>NC_090918.1:7754931-8054931 GCF_040956055.1 Brachionichthys hirsutus
CTACGATCTGGTCTCTTTGGTCACCGTGGCAACTTTGAGCATCCCTGGACGGTGGTAGCGAGGCGAGCTATGAAGCCTGATGCCTGATTCCACTCCTGACCGTCACTGAAAAGACGCGCTACGTCCTCTCTGAGGCGCCTGCAGGAAGCGTCCCGGACATGGAGGAGGACAAGGTGAATGGCTCCGTGACCCCGGCTCGGAGGGGCTCGGACTGGGGTCCAATCGCCCTGCTGGACAAGACCAAGGAGTTCTTCCAGACCTGTGATGTGGAAGACAAAGGCTTCATCACCCGCAGAGATATGAGGGTCAGAGAAGGTGTCCGTGTCTTCAAAGTGTGTGTTTCTTGCGTTTCTGAGGGTCACTGCCCCCCCCCCCCCCCCACACACACACACACACTTTGTGCATGTGTTTGTGCTGAGCCAGAGTTACATAAATACAGAGCCAGATTTTAGGCTCAACAGTTGCAGTGGAAGTTTCCTCCACATTAACCCCCCCCCCCCCCCCCCCCGACCCGCCATCCACGGTGAATTTATGTGCCGCGCTTCATATTGCTGATCCTTGCATTTTTTTTTTAGCACAACTCAGCCAAAATCTTTGTCTTGTTTTCTTGGCAGAGGCTTCACGGAGAGCTGCCTCTGTCGGCCGAGGAGCTGGAGGCCGTGTTCGACTCTCTGGACGCGGACCGCGGCGGCTACCTCACGCTGGAGGCCTTCTCCTCTGGATTCAGTAGGTCTCTGCGCTCACATGGATGTAAACTCTGAACTTTAACGTTGCGAGGAACTCGAGGCCGGCTGTATCTCGGCCTTTGAATTTTTCGTTGGTGTGTCTCAGGCGAGTTCCTGCATGGCCGGAGGATCTCTGTGGCTGACGACCAATATCAGGCCCCCAGCCCGGTTCCGAGGGCCAACAAGGAGGCCCTCTATCAGAGCCAATGGGAGGCCAAGCTGTCAGCAGTAGAAGATGAAGAGGAGAAGCACTTCCATGTGCTGCTGGACAGCCTGGGGGCCAGCAACGTGTTGGAAGAGTGAGTATTATCACCTCAAAACCCACATGTCATGTTTTGCGTAAATAAAGGTGCTTTTGCGAACGCCTCGATCGACATCGGACACGCGACTCGCCGTTTCTCCTCTTCCCTCTCCCCAGCCCCGGCGAGGTGCGCAGCCTTTGGACGCAGCTCCGGCGAGACGAGCCTCACCTCCTGTCCAATTTCGAGGAGTTCCTGGCTCGGGTCACCCACCAGATCAAGGAGGCCCATCAAGAGAAGAAGGAGATGGAGAGCGCCCTCCAGAGGTAGCAAGGCAGGACGCACAAATAAGCCCTTTCCTCGGATAAGGAGGGATGAAAAGGAGTAGGAAGGATGAGGGGATGGAATTCCCATGGCACTGCCTGGTACTGACTGTACAGCAGTCTTTACTAATTGGCTGTTTGGGTCTTAACAATCTTTCAGAGGGAATTTAAATACTACTCTCAGTGTGTGTGTGTGTGTGCTGACGTATTTACATGTAATAAGAGGTGCAGAGGGAATAATGCAACTTTAATCTAAACTTAAGACAACAATGCTGTTTTGTTCCCAGATGTCGGGCCTTTGTTGATTCCATTGTAATTTACAGCGCTTTGCTCTCTTTGCAGGAAAGCCGCAACGCACGACAGCGAGATCCGCCATTTATATGAAGAGATGGAGGCGCAGATCAAAAGCGAGAAGGATAGGCTGCTCCTAAAGGTGCGACAGCTCCTTGAGTCGCTTCTCTGAAAAATATGTGTTTTGCTCATCGTTAATTTCTTTGGATGTGTGAATATTTTTTTAAAGCAGGTCAGAGGGCGGGGGGGGGGGGGGGGGATCTTTTAACTGCTTAATTTTTTTCCCCTTCTGGCTGTGTAGGACTCTGAGCGCCTTCAGCTGCGCAGCCACGACCTGGAACACCAACTTTCATCAAAGGAAGAAGAGCTGGAACATCTTTTCCAGAAGCAGAAAAAGGTCAATATGTCACATGGCATCACGATTCAATTTCCCCGTTTTGGAACGATTGCCTCTGCCGATCATTTAGAAACGGCTCGGTGCAGCTCCTGCATTTATTTATAATGACGCAACAGAAGATGGATAATTCATAAGCCTTAGTAAAGTGAAGAGATGGCACCAGCGTTTCTGGGGGGCGGGGGGGGGCGTTAAATTAGGCAGCCATATAATCATTTCTATTCAATTTCCAACATTATGTGTGTATATTTCACAAAGTTGGAATTCCAGTGCCACGAGCTCAGCAGCGACAAGCAGGAAAGCTATGTGGAGAACAGCAAGCTGAAGATGAGCAACGACGAGCTCTCCCGAGCGCTGGAGAGCACCAGCCAGGACCTGGGGCTGGCCCAGGAGCAGCTCGCGATGCTGCAGGAGCAGGCCGCCAGGCTGCACCAGGAGAAAGACATGTGGGTGCCTGGAGCTCCCAGTATAGTCGTGGTCTTCTCTGTTTCCTCTCAATGCAGTTGAGTCCAAACAGGATTTACATTGAGAGAGAAAGAAGACAAAAGACAAACCTGCATTTTGTGTCCTCTTCCAGGGAAATGTACCGAGTAACTGAAGGACTGCAAAGAGAGAAGCAGAGTCTCATGAAGCAGCTCGACCTCCTCAGGTGCGACGAGAGCGTCAAACTGTTTGACCTTTGGTTCCGTCTGAAATGTCAAACAATGAACTGTTTCTTTTTTTTTTTTCATCTTCCCAGAGAAATGAACAAACACTTAAAAGACGAGCGAGATCTATCCTGTGGCGTAGTGAGTATTCACATTTGATCTGGCGTCTGTCCAAATGAATAGGATTAATCCTCCCTCTTGTTCGAACAAGCCTCGGACCTCGCTCAGAAAGCGGCAGAAGCAGAGGGCGGGGCTCGCCAGCTTATTTGATGACGCCAGCCAGCCGGTAAAAAGGTGATTCATTTATTTCACCTCTGCTAATGTTTCCTGTAACGCGAGAAGGGTTTCCGTCTCGGTGTGAAAATCAAGTATCAAAGAGGGAAAAACAGAAGATCTGATTACATATATGCAACATTTGGCAGCCAGATTTTCATCTTATCCAGTGTATCCTCTGTGTGTGTTTCTCTAAAGAGCCCCATTGTTGGTGGACGGGTCCTACCAGTCTCTGGAAGCCTTGCCTATAGAGCACCTTCAAATCGTATTTGTCGCTTCCTCCTCCTGCAGTGAGGAGGAGGGGGACACCAGAGCCACACCCTCCTCCACCGCCCCTGCCCGTCCGCAACGTCCTACGGCGAAGAAGAGCTTAGCCAATGGCTGCACCGACCCCTTGCCGCCCAAAGTGCAGGACGTGAGGACGAAGGCCAAGAAAACCTCCGGCACAATTAACAAGAGGGTGACGGCCAAAGACAGAGTGCGGACAAAGAAAGTGGGAATTGAGAAGAAGGCGGCGGCAGAAGAGGAAGCCTTGGATGCCCCTCCAGACGGGTGGCCCCTCCGTCGGGTCATCTCCATTGAGGAGGATCACCTACCCCACCTGCTCCAAGGAGGGCCTCAACCTTTGCTGCACCAGCTCAGTGAGGCGGAGGATGAAGCGTACAATGGCATTGAGGAAGCTCTACGTGACATTGAAACAAGTGTTGCCATGGCTGCATCCACTCCCACCTCTGTGTCAGGAGATGCTGTCCCAGCGAGGAAGCCCCGCCTTCCGATGTCCCGGAGGAGACAGCCTGTTGGGAAGGAGACCCAGCAGGTAGGTCCACAGCACCGGAGCTTTTTGGATTTGCTTAGCTCTTAATGGAAATCTGTCAGAACATGCTGAGATGTCACGGGAGAGGTAATGAACCAGATTAAATGATTCCGATTGGCTTTGATTTAACCTATGCGGGGGGTTGTTTTATCTTCAGAAGGCCAATGAAGCAGCGCCGTTTGCCCCAGACCGTCTATTCAAAGTAGTCCTGGTTGGAAACTCCAGTGTGGGGAAGACATCCCTGCTACGCTCCTTCTGCGAGGGCCGCTTTCACCCTTCCACGACCGCTACTGTGGGTGAGGAGAGAAATAGTGTAAAAAAAAAACGGTCAGAAGCTGTTTTGAATGAATTCCGATGGCACGTGTGTGTTTGTGTGTGTGTTTTTGTGTATGCTAAAACGGAAGATGGGAGGGTGACTTGGCATTGCATGAGAGGACTTGTGAAGTCACACTGCCTGTCTAAGAGCCCTGGAAGTCGTTGTGCTGCAGATTCTATCCGTGTTGAGCCTCACTTTCATCTCCGCGAAACCTCACCCTCAGTATCACACCTTGCTGCGCCCCCCGGTGGTCATTCTTTGTCTTTATCACTGTCAAAAAAAAGCGTGTTCACATTTATTTATGTACCCTGGTTGCATTCTGTCACTCTCGATCAGGTATTGACTACAGTGTGAAGACATTAAGCATGGATAATATACAGGTAGCCATGCAGCTTTGGGACACGGCAGGACAAGAAAGGTGAGCCTCCATTTATTTTCCTTCATTTGAAGTTGACTGTAAAAAAAAAATGCAGACCAGATCAGCTTTTAGCCAAAACACATACTTTAAATATCAATTAAAAAAAAGTATTGTCATATTTTATAGTGTATTATCTCTCCAGCAGTACACGTACTATTTATAAAACCATGTGCTAGTACACTATGCCAAGCTTTGTGGTTGTCGCAGGTACCGCAGCATAACGAAGCAGTTCTTTCGCAAGGCCGATGGTGTGGTGGTGATATATGACGTCACCCAGCAGGACAGCTTCCGGGCTGTGAAACCGTGGATCAACAATGTCCAGGTCTGACCTTTGACCCGAGGAAATCCTTCACAACCCTGTTTGACAGGTTTATATAATCTGTAATGGAGTCTTAATGGAGCTTAAAGCCAGATTTGTTTCTCCCAGGATGCAGCAGGAAAAGGGATCCAGATCCTCCTCCTGGGCAATAAAATGGACATAGATGGAGACAGGCAGGTGTCATTCAAAGAAGCCGAGCAACTGGCTCACGTGAGTCAGATTCACACCGAGCAGGTCATTTTTTATTCGAATATGACGCCGCTCCGTGTTACTTTTATTCAAGTACAATTGAGCGCCATCACTATTTAAACTGCTCAAAGCATTGATATGCTCTCTATCCGATGCAGGAAAACAAAGTGATGTTCTTTGAAGTCAGTGCCTACACTGGTAAGAATGTGACTAAGTCCCTGAAACACCTGGCCAGGTAAGAACAAAGCTGCAACTCAAGTCATCAGCGGGGTACTTGCTGACTTTGCTCAGGAAATGGATCTTTTTGGCCGACGTAATGCTCTCTGTATTTACTCAGAGTGTTAATGGAGCAGGAAGACAGGGTGAGAGACCCGACAACACTCGTCCTCAGCACGCAACCCCTAAAGAAGAAAGCCTGCTGCAAGTGACGCGCATACGCTCCTCTGACTCGGGCATTGGAGTTTTGGTGTTTTATACAATGGCGAAATCAATATTGGACCTTGACATAGAATGAAATTGTAATAGTCAATCAACAGGCTTCGTTTTGGGTCATTTATTGCCATGTCTTGTAAATAAGTAGAAAGTAGAAACTGTACTTTGATTACTTCAAGTGACCTTCTGATGAACCGTAAACATGCCGTCACTTTTTTCCACAACTGAATCCTAACTTTCAAGTCGTAATTGATTCGGATTTGTCCGTCGTATTCCACGCTGAAAAGTAAAATATTTGTAATTCGCTAAAAAAGAAAAGCTGTTAAATTAAAGAGGGGATTAAAAAAATCAAACTTCCTTTGTTCACATGTTTATTCATCATTGTGTTCATCTTTTTTTCATAGTCTTCACTTGTCTCCAAAATCACATGTTGCATCTGCATTCAGTCGCTGTTCAAAGCCTCGGTTTTATTCTGCCCCCCCAAAGCACAGCTGCTCCGAATTATCCTCGTTCAAAGAAACAATTAATTTACTTCAATTATTTCTAAGATCAAAAAAGAAAAAAAAGAAAAAATCCACATGCAAACAATAAATGAATAAAATGACCGTCAATTGCACGGTGCATAATAAATCTTGACTACAGAGAAACCTGAAAATGAAGCTTTATCTTCACACAGATTGTTTCAGTTAGCCTCACCATTAAAATAGAGACTCACTATAGCCTTATTTTTTATACTTAAAATTGCTATATGTCTAAAAAAAACGGTGATCAAAAAACAAATCATATTTGTTAGGGCGATACATTCAGTGATGTGCCGATTCAGTTTTTGAGCACATCACGTAGCTGCTGGTATGATGGCATCCAATCAGATGCATGTGTCCGCCCTTGCGGGCCAACCGGAACTAATTTGGCGAGCCTGAGCCCCTCCTCTTCTCCGAGTGGGATCCGGAAGGGCTGAGAAGAAGAGTTGGTTGATCTTCCTAACGCATTTTGTAGTCGTGGGAAATGGCGGCCTCACACAGCAGCCCTTTGAAGTCTAACTCCAGGGTGAACTCCAGGTCACGCTACAATAAAAAAGAAGTAAGGAAATGTATGGCACTTGGTATGAGAGAAGAAAAGCATGTCTTAAAAAATAATTTAAATTCAGTAATCTGACAAATGTGAATGTAAAATGCATTTTGCGTAATCGACACTTAAATTTGGAACAAATGAAATTGCCGTTAGAGAAACGGAAGAGTTTTCCCATTTAAGTGAAGAACGCATAGCTGGTCACATTTTCATTTGTGACAGTTCCGTGCACATTCCTTTGAAGTCTCACCGCATTCTTCTCATTGGGCCTGACAGAAATCCTGCCAAAGATCTCTTCTCCCTTCTTGACGGTTAAGTAATCCTCCAAGTAAAACACCGTCTGCTTCCAGTGCGTGCTGGCGGCATCTGGAGCTGAGGTGGAGAGGACAAGGAGGAGTGGAATGAAGGTAAGGGCGTGGAGGGAAATGGGCAATAAAGAACAAAACACAGGGAGGGGGGGGGGGGGCAGAAACAGGAAAGGGAAGATAAAGAAATTCTAAAATGGACAGAACAGGCCGGCTCCAAGGTGCAACAGGTGGGCCAGGGTGGCAGAACCACAGAGGCTGATATTAGATAGCGAAATTTAGAAGCTCCTCCACACGGCATTACGTAAGCGGTGAATGCATGCATTCATTAACTTCAGCTTACATAACGGCTCGGCTCTTTAATAGTCAGAGCCTGGAGTGCAGAGGAGTGCAGAGGAGCAGCCAAGTTCACACGGCACCAGCAGAGTGTAGCCTCGAGCCGAGATGTTTTTATGTTGATTTGAGAAAGAGAGCGAGATTTTAAAAAAAAAACTTCAAAAAGATTTGAAGTGAAATTTGAAATGTTCAGTAGATATTTCAGAACAGAGAGCAATAAAGGAGCTCTTTTCTTCTTCTTTGATGTCCCTTAAATTATGATGTGCTGTAAATTGAAAACTGTGACTTTTTTTTTGAGGGGTTTCTGGTTTCTAGCAACAATTTCAATATTAGCCAGAATAACCCCTGTTCTGTTTAGCTTTTCCACCCTTCCTTCTTCTGGTGATATTCCATATGTGTGTGTTTTCTGTGCGAGCTGATCGGATGAGCTATGAGGCTTGGCGACCTCACCGGTGGAGAAGCCAGTCTTTTTGTGACACTTGGTGAACTCGATGTTAAAATACGTGACAAGAGCGTGGACGTAGTCGTTGCGTTGGATCTGCAGGCAGAACGCTGAGGTGAAGGACAGGTCCTCTGGCTTCACGGTGTAGATGTCCACTTCCTGTTTGAAACCAAAAAAAAAAAGGAAGCAGAATATTCTGTAAAGAAGCACACGAAGCGGAGAGCCTTCCACACTTTCCACTTTTCTTTCGCGGCGCGTTTATATTTGATGGATGTGGCGGATGTGTGAGCGTACGTGTGTGAAAGCCCACAGGTTGAATCATGCCTGGCAAAGCGAAGCCTGCTCACAGTACACATGCTGTGTGGGTGTCCTCCTTGAAGTCTACAAGCGAGGGAGGCTGTGTGTGTGTGTGTGTGTGAGTGCGAGTGCGTGCATGTGTAAGTGTGCCTTATATATCATGACCACAAATCCAAGTATCACATTTTGCTACCTAGCTGGGTCCCAACATTGAACTGGCGCAGGCATCTCTGCTTTGCATGCAGATGGTGCTTGTATTTAGGAGGATGTGGGGGGGGGGGGTCTGTCATTTTTAGCATGTGAGGAATGAATGGCAGTTTGAATTAATAAGTGTTGGCGGCGAGGGAAGGAGTGAATAAACCTGAAATGCAAACATGTGAAAGCGATACAGACAGCGAGCGTTAATCTGCAGGCCGGCATGTCGCTAAGTAACCCCCCCCCCCCGGTCCTGACACATAAATCACCTTCTTGAGCACAAAAGACCGGCGCTCATCCAACTGATGGGAGCCCACTTCATCCCCACCGGTGACTCGATGCCGGCTCCTGTGTGACATTTCATTATCGCACAGAGGGAGTCACGGAGCGAGTCACGGAGCGAGGCCTCCCTATTTGCTCAGACTAGCGATGCCTGACATTGCTTAAATCAGAGAATGTTGCGGAAGATGAAGGGGGAGGGGGAGGAAAAAGCAAGAAGGAAGGAATGAGGAAAAAGAGAGAGAAAAAAAGATGAGTGAGCAATGAAGACAGTTGATACTGGAAATAGAAACAAGAAAAGAAGTGATGAGACGGAGCAGCGAATAAGGAAAGGTGATGAAAAGAGAGGTTGTTGTGGAGGGGACGCAGAAAATAGGCTTTTTCCTCTCCTCTCTGCTCTCATCCCTTGTTCATTTGTGAGATGAAAGACAAGCCGCTGATGCATTTTCACGTATAAAAACAGGGCAGCAGATTATTACAGCTCTCCAGTAACCTATATGATGTACTTGGATGTACTTTGAACCCCCCCCCCCCGCCTCAGTAACATTATTTTCAAGGTATAGAACAATAAAGCGTGAAAGACAAGGCTGACCTTCAGGAGGCAGGCGTTTGTCACCACCTGCTTGGGATCCACCACATCGACCAGCGGCTCTTTGATGGCCACATTACGAATGCAGCTCATGTCGAAGCCGTACACGTTTTCCCACCCTGTTCGTGCACACAACATGAACATGTGAAGTGCGAGCACGCACATCCACACACATGAACCCCAAGCATGCAGGTTTTTACTTTTGGGGGGGATTTTTGTCCAAGGTTCTGATTGCTGTTCCTGCAAGGATGTAATCGGATAAAGGGACAGAAAATAAAAGAAAACGAAGAAATCAACCCTGCCAGGAAGTGGTGACAACATCTGACACCGTCTATCCATCGATCCAGGAACCCTTCTTGAAAATAAACAGCCTCCTCTTCCTCTTCCTCCTCCACCATGTCTGGTAGGCTTTTTTTCTTCTTTTTTTTTTATCATAATTTGGACTGAAAACACACCGAGCAGTCTTTCTCCTCCTCCCCCATTCCCTCTGCTGCTCCACTCCACCTCGCTTTGTCATTGGGCCAAACACTGAATCAGAACAATGAGAAGGTGGAAAAAAATGCCCCCCGACGTGGCGAGGTACTAAAAATAAGAGCATGAGGGTTTGGGTTGATGGCATTCTTTTCAGGATTTATGAGAGTCAGCCTGTAATAGAACAGAGGAGGCCACCTGTGCAGTGAAAGGAAAGTCAGCGGGAGCTATTAACCCAGATTCATGTGTGAATGGCACCTTTAACATTGGTGGTTTATCTGGATCACAATGTTAAGTTCAGCCTTCCTGCTGTGATAGCTTCAGAGCAGAGAATGTACCCCCCCACCCCTCCCTGGAAAGGACGCATTGCAGATGGAAAGCCTTTACTAATAACGCATTTTGCACCCAGGGATTCATTATTTGGAACATTATTTGGATTACCAAGTTGTGGAAAGTCATCTTTGCAACAAACATGAGTGTATTTAGCTTCAACTGGCAGCTGCAAAAGACTCCATCTGAAATCTGAGGGGCAAATTCTTTATTATTGAGTTAATAGTCATAATAAGTTCAACCACAGTTGCTCATTAAAGCATGACAAAACCCACGACCTTCATTTCTGACTGACTCATTTCTCAATGTCTACAAAAAAACACAACCAGCCAACAGATTTCTCCCAACCTGGCAACCCGCACGTTATCCTCATTAATGGCTTTTTTTTTTTACCTGAACGTGGGAGCAAATGACTCGCTTAGTGGGTCTTTCACACATCACAGTCTTCCAGTTCTTCAGTCTTAGATTCTGCAACTTCAATGTTTTACAATCGTTGCTCACAAAGCAGATGACATCATTTAGCAATTAGCCGACAGGGCATGCAGAGTATTTTAGAGGCTAAACGGCTTGCTTTTCCTGCAGGAGTTGGCGGAGGGCGTTAAAATTGAGATTTAAAGATGCTTTAAATAATTGCTCATGTTCTCGATCTGTTTTCTAAAAATGCACATTTGCCATATTTATTGTTATTTACAAACAAGAAATGTCTTATCTTTGATGAATCTTCTAGCAAAAGCTTTGATTTAACGATGCCTGGCTTACACGGAGGGGGGGGAAAGTAAAACTATTATTTTACCCTTTGAGCGAGTTGTATTTATCTGTATCTACAGCATGACCATTAGTTTTGCACCGCGCCGAGGGGAAGCCGAAGATTCTGCCGTAATTACTCACAGTGAATCTTGAAGTCCTTGTACTGCCTGTCTTCAATGGCGACCACATACAGAGCTGCTCTGTCAGGGAACATCAGGCCTCCCGGTTTCTGAATAGAAAAAGGAGAGTCAGTTACTACTGACACACCTGGGCTTGAATTTTTGAGACTTCGTGTACACGTACAGCAAAACTGTGCAGTAAGTCCTCTACTTAGTCACCATCTGGTTGTTTCACAGCTTTATCTGTCCAGCCAGCTACACACACACACACGCACACACAGCTTTCTCATAGCGCCATCATACCAGCCACTTGTCCCTGGCGAAGATGACGGTGTTGAGCATGGACTCATAGAACAGGCAATAGCCCATCCACTCCGAGATGATAATGTCCACCTTCTCCACGGGCAGCTCCACCTCCTCCACCTTGCCCTTGAAGATGGTAATGACTGTGGTGAAGAGAGAGAGACACACACACACACAAAACGGCAGGCGACAAATGAAGACGCTGCATCTTATAGAAAATCATACAATATTTTATTTTTATATATAACTTGGGATTGCTTTATATTAGCGCTGCATAATTACAATGTTTATCACACGCCTCGGTGTCTTTCGCATGAATTTGGATTCGGGCCACTTTGATCCATCATACAAAGATACGAGAGGATAAACGTGGTAACAAATTTAAATCGATATAATAGGGAGTTTTGCATCATAATATCCAGTAATTACAGAGTAATGCTCCTAAAAAAATAAAACATTATCTCCTCCATTCAGTTAAATAAATGGATTCACTGCATCTTTTTAAAGCCACAGGAAAGGAATGAAAGAAAAAAATGTCCATCATTCTCTACAGGATTCTATGGGGTTGTGTAATCTGATTCCGTCTGCCTGATGGGGTTTCCAGGGCAACTTGTTTCAACCTACTTTCTTACTTTATGCTTGTTTGAATGAAAAAAACAAACCCACACACACTACAGACTCACTTATAAAAATGCATTTAATGTTTTTATATGTACGCTTTAGAGATGTGGTACCGTAATTGTATTTTTCTACACAATCACTGGACTATTCACGAACAGCTGGCTTAATTCTTGACAACTTTAAAATGCTTGGAACAGCAGATGAGACAAAAATGCATGATATGAAACCCACCATCTCGTGCCAGCCTCATCTGTGCAGTTCAGGGGGGGGGGGGACAACAACAGCAATCAGCAACAGTGAGGGGTTTGTGATTAACGGCGGGGATTATGGTTATTTGACATTCGAGGCAACCCGCCCATCAGAGCTGTGACTAACGTTGTCAGGCCTGACGCTGATGATGGAAATAAACAGATTTTACACACCGCTTCAAATCCAAATCTCATCACCTTGACGCAGACGGATGGGCTAAGAGGTGTTTGGTGGGGTATAGAAAAGCCCTGCGTCCTACCGTTGTGGAGGTGATTCGACTTGATGATCTTCTCTGAATATTCCGATATGCTAGAACATTCGATCTGCAGACGCAAGAAAAAGAAGGTTATCATCAGAAGGATATTAAATATAGATATATAATAAAAGAAGCAATAATCCATCCAAACGGTGTAGTTCCTCACAGCTTTTCGCAGGCCTTTTGCAGCATGAACACTAATATATCTTGCCTTTCTACCCAGCCAAAAGTGTAATAGAGCATATTAATCACACATAACTGTAGGAGACACCTTCACTAACGCAACCTGTGACTCACAGCGCCGCCGATTGTCTCTTATTGTCTCCGAGTGTGCAAGCGTCTGAGAGAGATCACCCCTTTCTCGATTAAACCTGAGCTATCGGCACTTAAGGGATTTTAAAAACGGCACGGAAGGTGTTGCGTAATTTTGCTGGAAGGAACGGCAACGGATGAGAGCTGACATGATGGCAGAGGGGAGTCCGATATTAAATTGGGGGGGAGGGTGAGCAGCGTTTGCTCTTTCATTCTCTCGTTTAAACCGATGATTGTAATCACAAATTTCAATTGTGCAGTGTTTGTTCACGGTCAGAGGGTGTTGTCTCGCCGCCTCACCCCATACACGTGCTTGGCGCCGGCATTGGCGGCGAACATAGACAGGATGCCCGTTCCGCTGCCGACATCCAGGACGATTTTGTCTTTGAACACGTGCTTGTTGTGGCACATGGCGTTCCGGTAAGTCAGCGTCCGCACCTCGTCCTTCAGCATCTCCTGTTTGAAATGGAGGCGAGACAAAAGAAATCACAGCTTGGACAAATCATTCTTTTTCTTTCTTTTTTTTTTTAAAGGAGAACATGTGAATCACAATAAGTTTATTTATTTAAATCATAGTTATTATAGTTATATTCATAGTCCCAATGAGACAGGAAGAAGGTCGTGTTCAACATGCCAGTATGGATTGCCAATGGCAAAGCTCCTTGAAATAGACAGTATAACACAAAGCCTTTTGGGACCAACTGATAGTCACCTCCTGATCCCATTTGCACATCCCATTTTCCATTTTTCCTTGCTTTGCACTCCTTTAATCAGGACACTCTTTGTCTGTAAACCTGACCCACATCCTAAATATGGATCTCTGAAAAGGTGCCAAACGTTTCCAGCACCGCCACTGCCGCTTCTGATCAAGGACTTTATCTGGGATGTAACGTTTTATACCTTATCTGTCTCATTGCCAGACATTTTTGCTGTTGTAATTGAACACTGCACTTTTGTGAAGGAGATGCTTTCCACCAATGCAGATTTAGTTTGGTCAGCCTACCTCATGGATGCCAAAGTGAGCATAGGAGTCAAAGTAGTAGTCCCGGGATGTCATTTCTTCCGGGCTGAGGAACTTGCCGATCTTTCCCCGACCAGGACAGGTGGCCCGAGCCGCTACGTGAGGTGTATGCGGGATGCGTGGCACATGGTGGGTGGAAGGCACTGGTTTGGGCAGTGGGGAGGGTTGGGCTGACTCGGAGAGGGTGGACGTGATGGGCTGCGGTCGCTGTTAAAAAGAGATGAAGGAGTTCGATCAGGTTTATATCCTTTTTAATACAAACTTGGAAAATAGTTTCCAGGCTTTGCCAAGAAAAAAAAACTTTAATTATTTTGAATGGATCATTAATAATATACTATATATATATATTATATAGCTAATAAGTTATGAAATTTAGGAATGTAGGGGGGTAAATAGCGTCAGAACTACATTAAATAATTAATATGCGCATGCGCTGGATGAATTGGACCACAAAGTGTTTGTAGTGACGCTAATTTCCCACGCCAGTGGACTTGTCTGCGTTTCAGTATGAATCCAATAGAGGACGCATAAACGAAATGAGCAGCCATCCATTCATGAAAACACTGAATCGTTCCGCAGACGCGAGGCGGAGAAAAGCCGGCAGAAGCTGCTGACTCCGTTTCAGCACCAAGGACAGCGGGCAGCGTGTCCAAAGGCGCGCTCCCGTCGAACCTCAAGGGCGCTTCAGCGCAAAGAGTAAACCATCTGCGTGCGCGATCACTAGTGTTCCAACAATTACCGACACACTTGGATCTTCCGTTAACATCTCCCGAACACCGGGACATGCACTTTTCCCTTGCACGCACGCGCACCATCACTGCCAAGCAGTAATGACGATAAGGGAGAGCTGTAATAGTAATCGAGACAAATGTGCTGTCACAGTTTAAAAAAAAAAAATCCTAATGACCACACCGAGAGGGTCCCGGTCCCGCCGGGACACCCCGCCGGTGCCCCTACCTCCGAGCTGTCCGCCTCCGCCATCTTCCGCCGGAGCAGCAAACAACGCGACGAATGCCCGAGTCCCATGAGAGGAGGCGAGATTTCCGATCCAACTCTTTGAAGTGGACGAAGGGTCGCGATTCTCAGCAGAAACGTGTCGGAGAAAACATGAAGCCGCCGGATAAAGGACAGGAACGCGTGTCAGCCATGGTGAGTGGCGTGCAATGGTTTCCACTCATTAAATCCATTCCACGCGCAAAGTTGTTACATTTGATTTGCGCAACAACAAAAAAAACAAAAAAAAAAACGGAGGCGGAAGATGCGATAAACAGGTTTGTTTTCAAGTGGCGGAGACCGGGAAGTGTTGGAGGACTGTCCCCGGCTGAAGTGTCCATCAACAGTCCGGCGAGCCGCTCCAGCTGTCCTCGCTGCCCGCGCGTTTCACATCATTAAAGCGCATCCGAGAAAAGAGCACTAAATAAATGCAACAGTATAAAACGCATGAATCAAAAAACCTCGCTTGTAAAGGAAGGAAGAAAAAGCTTCACTTTCAGCTCTGATCCCAAGTCGCAGTGTGCTTGCCTCTCCGTGCGCGGTGGAAAAGTCCTTTGCGCAATCCAGACGCCCTCCCCGCAGACAAAGTTAAAAAGGGGCTTCAAACTGAGGATGATGATAATGATGATGGTAAAATAACATTATTATAATAACAGTTGCGCACGCAAGAACGCAAAAAAAGCGTCGACTTTCCCACAGAAGGTAAAAATCCAGCTCTGGAACCAGCGAGCCTCTCACTTATGGAGGCGTTTCATGAGCTGTATACTTTCTTGAGTTGAACCTATTGGCAGTGACATTCACGACTTCCGTAGCCCACATACATGCCCATATTAGGATCATATTTAAATTCGGTCCGTCTATAATTTTGAACACGTGTGTGGTTTTAATACACAAAGCTGTTTTTTTTTGTGTGTGGCTGTGTTTAAATGTAGAAAGAGTTTAAAAATACAGATCATTTTATAGGACCCAAACTTCCTATTGGCACCAAACTGAAAAGTGAATCGAGTTGTATTTTTAACTTTATCTTCTATCCAGGATCTCTTCTGGAAAAAAAATAATCTTAAATTTAAAATGTAATCATATGTTCCTGGTCACATTCCCAACATTTGGGATCTATCTGGAGCTTTTTGAGTTTTAAGTTCCCATGATATAAACAAATACATTTATATCTGCTATATACCTTCTTTCGGGAAGATTTCCAATAAAATATCCATTCCGTTAATGTCTAGGGCTGACATCCCCCCTCATCTCACGCTGAAGTCAGTGGTAGTCTGCTCTGAAACGACCACAAAGCATCTGTCATGAAAGTAAAAAATGGACTCCCGCTCCATTAATTATATTCAAGTACAATGGAACACCAGGTTTTAGTCACAGCTATGGATGAGCTCCAGCAATGGTGCTTAAGAACATCGTCCCACGCATCGCACTCGAGTTAATGCAACCACACTTGCACACACACACACACACACACATATATATATATATATATATGCAGGAGTCAGGAGTGAAAGCGGTGGGCAGATGGCTAGTGATCGATTTGAAAGTTTCACAAAGCAAATAACATGAAAAGACACAAAGAGTTTAATTATAGATGTTAAAACACGCAAAGAGGCTCATTGAGCTTAATATCTAACCTCATGTGAGAAAACGATTGCAATCAAAGCTTGTAAAGGCTTTAAATTGTGTGACAAAAACAACAACCCATCAATGAATTTGTGCTCTTTTCTTCTTTTCATGAGGTGCTGCAGGTACCTAAACGGTAACAGGGAACGGGTAAGGAATGTCACGAATGACAGTCAATCCCGGAAAACCTCTTCACATCAAGCTACTCTGAATTATTATTAAAAAAGAAAATAAGGACAGAAATAATGACCACAGTGGTATCCCACCCAGCGCAGTTCCTTTTCTGTAGATTGAAATCAAAAGTACTGAATGCATGAGAGACCAATGGAATGTCTTAGCAAAGAAATATTACAATATCCATCTTTCCAACGGACAGTTTAGAGCCACAGTTCACCTTTAAATATACCTCAGTGCGGACTGTAGGAGGAAGCCGGAGCGCCTGGAGGGAGCCCACTCAGCCAGAACCCTCCCGCCCCCATATTGCATTTAATCTTAATAAATAACACATTATTATATCGCTCATCCGTTGTCGTATGACAGTATCTGAAAAATGCTACTGTGCCGCATTGTCACGCAGAGTGCATGGAGGAAGTAAGGAAACGGCACTAATGATGCAACGCCACACTTCTGAAAAGAACACCCCTTAAATATTTAGTACGCTACTTTCATCGCAAGTGGAGAGTCTTACATTTTCTGATAAGCAGATTTATAGCAGAGGATGGAGACCACACTTTCTCTTCATGAGCCACAAAGATGTCTGCCTCCTGAATTATTTTCTTAATTTACGTTTTGAAGACTTCCTATTCTCTGCACTCCTCGTCATCAAGGCCGATTCCCCTTTTCGTTTGTTGGAATATTCCGTTAGTAAGTTCATCGGCTCTCCATTTCAGCAATAAATTCGATTTATTTTGTCTTTGCTGTCAGTGCACCAGTCCGGCAGCCGATCTATTTCCTCCCTGTAGTGCATGTCTCGTCATTATTTGATATCAGTCCCACCACTGTTGTGTCATCTGCGAATTTAATGATTGTGTTTGTGTAGTATGTTGCAGAGCAGTCTGATGTGTGTAAAGGGAGTACAATATGGGACCCAGAACGCAGCCCCCCCCCCCCCACCCCTTGGTGACATCATAAAGTCTACAGCTAACTCAGAAATGATAGAGTGGAAATGTTCACTTCAGCTCTTGGTAAGAATATCCTTTTATAAAATGGACACTGGCAAATGATACTGATGTCCCTTTATTTACAGTCACGTGCTCTACAGACGCTGTGTCCACATGGTGTTTTGTAGAGAGTGGCACAATGAACGCATCCAGACAGACACGGCACTTTCTCCGACAGACAGCTGGCAGTTGCCAAAAATGGGAATAGAAAATAAGAAGTAAAAATTACAAGTACAACTGCCACGGTTCGACACTCAGTGGGCTGAATAATCTGTTGACATAGTAACAATGTTTCAGCTTCGTTTTGAGGCCGATATCCATGGAGCCAGAACTGAAGCGTGCCCTTTGCAAATGTGTGTGCAAATCAAATCTCAATGCTTATGCATAAAGACACAAATTCACACCAGTTGACGTGCTCTGTCTGCAAATTGCACCATATGAACAAACACCAGCTGTCTGCCCATATAGACAGGCCCCCCAAGAAGTATAATGAGAAAAATGAATGAATGGAAGCATAACAGGAGAGCAGTTTCTGTCATTATTTTATGTTTTGATCATCCTTTCGTGTTGTCAGTCATACGGTCACATGCATTCCAATGCAAGTCTTCCTTTAATCAGTATCTGGCATGAACACTCGGTGCTCAGTATGTGTCTTCTGGGCTTTTATTTAAATACCTGTAAATCCCGAGGATATAAAAAAAAAAAAAAAAAACAAGTCTAGAGAATCAAATGGACGCTGATCAGCTTACTGCTGAAGTAGGACATTACCGGCTCCCTCTTCGGCTACCCAGATGTGATCTGTTTAGTCGATTTTGTATAGTCTTGCATAACGAAGAGCAATTTGAAAATGAATAGTTCATCTTATTGACTCCAGCAGAATTCATAATGAGGTGCATCCAAGTCAACAGCAAGGGATGCTGCTGCATCCCATTCCGCCGCATTCTGTTTGTCGTGGTCCCCAGATCCGAACCCCCATATAGAGAATATACGCTGCACAGACAGGCCGGTTGAGGGAAGCCGAGGTGCCGTTCAGCTTTTAGGAGCCGCTCCGTGACCCCGTTCAGAGGTTAGCGCTGTGCTGCGTTCAAATGACTCTCGGAAACATTTACCATTAAAAACAAATGTGTATCTTCGGCATTTAACAAACTCTAAAAATCGTATGTTTCGCCCACTGTTTGAAACGTTATAGTCAAAATAGTATATTGGTTGATTAAATGTGTTATTTTCCGATATATTCTTATAACAGCACTAAATACACTTCTATATTGTAGGTTGTATTTTCCCCAAAGGTTTTGTTAGAAAGTTAGCATCGGGAAATGTTTAGACGTGAATTTTGAAACTGTATACTGTATTACATTTGTTGTATTTTTAAAAGTAGTTACCTGCATCAAGACTACCGATAAAGTTGGTGATGTTAGTATGGTTACCCACACTTAAACATTACTTATCTACTATATATAGTGTGTGTACAATGTTATTAAAAATAATATATATCCGACTTTTGGAGGCGAACAAACCTGCGGCTGACTTCTTCCTACTGGCTCTGAGCAGATGGCGTTCAAGTCATAAAGTATGTTCCGCAAGTTTATAAGAAAAATCCGAGCTGCACCTGAAGGCAGCATCTGCACGGAACTGCGTTGGGACACCCTGAGAGCAACAAGCTTGACTGGACGGATCCGCCGCTGCTGCAGTGCCGTGCGCTGGCAATCTGACGAGATTAGCATCCAAACGAGGTAATTATTTTCTCTAAACGTTAATCCGGCGAGTATATTCCCGGGTGTGACGTGGAAGCATCAGTGTAGACTCGCCTCGGTCAAAGTCCGGATTGTCCGAGGAAGGGCTCATCCCGAAAAGAAAGCGCGTTAGCATCAGACAGCTGCGCCCTGGATTCAGGAAAGATTCAGGAAAGATTCGGGAAAGATTCGGGAAAGATTCAGGAAAGATTCAGGAAAGATTCGGGAAAGATTCGGGAAAGATTCAGGAAAGATTCAGGCATTTTTTTTTAGTTCAAATTAAATCATCGCCACAACCACAAACATTAAGAGGAGCCTGCTTGCTTCAAATTGGTGCAGCAAAACAGGCCAAATATAATTATAAATACAATCTCGTGGTTCACTCAATGTGGTGTAAATAGGCCTGCAATCACTATTAATGGGTTGGTACACAAATTACAGGAGATGTGGCACCATTAGTGTGTTGGGCTTTCACCTGGACACACACACACACACACACACACACACTCACACACACCGATCTGGTTCTGTACCCACTGAGAGACACACACAGTGTAGAATGATCGATTCCACCAAAAGGCCTTTTTGTTTACAGAACGAGGACTGGATGCAAATCAATGGAACCATTCGGAGGTTTATGGCCTTTTCAGTCGCATGAATAATTTAAAGATGTGGTTTGTGGATAAAATAAGAGGAGGTGATATTTCTTATCTCAAAGCTGCACCGCTTAACAGCCGGTAAAGATACAAGGATGAAATGTAGCGGACTCTCAGTTAGAAGGGGTCTAAATCAGAGTTAAATATTGCAGACTTGTAGGAGAAATTAGATTTTTTTCAACTTGCTTATATTTGGAAGTGGTTTCCCCCCCCCCATCATCCCCCCCATCATCCCCCCCATCAAGAGTATTTTCCGTATCCTCTTACTCCATCGAGGTAAAACCCTATCCTGTCTGAATTGAATTGGAGGAAGGAAGATGTCGACGGCGTATAAAGACGACCAGGATGACTGGCTGATGGTGTGCCTCAAGTACCTCCTCTTCGTCTTCAACTTTCTCTTCTGGGTATGTGAATGCAGTCCTCCTCGTTTTAGGACCCCCCCCCCCCCCCCTACTCATTAAAACCGTTTGCACGTTGTCATCCAGATGGATGAATAATCAGCCATCACCTTATATTTTTTTTAGATCCTGGTTATTTTCTCTAACACTCCGTCTTTTAACTGGAATGCAGATGTTAGTCGCGGGACATCTGGTTTTTAAGTTATGAGCCCCCCCCCCCTCGGGACTTCCTGTGTTTGCCACAAAACAACTGATTTGTGTCGTTTTCAATGGTTTTTAATGACTTTATTGTCGATAGAAGTATGCCTCTGAAGGTCATTTCTCCTTTGGTCTTGATGAACTCTGAATCCTGCAGCAAACCGAATGTGTAGGAAACCGGAATGGATGAAAAATGGAAGCAATGTCTGACTTGAAGTTACCGTTTCAGAACTGCTGCGGGGGAATCCTCAGACACTGTAAAGAGGCTTCCTTTTAAATACTGCCGACATACTCGGTCCTCCGCTGGGAGGGGGAATCGATTTCAGTGCTGATTCTGAAATATTTGAGCAGTGGACTCGGCCCAAAGCGAGTCATGGATTATTTAGGGCTTGTCAGTGAGCGATGGGGAACGGTGTCAGATCTGCTCTTTATGATGCTGCAGTTTGCTGCTTGAAGTGTTCCTACCACGGATGCGGCACGGATCCGGAGTCCAGAGGAAAAAGGGAATGCTGAATGCGGAGGCGTGTTTTTCCTCACCTCAGGTTTTCAACTCTGCTCAACATCATAACGTGGATGAATCAACTTTTACGAGGAGAGCCCTTGCTTTTCATCATTCTGAGCATGAGTCCACTTGGATTGGATTCATGCAGGTAGATCCTGTCAGGGATTAGTGTTTAATAATTGTTGATTCCGGCTTTGGATTTAATAGAGGACTATTGAAACCCCCGATTATCCTTCAGTACAGCTTGTCTCTGAGGCCTGCATGCGCGAGTGACGCCTCCTCGAGGTTCTGAATGCTGCTTTTGATGGCATTGGAACGGGAGGATGGACGGGAGACCCTCTCCGAGGCGTTTCCGATCTGTGCGCTCGTGAAACCGATGACGGGAACAGATCTGGGCGCCACCCTGGGTCTGTTACCCACGAGTGTTTGAGAGGAAGTGGTCTTTGTGTCCTGACTTGGCCTCTGACATTCCATCGCTCCTAATGCTGTGATGGAAGTGATGCTTGGCTGCTTCTCTCTATTTATTTTACTATTTTATTTCCTCTCTCTTCCTCTCACTCTTTTTTTTTTATTAAACTCTCTGTCACCGCTCGCTCTCATTGTAGCCTTTCTGGGACTCATCTAGAATTAAACTCACTTCCTGTTTGTCACTTCCTGTCCCTGAAAGTGAAGGAAAGTTTTGTTGTTGTTTTCACCATGCTCCCCCCCGACCTCCCCTCCCGTCTTCTGTTCTTGTCTTCTAGGCGGGGGGAGCAGCTGTTCTGGGTGTCGGCGTCTGGACTCTGGTGGAGAAGAGCGACTACTTGAGTCTGCTGGCATCCAGCACTTTCGCCGTCTCGGCGTACATCCTCCTCCTGGCCGGCAGCTTGGTGGTGGTTACGGGCTTCTTGGGCTGCTGCGCTGTCGTCCGCGAGCAGAGAAGCTGTCTGTCCGCGGTGAGGCCGGCAACCAGCGGAGGAGTTTGGTTTCTGCTGTTCATCTTGGAGTTTAATGTAGTTTGAAATTTCTCTCATTGAGTCATTTCTGCATTTGGCTTTTTTTTTTGTATTTCTTCCCAGTTAAAGTTGGTTTCATGTCAGTTTGAGCATATTCTTTTTTTTTTTTTTTATTCCAGTAGTGGCGAGGGGGTGAGGGGGTGGGGGGTGGGGTGGAGGGCGCATCTGTCTCCCATGTTCTGGTCAGGGGAATCCTAATATCTAGGTCACCCTTGCTCCTTTGGAGCTACTGGGTGCACCTGCGATGCCCCCCCCCCCAGCTGAAGGCAATCAGCCCGGCTGGGAGGTTATATAAGGAGGTTGCTGTTCCAACCCGTCTCCAGAGAGTCAGCACTGTCAGTTCACTTTGTGTGTGTTTCTGTTTTCAAGTGGGGAATTTGAGCAGAGTGTGTGTTGGAAGGGTTTTTATCTTTTTCTTTATTTAAACTAGCGTGTGGGAATTCCTGTTTTGACCAGATTCCGTTTCATATCAACATGGTTCCCCTCGTTTCCGTTGACTCCCAGTTTAAATTTCTCTTGGTGTCGGGCCAGTTTCCTTGTAGTGTTATCATTGTGATAGAATTGGTGGGTGGGTTTGTCGAGTTCTGGTTCCCATTCCCACTGTATTAGAACCCAAAAGGCCTGTTTATTTTGGTGACACGTACGGCATGTTGTTAGTTTCCTAATAATTCATCTGAGACATCAAGAATTTTGAGGGGAAATTTCTGAGAATGTGTTTATTTGAAATGTAGCTCTAAAATATACTAACTATATAATTCAACTATGCGAGGAAGCTAAGGGGGGGCGGGGGGGTGTTTTTATAGATGCCTGCAAGACAATTCCTGGAATAAGATGATATAGATTTACTCGCCAAAGTGAATGTGTGTATTTTCCGTCTCTGTGAAACTGCATGTGACAAAATGCCACGTAGCTCATCCATTCTCGTCCTGGTGTGCGGTTCTGTGGACCGGGCGGCGACATGCTGTCCTGACGGGGACCTTTTCGGTCCTCATTATTTTAGAGACACAAGGCCTGTTGGAAGAGAAGCAGCAGGGGGGGGGGTGAGCCTTCACTGCAGCAGGACTATTTATAGGTCCATCCATCTACGGTTGATGGATGGAGTAGCAGGAAGTAAGGTTGCTGGGGGTGACGTGGATTTACGTTCTAGCGCGTTTTGATTTATTACAACTGTTGATGTGGTAATTATTACAAACTGATTTTGAGTGATCATTTAGTGATTTGGTCCTGATCATACCAGACACTCATCTCTACAGGCGCAACCGTAGGAAAAGCACGTCTGGTGAACGCCGTGGCGTCCTGCTGGAGGGAGCAGCATGTGCAACCGGGTAGTAAAATGTATTGGAGGGAAACGGTGCAGCTCCAGCATTGGAATGTGAATCCATTAGCTTTAATGTTTGCCTGAACACAAGTAGAAATGTGGTGCGGTGCACAAGAGGGCGGTTCTCACACCAGGCTCTTTGCCTTTTCCGTCTCTCTGATTGGCTGCCTTTTAGTTGTTCTTGTGATTAGTAGGGCAGGTTTTGGTTTTAAAAGCCGCTCATTTTCAATTGTGGTCAATTTGACTCGATGCCTGATTCATTATCCTCCGTGTTTTTCCTGTAGCAATACACATTAATGTTCCGGCTGCGGCGATGATTGATGTTTCAATCGTCTTCGTTCAGTTTCGTGACAAGGTGCTGTTGTGATTTTAATTATCATGCATCATTTAGCTGCTTTTAAGCTGCAGCTCTCGGGGCGTTTTTAAACGATGCCGGAGAGAAATCTGACTCGACACCCCCGTCGAGCAGATTTGTTATTGTTCTGTGCTTTTGTGTGGCCTTGCCATCTGGTTTCCAAGTGGCAGATGCAGCAGAATGACAGTTGATGGCAGTCTTTATTGAACTGCTAGGAGTGTGCTAAACCTTCTACCTCAGCATATTTCCCCCTCTTCTTTCTCACCCACAGTATTTCCTCTGCCTGCTGCTGGTCTTCTTGATCGAACTGGTGGCTGGAGCTTTGGCTTATGTCTATTACCATCGGGTGAGTGATCAGCGTGGAAGTCACTTCACGAATCCTTAGTGACGCCTCCTGGGGCTTCGGCCTCCCACGGGGCTCACTCGGCACTTTTTGGGAGTTTAAAAACCCGAATCTTGCGATTGCATATCAAAATCATCAAACCAATCTGTTGTATCATCTTCTGTTTACTCAACAAATAGAATTTTGGAATGCGGAGGGCGTTTCGCAGAGGGAAAGTTTGAATAGCTTTTTTTAGGTTCGAGTGTTGCAGATTGTTTTTGCACCAAGAGGAGAACTTTGTGCCAAAATGAGTGTTCCAAAGTGCTGTGAAGACACTTCTGAACAAACTCGGCTGTCGAGATGGCGGAAAAATAAGGCAAAAGCAAAGAAGAGTCATCCTTGAATATATTATAGATAAATATCTATGAAGAATCCTGGCTCTGAAATAATTTGACTTGCTGCTTGATGTTATTTATATTTTGTGTCTACTGGCTTTAAATTTGTGGCGTCTCGTATGGATTAAAATGTATCTGTTCAAGTTGCTAATGATCGTTGCGCTCTTTGAAGGTGGTTGTATAGGTTTCTCTTATCTTATAGGGCATGGATGAGGATGAGTCACGGGATTCATTTCTTCGTGTTTCCCTGTCGGTAGTCGGAACACCTCCTTCTCTTCGTGTTATGTTCTGCATCTGGACTTTATCTAAACGTGCAGTTCTCCAGATCGTGTTTCTGTCAGTCAGGTAGAAGTGCAGATGGTACCGTGCTGTCTGAAAACCAGCTCACAGGTTTATGTTAATAGAAAGGAGGTTCATCGCTTTAAGCCCCGTTATCCTCTCTGTTCCCGATCGTCCCTCCAGAGTGTGCACAAACACACACACACAATCATGAAAGGACACGTTGTGGGTCTTTTTTTAAATCATAACACACACGGATGCATGGGACTTTTCTGTCCTCCCACTCATTCACGTTCTCGTCTTATAGTTCTTGATCCTGTGATGTTTTCCCATCTGCAGTAAATCAGGCTGCAGTTACAGAATAAATCGTTACATGCTCCCCCCCCCCCCTCCCTCTCTGTATCTGTATGTTGTGTGTCTTTGTTCTTCACATCCAGCTCAGCGGGGAGCTGAAGCAGCATCTCCACCAGACTATGACCGAGAACTACGCCCAGCCGGGAAAGGAGGGCATCACGTTGGCTGTGGACAGACTACAACAGGATGTATAATCTAGATTTACAGCGGCCTCAGTAGATTTGTTCATTCATTAAAGGATGTTTTCCTTCAAATAGCATGAATAAGTGTTGTTGCTTCTCTCCTCAGCTGTATATGTGAGCTAGTCTGACCTTAAAAAAAACAGCCTAGTCATGGTGAAAACAGGGATTGGTGCTGTAATGCAGACATCGAGAAACGGCGACCTTCTTTTTCTGACCCCAGTTCAAGTGCTGCGGCAGCAACGGCTCACACGACTGGATGGCGAGCGCGTACGTTTCGTCAGAGCCGGCGGAAGGCAGGGTGGTGCCCGACAGCTGCTGTAAAACCGTCACCCCTTACTGTGGCGAGAGAGACCACCCTTCAAACGTCTACAAGGTGGAGGTCGGTGGACGGCATGCTTCTGAGAATCGGGGGGGGGGGGGGGGGGGGGGGTGTTAAATCACAAAATAAATAATGTGTATGCATCAGCAACTATTGAAAAATGAGTACCTCTGTTGTCCGCTGTGATGCTAGTTCCTGATTAGCCTTTTTCCTCTGCAGGGCGGTTGCATCACTAAATTGGAGCGGTTTCTGGCCGACCACCTGCTGGTCATCGGCGCTGTGGGAATCGGGGTGGCTTGTCTGCAGGTAAACACGACTTTCTGTCAACTCCATTTTTTTTCTTTTCTTTCATCCAAAATAAAATCCTGATTTATAATCTCCCCGAAGGAGACGCTGGTCTTTAAAAACAACAACAACAACAACCTTTATGAAAGCCCTGATAAATCCAGCAGTTAGATTCATAACAGAAAACCGACCAATGCAGCAGGCCAACAACTTCTAAGTGGACATTCTTCAACTCACCCAAGAGTTTCTATCATTATCTGGTTTGGTTCATTCCTATTGTTTGATTTGTGTCCATCTGGGATCGACTGGAGCTTTAAACCTTTCAGAGCGGTGCCCCCCCCCCCCCCATTCCATACTGGCTAGCAGTCCTTTTTATAGCCATTTTTAAGTAAACTTGAGGGAAACTTGAGACAAAACAAACCTGCACTGATTCTTCCCCTATGGTTTTCATAAGCCAGACTTCCCCTTTAATGACCAACATTGTATTTGCAGTTGTGACTGAACGGTTTTCATCGGCCACACGGGAGCTGGCAGTCAGGCGAGA
Source organism: Brachionichthys hirsutus (assembly GCF_040956055.1). Taxonomy (NCBI): domain Eukaryota; kingdom Metazoa; phylum Chordata; class Actinopteri; order Lophiiformes; family Brachionichthyidae; genus Brachionichthys; species Brachionichthys hirsutus. The sequence goes on from NC_090918.1 coordinate 7,780,863, forward strand.
TGCCCTGCTGACCAGAGACTAGAAATTGTCTCTCGTAAAAACTAAAACCTGCTAAATCAGCTAGAGTTTTTTGTGTTCTGGGCATTTGCAGCATTAAAACACACCTCATTTAGAATGATAGCCACATAAAGTACTTTTTGTTTTTCAATTTAGTCTTAAACCTGTAATTCAAACGTGCTTTTCTTTACGCCGTGTAATTCTGCTGTTCCTTTCTCACTAAAATACGGTGGATCCTCAACTCGGACCATCTGTAGTTTTCATCATTTGAAATTTACGGTCTTGTGTACCGCGCTGACCTGTTTATGGTGACTTGCACTCTTTGTCTTCGTGTGTGTGTGTGTGTGTGTGTGTGTGTTTCTGTCCGGCGTCGCTGTAGCTGGCCGGGGCAGTCTTGACAGCCTGCTTTATTTATCTGCTCTATAAAGAAGAGGAGGACGACTTCGGCACGTTGTGATTTAGCTATAAAACAACTTTTGTGGTTTAATCAACTGGAGAGAAAAGGTTAGGGTGGAACCGTGGAAGTGTTTACCTGACTGCATGTTTGTTCGCTCCGTGTTAAACGTGAGCCCGTGTGGCCACACGTCTTGCATGATCTCCTGCCTGGCTTTGGCTGCACATCATAGATGACTTGTTCACAACTGTATTATTACCAAGCAGCAAGTGAAACGGGCTTTTACAGTTTTTACTCTAAACTTCTAAGATAATAGCTAGGTCAGGAGGAGGATTTGTTATCCAATCTTTGTGGAATTCTTCTGTGATATTTTTTACTTTTGCAGCCAGTACCCGACTTTGATATTTTTTTTATTTTGTCAAATAACTGAAATTGACCAAAGATATAATGGCTTCTTCTTTCTTTCCTTCTTTCTGCTTTCAATCTAAACAATTAGAAATAATGGAAATACAATCATTGCTGCAGCGGCAAAGGAAGAAGAACAACAACATTTTCCTGCAGCGTTATTGTGATGAGTCGATTCACAACGGCTCAGACGGGCTTTCTCACAGGCCTTTTAGAGACTCTGAGATTGAATCTGAGCTCTTGCCTCTTAATCCATCAAGCCAGACAGACGCAGGGGTTGAGGTCAATATCTGTACCTTTTTCCTGTAGCAGATTATAGCATAGTGCTTTGGTAAATCACGTCTTACGACCTCTTCAGGTTCCTGCATACAGCTGTGAGCCTGTCCTGGTGCAGAGAGGGGATCATCCATCTTTATGAATGTAAAAACCTCCAGATGACTTTCAAATGCTTTCTATATTTATGTGAGGCAGGTTTTTTGTTAAGTATACATTTTTATTATACTATTATATTATTATGGTTGGAGATTTAGCGGTTAATTGAAACCATTTGTTTCCTGTGTTGTAGCGTTTGTGCAGGTATTTCCTCTCCGGTTTTTAAATCACGCTTTAAAGTATTCTTATTTTCCTTGTGCATACTGTAGAAGTTGCACCTCTTGGGTTCGCCCCAGTTTGTAAGATTGACATTTGTGTATAACTTTTTGAAGCCTTCATTTTGCATCTGCTCGTGTAACCCTGTACGCACGCTCGCCACCGCCGCCGCAGTAACGGCTGATCAGCTCCTGCCATCGCCATAGTTACCGGCTACATGCCTTCCTCCACCGTCTCCATCGCCTTTAACCCTTCCCTACCCCCTTTTATATCTCCCTCTGTGAGGAATGAGCAGCGCCTTCTGACTTAAAGCCTCCTGTTTTCAGATCTGTGGGATGGTCTTCAGCAGCTGCTTGTACAGAAGGATAAAAATGGACCCTCACTGAGCTCTCCGAGCCGCCGACACGCCACCGGTCCGGAACGATGAACCTGCTTGACGTCCAAACATCAAATTTAAAATCTTGAACCACTGTTGCTTGGCGATCGAGGCAATGTGCACAAATGATTCTGAGCTGTAACGATCAGAAACCAATTGGGCCGTTGACCATTTGGATAGTATTTATCTTTTGTTGAGTCCGGTCCTGCACATTTCTGACGCCCACCTGACTGACCTGGAACTAGATGTTTGAGGCCTGATCGCATCGGCTCAGATGCATGCTGGACGTTGTGGACACGCACAAAAAAAAATGGACTCTTAATGCATTCTGTCTGTTTAATTAACAATGATACAAACGATCATATTTTCCTCTTTTGCATTTATTGGTTAGTATTTTTGGACATTCCAGCAGTGAGCTTAAGGAAGCTGGGTCAGGGTACGCCGTAGATGTAACTGCTAATTACATCTCTGGTTGTAGCTTTAGTCAACTAAAGTATCTCTGGATCACAATTCTGCCTGTAAATGTTAGTGCGTAATATCCTGTGCCTGAATCGGTTCAAAGAGCTGAAAACGCGCTGTGACAAGCGGCACAATATGAAATCTATATTTATACTTGTAGCTAATTCCTTATAAAAGTAGCAGCACCGAATGTTGAAAGGTAGGATGATTATTTAACCAGTGTTCGGCCTCAAATTATACCGCGTGCTGTTATGACTACTTCTGATTGCACTGAATTGCACACTAAATGTATATGAATGTCAAATGGTAGACTTAAACAATAACATCCATTCTGTTCTGTGAATTGGTGACTGATTTTTATACTTCCCTTGACACGCTGGGGGCCCTTCTGTGGGAGCCAAAGGGCCTGGATTAGGGCCTAATCCATCACTTGCCGTACTCTTTCCATTAGATGTAAACACTGTAGCGATGACGGCGCTTGGCTCGGCTTTCGTGGTTTATTGAAGAGGAGAAATACAAAAAAGCTGATTCTACTTCAAAAATCAAAAATGGAGATGTCCATTTCACACGTTCCTTTTAATCACCGCTGCCAAGGCCCAGAGGCATCCCAGAATAAACCATCGTATCACTCGATGACGGGTGCTGACATATGCCAATGGTTGTCATGGAGATATGGATGCAACGTTGACATGTACTCCGCGCTGATACTTAATATTCTGTTGGTGTGATATATTCCATAAATAGTTTAAATAAATATTGTTTCATTAGGCAATGTCATTTATTGGAAGCAAACATTAATTCTAGACAGGCAGCACATGTGACATGATTCCTGCCTGTGGCGTTGTCGAGGCGATCGTGCAGACGTTTCCCTGCATCGCAAGGAACGATCCACCAGAGGGAGACGAAGTTGTTTCCCTTGCAGCTGAAATCCAATCAATGGGGAAAGTGAAGATGATGATGAAGGATGATGCCTGAGTGTTTTTACTGTCAGGCCACAGAGACTTCTTATTTGGTTTCATCTTGTGTTTTCCATAACCTTGTGATTACAAACACACGCCAAATCCGGTTTGATCGTTGCAATAACCTTGACTGCTTTCAGCCTCTTTTTTCTTTTTCTTTTTTTTTTTCTAGCTGCTTAAGTGTAATTTTTTTTAAACCTCTCTATATTTAGTCCGTACACAATGAGCAACATCGAAATCTGGACACAGGATGTAATCTTAAGTGAAATCCCACGTGGTCTGGTGGAACATCTTGCAGGGGTTGCAGTCCAGACCACTTTTTTTTTAATGATTTTCATTTCAGGGCCTTTTTTGGTCAAGCTTGTGTGTTACTAAATTATTGACCTGTAACCGAACTGTTTATCCACGAGGGACAACTTTTTTCCTGTCCTTTGTTTCCCCCACAGCTCCAAAGGTTTCTCACAAGACGATGTATCGGTTCAGGGCAAGTTATCATACATTTTCATACAAATTTGAAATTTGGACGTTCTCCAGCATTCAGATTTCCGTGGGCCTGAGGATGCTGTCAGTTCCTTTGTCTTCATCAGCTATAGGCGGATGGCTCTCATTTCCTCTGGATGTCAAATGTACTCGGATGCAGAAAAAGGCCGCAGTGACAGTGAAAAGATAGAAACAAAGAGTACTTGTGCAAATGAGGTTGTGTTTATGGGCCTTTGCCAGGAGAAGCCGATGAGGGAGAATCAGAGCAGCTGGAGATTCAGCACTCCCATGTGTTGTGGCCTCTTTGCGCAACACACACAGACACACACACACACACACAACTTAACAGCCTGTATCCTCATCTCGCTGTTGGGGGCAACATGTCAATAGAGCAGTGCGAAAAGTTGCTCAACAACACATGTTGCAGCCCCATATGTCAGTCCACCTACATGGTATGTTTGCATGTGCAACAAAGTGGAGAAGATTTATGCAACAGATTCCCAGAATGAGCCGATACAAAGCATCTCCAAGCCATCCGCAAATCAAAATGAAAATCTCTTAAGTTCAGTTTGTTTCCCTTGAATGTCAGCATGACGTCTTTTCTGTGTTTAGAAGGTAGATTCTGAGCTCTTGTAAAAGTAGTCCTGTGTTTGGTATTTGGAAGAGTTACTAAAGACCTCAGTGACCATCAACAAAATTGTGTAACTGATGTTGGACTGGATGCTTTCCGATCAGAGTTGCACAAGTGTGAGTGAGGAATTGTTGTACAAGAGGCTTTCCGGAAACCTTTTGCAGGAAAAAGTGACCCCAATGTGATGTTTTACGAGTCTGAGCTGGGTTTGTCCAGGACAGAATGACATGCGCGCTAATAAATCTGATGTGTGCGCCGTGCGTGATTTCTTCTGATGTCACAGCTGTGAATGGTCAGTTTAGAACTTGGGTGTTTTTTCTCCCACTGAGCAAACTCCAATCAGTGTTTTATCAGCAGCGGGGGAACAAAGTGAAATTATGTTGTTCCCGACTCGGACGAGGACGATGTCTCTGGTCTCTGGGCCAAAGGACAAACCCAAATGATTTTTGCCTTTGGCTTGCAACGCAGCTCCGGCTCTAAATGTGAGCGACAGATTTCAGATCAGAGGCGTGTAGAATGGCCTGAAAGAGTGACGCCTTGAGGATAAAAAGCTGACTTTTCTTAATGGATTAGAAATACATTTTGGTGTGTGTACATGGAATCTTTTCCACGCTGTTGGCTGTAATGCATACCGTATTTATTTATTTTACGGGAGTAAATTCATCTTAAGTTTAGTTTAGTCTGGAAAGCACTGCTTTCCGGACTCTGGGTTGAGTTATAAAAATTTAGCATTATAAATCTGACTGGAGAACATTGACAGGCAATAAAAACACAAAATTGTGTTTCTGTTTTTAAACTGTAAATCTAAAATGTTTCCTTTGTCCAATCAGAGTTGGTTTCATCTCTGTTTGATATCGGGACACTGTGATGTCCAATCTAATCTGGCAGGATGACGTTGCAGTTTTGGGTTGTGTGGTTCTCTTGTTACTGATTAGCCGTGCGAGAACCGAAACGTGAAACGTCCTCAAATGGACCGCCATGAGACAAACCCGCATGTATGTTCTGCTCACGATCACTTTAATGGCTGCTAAACATGCGGGCGCCATCATACTCTAACATCAGGAAGTGATAGAAACGGCCACATAAAAGCGTAATCGCAGCCGTGATGGCGTGTTCAAACAAACCAATATCATGACACAGGGCTGCGACGACTTCCCCCTCCCACCTTGTTTCTCATCCGCCTGCCAGACCCCCCCCCCCCCGCCCCCCATTATTGAGAAATTCTGCGGCTCCTGAGGTGAATGAGTGTGGGATTGGTCTTTGTCCATGGGAGCGTGAGTTAAGATGGAAACAAACTTCAGAAGGCGCGACTCAAAAGGTTGCTATCTGATAACGATGACGACGAGGGTCATGTTGACGGATGCCAAACAGATGCTGCCGATGTTTGCGCGATTACCCAACCGCGTTGCCGTGTGCAGGTCAACCACGCACGGGGTCAACGGAGCAACAACCGCCATCAGACTGCAACGCCTTTATGAAGAGTCATAATTCAGATCCCATTGTGCGTTCGATCAGCGTCATCCACTTTGATGAACACTGACGGTTAAATTAGCCACATGCTTTACACGCGATCCGGGTCGTGCATCTCCGTGTTTGTGCATGTCAGGCCCGGCCGCCGCACTGGTAGATTCGGATTTTTGCGGTGTGCGATCAGATTTGCTTACACTGTGGCCGAGCGCTTGTGAGCGCGAGTCCAAGAAGAGTGTTTGTCGGGGTCGGAAGCATGTGATGGATTGTGGTGCTGCTCGTGTGTGGTAAGCCGGACCAATGGGGGGGGGGGGAGGGGAGTTTCATGCTTGTCAGGGCTGCTGGACTCCCAGCGTGGCTTTCAAGGCATTTTCTGATGGCGTCGTTGCACTGTAATTTATAAGGGCTGTTTCTGTTTAAAGTGACTGTTGGAGTCTGTAAACTTTTACAAGCCGGCTGCGCTCCGTCTCTGCACCCCTATGGATCGCTCTCATTCGGTTGCCATTTCCAGAGACGTTGCATTACTCTTGGGCATCAGAGCGCTGTCGGAGGGGAGGGGAGGGAAAGCTGCGGACATCCTGTTTGCAAAAATGCTTTTATTGCAAAAGAAAAGGGTATTGACGTCTACGCTTTACTGTATGTGTTGCATGTTCAGTTTTTGCAGTTGTGCAACTGACGCATAAATATGCGGCCTTGCGTCTTCTTGGGAGATCAATACCTTTCCTGGCTAATGGAAAAACAACGCGTGGCGTGTCTCTGCAGTGAAGAACAGCGGCGTAGGTTTTAAACGCTGAGCTGTGAGCCGGAGAAAGGATGAAACTTTTGTATAAAAACAGATTTGTCTGTCGACCCGTGTTTGCTTATGCTGCAAGATGCATAGAGGAGGAAGAGGCGGCGATGATGTTTGGAGGAAAAGTGTATAAGAAAGTAGCGTGTGTGTGTGTGTGGGGGGGGGGGGGGGGGGTGTTTTCCTTCTCCTGAGATTGATGGCGTGGAGGAGGGAGCATGGGAGCAAACCAGTCTTTTCGGGAGGGGTGGGAGCTCAGAGAAAGAAACCAAGAGGGAGAGTTTATAATCAGTAAACAGGCTCTGAAGTTCCTCTTGGGAAGTAAACACTTAAAAAAAAACGAGGCCCCATGCCATTATAGCTCATGGCCCGGGGAAGCAAGATTGGAGAAATAAAGACAGATGGCAAATTGGTTGGAAGGAGAGGAGACAGATGTGGGGAGTTTAAAAATGTGTTAAATGGAAAATATGTTTGAGTGGAGCATCGGCGTCAAACTGTGATGCACATTCTGCTTCAGAAAGCGGACCCATTTGCTCAATGGCATCTTTCCACAAACTTGGTTCCAGATTCCTGCAACTCACTTTAAGGAGATACAACACTTTTTAAAACTTTTATTCCCTCCAAGAGCTGGAGTTCCACCGTGGTTTTATTTGTCTGTAAGTCTGAGTTAAAGCTTGTCAACATATCTCAATGGCTTATTCAGCTTTGAAACAAATCGGGCTAAGTTTGCCATAAAAAAAAAGAATCGCCCTGAGTCTGTCTCATCACAGGAAAATGCGGACGCTGCTCTTGACGATCCACTTTAAGAATGTCCTCAAAATTCCGCCAGCGTCTTCTCCCCTGTAATTTTAAATTGACGTCATCTCAGCGTGATGTCATATCAACCGGTGAGAACATTATAGCCATTACCCTTCATCTTCACAAGCAGGACCGAGTGACCTAATGATTGCTTTTTATTTTACTAGCTGCAGGTTCACAGCTTGCGCTCTCCTGGGGAAAACACTTCCCGGCATGCCTGCACGAAGAAACTCCGTAGTCTGAAACATTTGTATTGAACTTCATAATATGAAGGTGTTTCCAGGCTTATCCGTCCGCCCTTTCTTGCATGAGATATGTACTCCATGCGGAGCCTGAATTTATTTGCTACTTGCTGTGTTTGGCATTAAAATATAACTGTGCAGGGATGTAAACCGGTGCAGACCCTTCATGCAATTCTGTTTTTTATCCACCAGATGGACTCGGTGATCTAAAACGACCACAGGCAGGACGCCTTTCCTTACTGAGTGCGCAAACCCTCAACTTTGACTGATGGCTCTGATATAGCCAATCAAAGATGTCGTGCACCTCTAACGGAATCAGGAACTGTCGTAATTATTTCTAAGTCGTGCTTACGGGGCTCGGGGAAATGCCCTGTAGAAAATAATCGTGCTTATGAATAAGTAATATCCTGTGTGTGTGCATGTGTGTGTGTTGAGGGGGGAGTATCACACAGGGATGCAGGGGGCAAGTTCTCACGGGCACTAAAACAATTTCCATGGCGACCAGGATTTAAATGTGTGTTTGCTTTTGTGTGGTGATGGAATTTGCGTGGAGGCTCAGGCGTGACGTTTCATGAAAGCCGACCTGAAATCCAGTACAGTAGTGTCTCTCTGCCGGAGGACAAACATGCCTGCATTTGGCAAGTCAAATAAGCCATGGCCCCCGTCTCTGGCCAACTGCTGTTGTGTGATGAGGGAAGAAAAACAAGGGTTGGTGTTAGCGCTCATGACAAAGCGTAGCGATCAGATCTGATGGCAGAACTTATCCTTGTGCAAAGAAGCTCCCTGGAATGAATGAATGAATGAATGAATTATTTAAACTGATTCTGATCGCCGGTAATTGCTCCGCAAGCCAGAAACAAAGAGATGCTCCTCGACAGACTTCCAAATTAATTCAATGTATAACCACGGTGTCCCTCTTGGGACAAAGAGTGTCCACGGCTAGCTGCAGATTTCTGCCTGTGCTCATTATGCAATCCTGAGCTTTGATAATTCCTCCACCGCACCGTTTAATTAGAAACACATGGCCCTGAGATCGCAGTGGAGCACAGAGCTTCTAATGTCTGCGGCCATGAGTAATTGTTTCTCTCTCGCTGGTGCCGAGCCATTTTTTAACCTGCTGACAGCCAGCAAGCAGGAGGAGGAGGAGGAGGAGAATAGAGGGAGAGAGAGAATGAGATGAAGGAGAGCAAAGACAGGAGACTGATGAATCCATATCTGGAGTTTGTTTTTTTATTTGCCTTTAAATCGGGGTAAAATAGGTGACTTTGGATGAAGAAACCAGATATTTACGCCCCGTTTTTTTTAATTTTCCCTCTTGCAGCCAGAAGTTGTTCAGAGTGAGGGAGGTCCCAGGTGAGCAACAGAGCGAAGGAGGCTGACATCATGACAGGACACTTCATCAAAGCCCGATCAGGCTGTGTGGATACCTGCCCCAGCTGAGGAGGATCTGTTCGAGCTTCGTCTACATGCCGTGCATGAGCTCTCAGCGCTCCGCCGGACGTCCAGATCGTGATCGGTCGTGTGATGTTCGTGTGCAAAAGAAGAAGACGCGGCGAAGCCATTTTTTCTTTTCTTTTTACGCCGTCCAATTGACGACGTCTTGCAGACATTTAGTATTTTTTCTTTACTTGTCACATTATTTGCTCTTCATCTAGGATAATTGATTTGTTGCCATGGACACATTACATTTGGTTCTTTCTTATGTTTCCTCAAGAGGCTCCTTGAGACACACGCACGCACACACGCATGCACGCACACACACAAAGAATATTAAGGCTCATCTTTCACAACTTCAACTCAAAGCGCATAAATAACATTTTTGATCCTTTCTCGTGTGGTAATGAATACGTTTAGAGACTCATTGAAAAATATGGAGCAATTGCACAACTTATCTTAAGTTTGACACAAAAATAGCCCAATATAAATGTGAAGATTTGTTTCTTATCTCTCTTCTGATTGAAAAAGGAATATATATTTGGGTTCTTCAGACAATGAATGATCAATAAATCACAAAAGAGAGCCCAACTCCAGATGACACCTAATGGCATTATTGCACGAGGTTCTGTTCTTAGTGAATGGATTTCTGCGCGCCATTCATCTGTGTGTCCTTTACCGCGCTGCGTTCCACATTGTCAGATGCCGGTCAGTCCTGGGTGGGGGGTGGGGGGGTGTAAGCTGAACTCAGATTCCTACAGCTGTTCACAGCCCTTTAAGATGAAAAGATTGAGCGAGGTGAAAGGAGGGGGCGGAGGGCAGGAACCCAGCGTCGCCCTGCTCTTCAAAGCTTCCAGCAATGTCTTTTTTTTTTTTTTTTTTGTCCATCTAGCGTAACTGTAATAATTCTCGCTGTGATGAGCTAACAGTTTGGCATCTGTCACTTGTGCAGCACGTCGGTGATGTCACGCATCTGGGTGGTGTTCTGTTGTCACCGGGAGCCCGTTGCTGTGGTGATGTCACCGAATGGCCATTGTTGATGGACAGCTTGGTGTGTTTGCATGGCGCAGATGGTTGGGGATGGGAGAGGTGGCGGGGTGGGGGGTGGGGGGGGGAGTCGAGTGCCAGCATGTAAGGTGGCAGAGATGCGTCTTATCAAGCGTTGCCACATGCAGGCTCTGATGTGCTGTTGTGACAGGACGCTTTTCTCCTCTTCATCTAATTTAGTCTCCCATTGTCTATTTTATTTTTCCTGATCGCACCTCGTGGAGTCATTTATGAATTCCTCTTTGGGCCGTGCCTGTTTTGTTTTTTTGCTTGCTCTTGCTTGTTCTTTGTCTTTCTCTCTTTGTGTTCCTCTCCCTGGCTTCCGCTATCTTCTCTCTGTGTATTTCAATTTGCCAGCGTGTCTGTTTTTGCGTTGGTTTATCTGAGCCCCTCATCGGCGCTCGCCGTTTCCTGCAACTGTCTCTTCCATTTCTAATTGGAATACTTTCCCTCTCTCCCTCCCTCCATTTCTCCATTCTTTGTCGGGGCCTGTGTCTTTTCGCCCCTTTGTGCGGTCTGACAGGCCTTTCCCCACTCATTGATAGTGATGGCAGGCTCAACCCCACTCCATAATGCCGCTGATATTTTTCCCACTGGAGACCCCACTGTTGCTGCTGCTGCTGTACTCGCCTGCATATATTTAAAATATCCCTCCCGATCCATACTTCCCTGTTTCCTGCGGCTCTGCCAAGCTTCCACTGTTCAGTAGGGGAGCAGTTCAACAAGACCGGTTTGTTTTGGAGAGTCACTGGGCCCCGGCCCCACAGAGATTAATGCTCAGACAGACTGGGATGACATTTATGAGGCATGGACTGGAGAGGAGGATAGAAGAAGGGGGAAATCGTTTGGGCTAGTGCTATTGTATCCAATGTGACCCTTTTATTGAATCACACCAACCACAACCAAGAAACCCTTTGCAGCAGAACGGGGACGAAGGAAGCCGCCATCCTTGCATTGTGCTAATGGCCACTCTGATCGATGACGACAAACTCCCAGCCAGCCCAAGTGTTAAAGTCACTTAATCAGATCATTCTTTTCACTATTTGCCCAGAGTGACCATTAATACACGTATCGACAGACCCTTCGGTTAGAAGTGATCACTGCGCGCTCAGAGCAGTCATGAATACATCCATAAATGTCTCCAATTATTTTCGCCAAGCACAGAATGATAAATTCTGCTCAACGGCCTTTTAAAAGAGTCTCGACCACATTTTGCACCCCCCCCCCCCTAGCATGCACAACGCATTGGCTCCAAACGGTTCCAGGGGAGAACTTATCAATACGGAGCCAAATTAGAATGGATTCTAACACACAAAGAGCTCGCTACCTTGTGCTGAGCTCCGTGCGCGATCGACGAGGCTGTGCAGCCGAGTTCTCATTACTGACACCTCTGACCACTGCTGTTGCTGCTTCCTCTTTGCTGTCTGGTGTCTGCTGAGAAAGAGAGACGGGACTTTGTCAGATGGGCTTTCGAGAGTGGATTTGTAAGGCTTGAAGCTGCCGTGTTGTTTGCAGTAGTTCTTTCAGTGCAGTTGTGTTTGCAGGAGCATGAAGCAAAAAAAACAAAACTAATATATTTACTACCCTAATTCTAGGTTGCATTCCCAGGGTCTGTCCATTTCTAAAATGTTTGGTATCCATAGCGCTTTATGTGCACATTTAGTTTCTGTTTATTGCGCTGCCTTTATCTTATTGCTTCAGGATTTGCAATGTCACTGACATTGGAAGGAGTAAAAAAAAAAAAAAATGGGCGCAAACCATGATGGACAGCACGTGTAATTCCACCTGAAACATGCACAGCTCACGGGCGGCACTGAATCAATGGACTTTTGTGCTTCCGCCGCTAAATTATGCGTCGCTCAGATTATCTTCCGTCCCCTCTATGACCAACATTCATTCATCTCCTTTTGAAGTTGTCCGATTAAACTCTTGCTCGGCTGTTCTGTGAAGTCGCACATGTCGCGTCGTACAGTAATTGGCCGTGATGCACGCGTTCTCAGTCACACAGACACATGTGTTTGTATTTATGCACGAACAACCAACTAGACACGAATCAGACGACGTATGGCGATGCATTCAGAACACAAAAGGTTTCATCTGCATTTGTTACTTATTACCTAGCATCGCCGGCGATGACGCTGACGCGCTCTGCAGCCCGGCCTGTTCATGCTCAATAACTAGAGCTTCTGTAGGAGAACATGCCAAGCCCGGAAGATCTTGTCGTGTCTTAATTCAATTACTGTGGAATGCTAAATATCCATGCTTGGTTTGCCTCGGTCGGGTTCCACAGTCATCAGAATTATGTCACTTACAATGCCCACTCAGCTTTCTACAAACGGCGGTGGGCGGAATAGGCGTTAATTAGACTGAAAGGGTAAGTTATGTTCCTGCAAACACATCAGAGGGCAGTTGTCATGCATGAAGCTAATTGTTCCGGGGGGGCGAGAGAGAGAGAGGTACTACTTGGGTACAAGAAGCCTTTTGTTTTACTGCGTTGTCTGTTATAGTCAACGACGAAGCCGTTTAAACAGCCACAGACATTTGATGGGAGTTTAAAGGCGCTGGTATGACACGTGGTATGATCCCCGGGGCTTTGTGGGCAGTTCCGACATGTCAAAGGCTCTGAGAATTGCCAATCAGGAATGTTCTGCGCCGACACATACTCTGTGTAGAACTTTTCTCTAGTTAGGGAAGCACACTATTTGCAGCAGACATGTATTTTAGCATGACCTTTTGAAGCACCACCGGCGTGGTGATTCGTATCTTATCTGTAAGCGCACCTGTGAGTAAAGACCAAATGTCATCACTCACCCGAGAGAAAAAGGAAGTAATGAAACCTCGCATCTGGACCCATTCGAGCCAAAACAAAGGATGGCGCCTGCTGCGTCTACATAATATCAAGTCGTGTTGTCATGTAAATATTTTTCATGTAATCCGACAGCACGGCTCTTTCATTAATCCCAGGCGAGTCGTTTTTACGGCTGAGAATCGGCCACAGAGGCAGCGCCGGGAGTGAAATGCGATATTGATTTTGATGGATTGCCAAATGTGCGCCGCTGGAAATGGGAGCAATTTCACAAGAGCTGAGGGCTGTGTTAAGGTGTAGTGTCTCTGGTTACAACCGGCGTTCATTTGGGAAGAGCGGCATTCAATTCATTTGTCCCCCCCGTGTGGCTGTTTAGGAGACGAGGCCGATTACCGATGGCTGTGGCGGCGGCGGCGCGACCCTCCATCGTGACTGACGGCTCTGACAGTATTGCAGGCCGTAGCTGCAAATGGGACCGCCGGGAATTACTGCTGCGTGCGACATCAATCAGGATCCTCGTTGGTGCCTCTCACTCACTCAACGTATAGCAGATGTCCCGGTCTGATCCTCCAGCACATGGCGTAAATAATGCCAAACGCATACCAGTGGCGTTCTGTCAAATCCCCATTATGGCTACAAAAAGCTGCAAGGTGTTGGGCGGGGCTTTATATCCTGTCCAACACAGCCGAGGAAGAATTCTCTTTTTTTAAATAGTGCCAGTTCAGGATACTTCATTCTAACTCTTATGATGAATAAAAGCATGCCATGCGACCTGATGGTTCATTTGCGATTGTTGAGTGTGTGGGGGGGGGGGGGCGCTTGGCCTCAGACATTGGTATCCTTTTGCCCGTTCTTGTCTTATAGCTTATAGTAAAAAACAAACAAAAACAAGTGGAAGGACACGTTCCTGCTTAATCCACACCCAAAGGGTTTGAGTTATTGTTTGCGTGTGGCGCAGCACATTCCCTGGCATGGTTCCCGGGGGGGGGGGGGGGGGGCAGCCTGGTGGTCCCGAGGGTCCCCCCCGTAAGCACTAAAATGACCCCCCCCCCCCCCCCCCCCCCAGAGCGATATGCTTAGAGCAGCATAGCCGCTCTTGTACTAAAAATGCTGAGGCAGAAGGGAGAGGCGCTGATCTGTGTGAGATGCACTCGAACGCTGCATGATGGCCGCGATCGACTGTGACCCTCTGGCAGCGTTTCAAGGCGTGGGGCGCATCGTCGCGGACGCTTTTGGATTGCGTCGTAGCCCTTGTTGCTGATGCAATCTCCGTGCGAAGGACAAAAAGCCACTAATCTCGCACTCCAGGCAGCAGCCGTCACTTTTACAAACGCATCGTTTCCATGGCGAATCACAGCAGATGCTATTCTGTCACCTCAGCCTTTCAGTAACAAGAGTACCTGGTCATTTCAACCCATTTCCACTTACTGTATCAAAGGCCCATGATTTTTCCACTACCATCTTTCCTACCCCCTTCACCCGGACAGGAGGGGCTTCTGGGTAGTTGGTCCCCCGCCCCTTGTAAGCTGTAATCATCCTGAGAATGGGGTAATTTGGGCCACCATAGGGTAATTACCAGAGCTTGAGTTGTTTAATTATGGCCTTCTGCGAAGCTGTCTGATGCCAGTGACAGCAGAGTCTCTACTCACTGATGGAGAGATTCTATCCTCCTGACTGGGGGGGGGGGGGGGACGGTAAGAGAGGAGACAGTTGGAGAATGAGTGGGTGGGAGTGGGAGGAATCTGAGAGGTGTGAGGGGGGGGGAGCAAAACATCTGGTGTTGATGTAGATCCCTACAAAAAGGGCGAGGAGGCGACGGATAACAAAGCAGAGCGAAAGGTCTGTTGAACTGAAGATGCGTTTTGGGTTTTCTTTGGACAGATTAAGCTCATTGAAGATGTAACCTTGGGTTTAGATCAGTGGTTTTCATTTTGTCTTCTCATTTTCTGACATTTTATACATAGATAAACATTGAATCAGGAAGCCAAGTATCAGGCAAATCAGTAAAATAATAATAATCCTCGTTTCAATGCTGCCTCTATCAGAAAGGAAGAAAGCCGATACAAGCCTTTCCGTTTAGATTTATTTTTTGAACTCCTTGCTTCTTGGATTTGGACTTATTTTTCTTAAATATTGTAGTTCATCTTAGATTATTATTATTTTTTGCTTCATTTGGCTTCCGGTTTGAAACACATAATCCATGTAATCCACTGTGGCGTCCAGGAGAAAGCATGACATGACTAACAGGTGTCCCATTGGTGGTGCAACAGGTTACAGTTTAAAGAGTCACACATGAATGTGACTGAGTAAACTACCCCCCCCCCCCCCCCCCCTCTGGTTGACCATCGACGACTCCAGCAGTTAGCGACCTGAAGATTTGTGTGGCAAAGGGCAAGGGTTCATTCCCCCAAACTAGGGGAAAGGAATTCATCCGGAGCAGTCTGACATTCCCACCACTGGGAAGATGACACTGTCTGCACCATGTCTCACAACTAAACCGAAAATAGTGTGTGGTCAGATGTTCCCCGCCACCTTCAGGCCATAATTCTGAAATTCTGATCAGATGTTGACTCATGCACATGAGCCAATACTTTGTCTTACTATTTTGGCCGTGTTTGCATTTCCATTAAACCAGAGACGGCCGTAATTCAAACACCAGATGAAGACGCAAAGACAGCAGCTTATAACGTTCCTGTGTTTTGAGAGACGCGTGTTTCTGATGCGGATTCTTCAAACGGACGACTTGCCATTATTGTGAATGTTGCAGATGGGGACATATTATCATTTTATTTTTGAAGATATGCGCCACGCTGCTCGGCAAGATGCTGCAGCATGTCGGCGGAAGTCGGTCGAGTGTGGATGGTGATGGATGAAACGCCGGGAGGGCATCAACTCCACAATAGACGAGGCAACAAAAACCCACACAAGACCCTAAACTCAGAGCCCACTCAATAACTTATCAATCGTTTATTTATCGTCGGTAAGTGTGTTACATATTAACACTTTGTAAATACCAGTTGGGTGAGGACTGTCAGTCACGTTGGTTTAAAAAGAGAAGAAGTGCTATTTCCAGATGGCACTGCCCGCCTTGGCAGTTCCGATGCCGAGTCAGTTGGACACCTTCAAACACGCCTGACACTCTACACTCACTAGCGCTGTCGCCACGTTTGCTGATCTTTCTTCAAGGGTGCACCGACTTTACACTTTGGCCCAGGTACACTCAAGAGTCATTTTTAGATTTTCTCTACTCGGCGTTCCAGTTTATTTCAGATTGAGGTCACTGGAACGGTGCAGACGACAGCTCACTCTGGGCGCAATGAGCACATTCTTATACGAGCGCTCGTCCATATGTTCCCGATTATCTCTGGTGTTTTTTCCATGTGTGGGAATTGTTTGGTAAACTAATGAAGGTGGTGCAGGAATTGTTTGAATTTCATTCCCTTTGCTCAGCAAAGCGTTTTGGATCAAAAACCTCTTTTCACTTATTCTGCGCTTTTGATTGGCTGAGGATTGGTGGTTCAACATCCAATTAGCTGTGGTGAAGTTCCCAAGTTCCCTGTTTGCTGTTTTACGTGTGGTCATCCGGCACAATTTGCCATTTGAATGATGCCGTGCCGTCTCATGGGATTCAGTTTTGAATGCAGCAAACCAGCTTTTGAAGCTATTTCAAAGCATTAGAAAGAAGAAGAGGAACTTCATATCAGTGACCTTCCTCAGTTCCAGCTATCTCCTGCATCCGCCTGCGAGTCTTCTCTCCAATTAGCGAGAGGAAAAACAACCTAACTCGGAGATCTGAGACAAATACAGTCCAAGAGTGAGGAAAAAAAAAACGCAGCCTCTGTTTAATCTCTTCCGGCAACGGCACGAAGAAACCTTTGCCGAAACACTTTATCTTTCGACTATAGCCTCACCTCCCCCACTTCGGTGACCTTGTCATTTGGTTCTCCATCTTATCACAGGAGAGAATGATTTCAGCTCGCATCCCTTCTCACCATAACAAGAGGTGAAACCAGACTCTCCTGCAAGCCAGTCAGTTGGATATAATTAAAGTATAGATGCTCTGCGATTTAACAGGAGACCAGAGATCGATAAGACGTTCTAGTGTGACGAGTGAAAATGCTGGGTATAGGGTTTTTCTTTTCTTCCAGAAAGTAAAAATAAAGTAAATGGCTCTCTCCATGGATTCTGATCCGTTTCCAGCATCACATGAGGGTCAGGGTAATACAGCTTGTTGCCAAAGTCTGTTTTTTTTAATTGGCTCCCTTGTGTTGATCATTGGACTGTTCTCTTCTTGGACTCCTGCTTTCCTGCCTTGCTTCCTATTAGAACCGACAGTTTAGCATCCTTCACTTAATGTCTCCAATTTCTCATCCTCCTGTCTCACAGCGAATCCGGGCACACATCCGGCCATCCCATATTCTCCTTTTCATTCCTGCTTTTGCCTTTTTGTTCGTAGCGGCACGGACGCATGCATAGATTAGAACTAAACCCGTTCCCCTTGTGTCTGACAATCGGCGCTGCGGCTGTCCTTTGTGCCTCGAGTCGCTTTTGCCGAGCGACTTTACCGGAGATGAAAAAGCCATCTGACCCCTTCTAAAGGGGGGGAAACTCGGCTTGCAGTCCTGTGATCGCTCTACCATTTGTGCCCCCCCACCCCATGGTTTGAGTTTGCCCCCGCATTTCACGGCTTCAGACACTCTCACTGAGATCAAACTCCCACAGTGCTGACCCCTCGCTGGGACTCCCTATGAAAGTGCTAATGACCCTGTTGCTCTGAAAAGAAACGCAGCTCTTCTCTTCTTGCGTCCGCCCTGCCTCGGACTCCGGCCTTGCTTTATAGTGATTACTTTGCCACTTGTGTCCTACTTGAATGAGCTTAACTGCCTAGAGGTCAGAGGAAGGTTGAACTTTCGCTGTAGGTCAGTGTCTGCGGTGGGAGAATAGTGCTGGTCTTCTCTTCTCGTCGTAGCGGGGGAACAGATGGGGTAAGCACCTGCCGACTTGCTGAGGACACAGGTGCTGACATGTCGTTGAACACGTTGCAGAGTGCAGATTTCAACATTAGTAGCTGTCGGGATCGGAAACTATTTACTGTGTCAGTTTGATAAACCCGAAAGGACAAAATGGTGTCGGGAGCGGACTATAAAATGTTCACTGCTGACTAGAAGCGTGACGGACTGAAAATGAATCCGAAATTCAATGCAAATGAACCCTAAATCGCAACATGACAAAGGGGAGCCGCCGTATCGTTTCCATCTGGCCGTGTTTCAGCTGCACAAACTATCTACGGAATCTGATATGAGAGCTGCGGCTGTGTATCCCGTGTTGTGCAGCGCCGCCGCCGTCCCTCTATGTCAGCAGTTAGGATCGCAGGAAGATCATCTGAGCTCTGACGATGGCTCTCCTTGGCTCGGATCCTCGAGACTTGACTTGACTTGACTGTGCTTGTACCCCCCCCCCCCCCCCCCCCAGTCTCATCCTGGTCTCGCATTACCATTAGCCCACACAGTAATTTGTCGACAGATAATTTCTGTGACCTCTGACAGCAACAACACGTCGTTGGCTGTTGTCCTTGTTTGGCTCCGTTACGCTCAACCCAGCGCTCGTTTCAGGGAAGCTGGCTGGAATGACTTGTCTAATTAGTGGTTTTGGCTGACGGGGTGGAAAAGGGGATCAGTGTTCATTTGTGGAGAAATCTCCGTGTTTCATCATCTATATGGAAGACGTTGTGCTTATTTTTGTCATAGTTTATGAAGGAGGCAGTCTGTCCTGCAGAGTTCCTGGACCCAAGGACCATATCTTCCAAATAAATTGGAAATCTTAGATTGTCTTCTTATTTGTAGACTCTTTTCTTTTTTATGTTTCTTGAGGAGTAAAGTCATCAGATGCAGTAACCTTAGCTGCATTAAACAATTTTAAATGCTCAAATTCAGTGACGAGCTTTGTTAATTCAGCTGTGATCTTTATTTCTTTATTTTATCTGTGGACCTCTCAACATTTTAGAAATGCATGCAGACTCCATAAAGGGCACCTTATCAACTCCAGCAGGGACTTGAATCTGGGAAGGGCAGTGGGCGCTTAGCGGGAGCTGAAAATGTTAAAAACTACGTGAGACTCTTCAGCAAGTAAATGAGTAGAACTACATATGATAATCATTACTTCTAGTTTATGCCATTGGAAAGCATTTTTCCCATTAGGTTGTTTTTTTGAAGGAGTAATTTTTTCCATGTTGGATAATAGCTTTTTTTGAAAGAAGTCGCATGAGTAATATCAACTTTTATGGTTGTGATAATACCGGCAAAAATGATATCAGTCCTTGTATATTAATGTATTGTATGCAAATGGGGACAAATACATTTTGTTTTGGCTTACAGTATTTAAATGTGATATGATTTCATTGTTCTGTGTTTGATTAATTTTCACCTTTACCTCATTCTTCCTTGGAAGTGGGTCAGTGCTGACTTATCAGGTAGGACTGGACAAAGAGCTGAGTCATCAAAACCCATGCCTAACCAGCCAAGGGTGTGTTTTACTTTTTTTAAAAACAAAAAGCACTTTAGTGATCAGTCGATACCACATTGTATCTGTTTTGTTTTACACGTGACTAAACAAGGCGTCATCTGAATATTCCTTCAAGTGTTTTCACGATGCAAGCTACCAACTTGAGCGTGACAGCCAAGTAAAGCCGCAGCGCTCCGTCACAGGGGGAGGTAAAGGCTGATTTTAAAACATGGCTCTAGAATGCATTGGTGGAAAAATAGCCTTTTAGAAGTCATGCATGCTACCTTGTGGGATTGACTTATGGCCTCCATTGCAATGGAGTGCTGGATATTGTTCGGGGAGAAAAAAAAGGATCAAGCTTTTTCTGCAGCCGAGCCAGATTCTTTCCTGTAGGTATGCGGGTGTGGTCTCTGAGCTGTCGAGGCCCTTGCTGTGGCGTCGGCGCTGTGTTGCAGCAGCAGATCTCTTATACGGGAAGCTGATTGAGTTTGAAATATTTCAAGCCAGCCCTGAGTTATCTGTACGGGGATGACGCTTGCTTGTAGGGTCACAGCGGGGTCTTGCATACTTCTCTGTTGCCCCCCCCACCCCCTTTATAACATTCACCTATTATTCTTTAAGCCCGACTCTCCGCGAGCCCATGCTCAGGCCACATCTGGTAGCAGTTCTCCTTTTAAGCCGATGCAGAAATAGCCTCCTGAAATTCTTCAGCCTGGGGCAACGGGCAGGATTTCTAATCTAACCAAAATGCTGATTTTCTTTCTTTAGGTGTTTTTATGGTGGGTTCTGATGTGTGTCAGCCATGAGCGACTGTCCTGTGGGCTGTCAAATTTGTAGATTTAGACAAATGTGACATATTTATATGGACATTCGTATCCCTGTGGGATTAGGTGGAGGGAAACCCGGTCATGTATATGAGGCCTGTTTAAAATAGGCAGCAACTTTTCATTAAGACCAGATTTTGGAGTACCTGCCAATACTTAACTACACGGTCTGTGAGTGATGCAATGGAGAAACTGATCATGTATGGGACCAACAAAATAGGTGTCCTATGTATGCCTTCAGGCTCCTATTCACCGTTCTTGACTGTGGCCGACGCACAATAAAGGCAGTGTGCACAGTCCCGTAGTGAGCGCTTGGCAAGAGCATGCAATGCAAAGCCAAGTATAAACTACTGGGCTGTTAGCGTCGCATAATAATCAATAATTGGACAAAAAAGTTATGGGAAATATGCTCACCTTTTAAAAATAACTCGAGTGACCACGTATTAGTGGAACCGTGTAGCTTTGCTCATAGCGCCTCGTTAAATGTCTCACTTTGCACCAGCGTAACGCTACCAAAAATACATTTTGACTTTGGGCAAATTTATTGTTGTTCGCTGTCGGGCTAAATAATTACCTTTTAAAAAAGACGAGAGGGAAATAAATAACAGTAACCCTAAACGTTACACAGAAATGTCACGCAGTGAAGGTTATTACAGTCACAACTGTAGTAGGTTTAATAATAACATTAATAGAATTTATTGTAATACAATGTATACGAGAAAACAATCTCACTGCCGCCGCGGTTACAGCTGTCCAAACACAGCGCCAGCTCTTTAACACTCCATCTGTAGTTTCTATTGCGGGGCAGCCTTTGTTGTAAATCAAACATGTTATTTCACCAAGGCATGATACTTGGAGGCATCTCATGAAACGGGCTATTTTGTGCTCCGAATAGGTCAAGCTGACGTGGCTGCCAAGGTGCCTTGACTCCAAGTCCCACAGAAGCCTGTGGCTGCTCAGTTGGCGAACACACAGAAAGGAGTTAGATTGCTTGTGAAAGGTGTTCATTTGCATTGATGGGCTGTGAACTTCCTCTCACCCTGGGACCGGCCCGGCTAAAGCAACCGACTCCACATTGACTTCAAATAGGAGGCTTTGACTTCAGGTGAAAAACCCCTGCACACGCATGTAGAAAAATATATGCTGACAGCTATCATGTCCTGTAACTCTGAGTACTGAGCAGCCATAAATATGGAACACGTGAACCTTTGTATTCTCAGTTGCTGCCTGTAGAAATATGGTGTTGATTTGAAATTGCTCTCCAGGCACCGCAGATTTTGTGGGAACGCTAAAACATGTGCACACCATTACTTTCACTAAGGTGTTGACCATGAATATGAATGTGTGTGTGTGTGTGTGTTTTGTGCTCATTCAAGTGTATCATGCAGAGACATCAGTGGTCAAACCCCAGTGGTCTGCTGGGATTTGTGTGGTATCATATTCTGGCTTTATGATCCGGTCGAAGATGCCGACTGACCCGCTAAGACAGCGGGGGAAACCAAAAGCAGCTGGGAAACGTCACTCACTGTTTACTGACATTTATCTGTGTCTCACGCTGATTACACCGGCGCTATCAAGGAGTCGTGAGCCGCCGACGGACAACGAGTCGGTAAGAGAAAAGTTCCCGACAGGAAAAGATTGAGTCAAATAAACGGCGAGGGGAAAGGAAATGGGGAGCGGCGCGTTCGAGAGAGGGATAAGTAGAACAAATAACAGGGTGATGGTCACGACACTCATTTTTCCCCATGTATTTTTTCATTTTCTCTGCTAATATTTTGAGATTTGTTGCTGCCAAAATTAAATCCAACATAGAAGAGTCATTTTGTTTTCGGTGCTCAGGACTAACCCTAACCCTAACCCTTCTCAAAAGTCACATTGCAAATACAATTAATTTCACTGACATCTGAAAGTCTGAGCACAGAAAAACAAAGGCCCCTTTTTTTGGTAACCAGAATAAGCCATACAAATGTAATCAATTATAATTTTTTTATGAACACTAAGTACCGGTAATTGATTTTGCTCAGTGCATCACCATGCTCATAAAACAGCTGAAGAAATAGATAAAGGTCACCCTTAAAATAAAATCACAAAATTGATTCTCATGAGTGCCCATTATGGCTATTTTTGCAATAATAATAATTACGCCATGTGCGTGCAAAGACACTTCATATCAGTGTGTGTAAGTTATTCAAACAGACCACAATCTAGTAAAATGTAATAAATAGTAAGAACTAAAATGGAAAAGCAGAAATAATCCAAGACAAAGTGACAAAATCAATAAAATAAAATTTAACCTTTAGCCTGGAGGATGCAACAGAGAAGCTTTGATGGGGAAACAACAAGGACCTGAGATGCCTTCTCCACACGCCTCCTTAGCTTCACTTTCTCATAGGATCATGAACACAGAGCGCCCCCCCACCCCCAGACCTCAACGTTATCAGCTCTGTCAGATTCCACAGACAGACGAGGTCTGGGACCCTCTTCCTGACCTGCCCATCAGCTCCCAGAAGAATTCCACTAATGAGGCGCTATGGGGAACAGATGCAGAGAGGGCAGTCTGGTTCAAAAACAACCTGCCACAGTCACTTAATGATCACACACGCGCACACACGCACACGCACGGGTATGTCACAGAGGCTTTATGGTAGCCTGTGCGTGCGTGTATAAAGTTTGCTTATACATGTGTTAATCGTTCATTTGGGACCCATTTCAGGTGTTGTAGCTCGAGAGGTAAGGCGTCTGCAGAGGCCACATATTACATTCATTACTGTGAGCTCTCGTTTCTCTATGCATCAGGCAGCAGACATGTCCTCAGCATCTGGTATGGAATTTCAGGAAGGGCCGTGCCTTCCCGAACACTCTATACATCCTTTGACAAATAGATGAAGTGGTTTATCATTACAGTACGGAAGTAATATCAGAATGCAATGAGTCCAACACGCCAAGAATAATACCCTGAACAAGCCTCGGATCACGCGCGGTCACCGTTCAACCCCCCCCCCCCACATGCAACCTTCCTGCCCTTGGGAAATGGGTTCTTTCTCACTGCAAGGTTTGGAGCCTTTGCTTCAATCGTTTCTGTAAATGTTTGGACATGTTTGTGTTGGCGTGATAGCACGATGTATACTGCAAATCAAATTTGATTGTCTGGGATTTAAAGACTAGTTCCCAAAGACCTAGAGGAGGTAAGACACCCCCCCAATTTTATTTTTGCTGATGCTGCAAAATAAATACCCCCCGATGTATCTGGAATCCGCAGCAGAAGAGCAAAATCTGAACAAAATTAATTAAACTTTTTGACTGGAGCAAAAAATAAATAAAAAAAGTGATTAGTAATTCCAGATACTTTCCCTTTTGTAGGAAGGAGTCTGGAGTCTTTTTAGAAGTCAGTCTCTTCTGATTAACATAGTTGGGCTAAATTTCTTTCTTCTTGGCCCTGCTCCTTTCTTGATTAGTATTTATCATAATAAAATAGGAAGGCACTGCTATCAAATGTGCTTTCTTGTTTTAATGGAGTCCACTGTGCATAAAGGGAATATAGAGGAGCTCTTTTTAGTGGAAGGCAGCAGTGTATCTGCTCCAGATGTGTGTTGACACACTGTCAGCTCGTTTGATCAGGTATCACAAGGCACTGGCCTCTCTCCTTCCTGTCTCTTTTTGCCTCACACGTTCACTCTTCATCCCTCTCTTGTCCCTGTCATGCCACCTTTTTTCCTGTTTTACCTTCCACCTTTTCCCTCTTTCCTAACATGACATCTCATCTCATCTCATGAGCCTCTTTTCTGTCTGTCTGAAAAGGGAAGATGATCCAGACAATGGGAATGATCGCATCCCAGCTGTTGGTAGCAATCAGCTCACGCTTACCTCAGTCCCCGATTGGACCGTATATCAAATCTAAAACAGAAACCCATGCTTAGTGCATCTGGATGCTGATTCCTTTTAACGAGATTCCGAATTGCTTTTGGCCCAGGCCCAACAGAGGCCCCTCTTTCATGTGCAGATAGAAAATCATGAAGTTCCGTCACCTAATAAAATCTGTTTTGCAGAATTTGCCAGGTACAGATTGTGAAATGCAGAAGATAAATTTGGTGTTTTATTTCTATTTCATCACTTTATACATTTTTTTTCTTAAATCCCAAAGAACATTTGCTTAGGTCATTTAGAAGCAGCGGGAAACGGGACTCGAAATGGTAACTCGACAGTGTCGCACAATTAAATCTGTTCGGAACAGATGGACCCATCCAAATCAGGTTCACTCACACCAGGATGCAAAGATTAACTTGATCCTTAAAATTCCCTTGACGCTCGCGAGCGGGAACCTGCATGACGGACGATCCTCTCAAGCGGCCCAATCAGCACAGCTGCATTTGGACTTGACAGATTTTTAACTGCCATGTAATCGCATCGATTGGCGCCCAGGTCTGAGAGTCTGCATTGATTAAGTCATAAATAAGCGGCGTGTGTGACAGTCGCTGAATTTCAGATTTTGATACGGTCGAGTGAAATCATAATGAACTTTGCAGAAGATCGACCCGAGGGTGAGAGTCGACTGACTTCAAAACCATAAGTTTCTGGCTAAGGTGCTGTTGGGGTTTAGCTTCCTGATTGAAGAATCGAAGATGCACCGGGAGGAAATGAAGGAATCAGTTTCGGGGTATTGGGTGATCTAAGTAGAAAATTACACTATTGATTTTTGTTAAATCGCCGGGTCGCTGGTGACGGTAAATTAAGAGGAATTCTTTAGGTCGGTGTGCTCTTTCCTTCACACCATATGTTTCTCTCTGTATTTGTCTCCTTTTCTCGTGGTTTATACTGTAGCTTAGCAACATAGCATGGAAACACATCCATGCCTGTAGCCAAATCAGAAACCATTCAGAAAATAACCCAACATTTTGACCGATTGTTTGTTTGTTTGTCTGACTGTTTGTTGTTTATAACTATGCTCTCTTTGATCAAGGTAAGAAAACCCAACATACAACTGAATCCTTCTCTTTCTGTGAACGTGAACTTTAATTATTTGCCTTATTTGATTTTTGTTCCACTCCGAGATTTTCACTGGTTTCAGTCCAACGGTTTTTCCTGTAAAACTGCAGCCAGATAGACAAACCAACAAACCAGGCGGTATTAATGTGTCCTATAAGGTTCTGGTCTGTCAGAAGGAGTTTAAGTAAATGACTGGAAAGCTGATTTTGTTGAGGGGAAAAAAAGGTTTTGCAATTGCAATTGGTTTCAGTCCAAACGAATTGAGACTGATGGTTTTATTTCAGCGCTATAATTTCAGGGATCTTTAAATGTCAAGTCTGCTGCGATGCACATTTAGGCTTGGAATTTATTTGCTTATAAAATTAGAATCAGTACCGGCATTTGGCTCCAATAATTGGTGTCTAACGAGAGCTGTTCACTGCTTAAAGAAAGAAAAAAAGGTTCAGTAGATATTTCAGAAGAGCTTCTTTGTAAAACTCTCAAGTTCGATAAAGTTATCTCCCGCCTGCTTCGGTTTCTAATCTTCAAAGGCTTTACTTGCATTCCTTTGTGTTTTGTTGAGAATATTTTCGACCTTCAAACTCCGGTTTCACATTTCTGTCCGCTATAAATCCTCCCCTGTAGCTGATCCTGAATGACGGGGGACCGCGTTAATGCAGGGCCGTGTGTATCGGTCGTCTGGCGGTGGAGCCAGCTCAAATCTCACCGAGTCAGAGGCGTGGCTGGCACACATCGGAGTCTTGAAACGTCTTCATTGTACAATTGGACATGTTATCATCAAAGAGCGATTACAAAATACAATGTGCGGTCTGTATTTTCACCTGTCTGGGGAAAACTCCCCCGTAAGCCCAATATCAGTTTCACAGCGGGTTAGCTCTGCGTGGTTCTGATCCAGCTCGTAGCTGAAGGTAATTAGGAGGTTTTTCTCAGCAACTAAAATGTAATCTGGGATCTTTTTGGACATGAACAGAAAAGGCTTTTGTTGACTTTGCCTCTAACCCCTGTAACCTCTCAGAAAATGTTTCCCCTTAGCACTTCAAATCCCGATAACCAAACCTAAGTTGAAGCGATAGATCTCTGAAGCGGAATGATAAAACGGCACCGTTCTGACCTACGGGATTGTACGGGCTCTTCCCTGTTTCACCGGTGCAGCAGAGGGGTCCACGCTTCGTCCGCCACACATGAGCCGGGCCCCTGTCAAACCCGTTGACCTCTCTTCTGATGCAGGTAGCGCGGTGGTGAGACCACTCTGGATGCAGCTTGTAGCATGTAGGTATTGAAAAGTGAAGCTCGGCAAACAGAAAAGTGCTTGCCTGGGGCCTGGGAATCGATAGGAAGGAGGACAGAAGGCCAATGCAATCAGGGAGCTGAATGAAGCGGACTCCAAGCCTGCTGAGCCAGCACCGATACACAGAGAGAGTCATTTGGAACTGGGTGCCTTCTACTCGTCCTCTGGGCTGCAGACATTACAAGCTACAAGCCCACATGTAATCTGCTTCATGCACATCCCCTAATGCAAGAAGGCACTCTCCTTATTACTTATTTTTTCAGTCAAGCTACAGCCCGGCAGTTTATTAATAACCTCAGACAGAGATGGATGAATTCCATTTTGATTTCAGTGCGTTTTGATTTGAGTTGAAAAATGGCTGCAGCAGGATAAGATTTTTTTTTTCCTCCCTCCATACATGAATGTGTTTATAAAACTGCTGTTTAAGGAGAAAACCACTGCAGCACTTTGTAGGTTGAGGTGACTGGCTGCTTTCATCGCCTCCAAGTTTGTGTGCGTGCATGCATGCAATTACGCACACGCCTTTTGTTGATCGGTGCATGTTTATACATTTGCATGTGTCGAGCTTCTCGCCGAGCCAGCGCCGTGCTGGGACTTCCAAGTTGGAGCATAAACACGAGAGAGCATGGATGTTCTGCAGCTGTGCTGGCCCACCTTGATGCGAAAACAGGGCTTCAGTGTGGGATGTGTCAGCATTCAGGCGCCTGACGGGGAGATTTGTTTCAGACCCTGACTCTCTTCTCTGAGAGTCTTCACTTAAAGGTGGTCCAGTGGCATGTCTCGAGGCCTCTACTTTCATTCATTTCCAATGAAAGCATGGGTGGTGTGGTTATTGTAGACCACAGACAGTAGTTACTATGAAAGCAGTTGACGAAACAGGTCTCGTTGTGGATCAGACAGAACGGGCTGGAATAATACTGGATCTCTGCTGGCTGACCAAAGCATGCTGCTTTCCTGTGTAAGGCCTCTGTCCTCTAGCTCCCATTGTGTAAGGCCTGTGTGTGTGTGTGTGTGTCCCATATATATTCCTGATTACAAATGCATGACCTTAAATTCTGCAAGCGCAGTGAGAATAGCGTATTTGTTCATATTAGAGGCCAAAGCCCGATCCTGCGCAGGAAGCACCATTGTTGTGTTGACATTTTCTGGGGGAAATTAAAATTTTTAGGTGAGATAACGAAACGAAGAAACTGACTCTAATGACCTTTTCCTCACACTTGACACAAAAGAAATCTGAGTTCATCTCGAGATTTTTGTCTTCATTTGCCTTTTTTAAATCATCTCATCCTGTTCCCCTTACAGGATATTACAAAAAATAGCAGCGGATCAATGAACTGATAAGACTTTGTTTATGTTCTGACTGTTAGAATCTATTACTCCATATCCATTGAGACCATTACCAGCGTTGGCAACACTCTCTTTACTTAAAGAGACATTTAAATATTTGTTGTGCATGTGTTGGTCCCCTATATTGAATGAACTGTTAAAAAATACTATTGAACCCCCTTCATCTAACAGTGAACTTATAAGTTGCATCTTTATTTATCCTTGCAAAACTCGGGCCTAACTTGCTTGTATGGCTATAATCAGAATAATATAGTGGTCAGTGTTATAATAAATACATTCCTAATAGAGGTTGGAGTAATACTCTTAATGTGTGTGACCTGCGTGTGTGAGAGAGAGAGAGCATTTGCATGCATGCAGGGCTGGCTGACCAACTGGTCAGTGTGAAAGCACGTTTCGTAACTCCAACGAGGTCAAACTGTCCCCCCGGGGACTGGAAGAGGAAAGTGAATACTGCCAGTTTGGACATTGGGCAATGACAACTGCTCTCAGCAGCATCTCGTCTGACGGGCGTATTAGTACCGATGCCAACACATGCAAAGAAAGGGAGGACAGACGGGCAGGAGCACAAACGAAGGGTGCAGTCGGCAGAAGTCGGCTTTAAAGCAAAGTGCAAGCAGAAAATTCTGTCATCTATAATGACTCTCACATACAGACAGGAGGCGTCGAACGGCACACTTTAAACCAAAAACAGACCAAAAGAACTGTCTTCCAGCGGCAACGTCTTCCCCAAAAGGATGAAAACCCGTCCGATAATTCAGAAAGTCATTCTTTCCGATTATTTTTACAACGTTGATTGTCACTCTTGGCATAAGAAATCCAAAAAAAAATAAAAATGATTTGGCAAACTCTTTCATTCAGCGCCTTGAATTGTTTTGCTTTTACCCATGATAACTTCAATCAGAGAGGATCACGCGGAGCCTCGTATAAAGTGAATATAAGCAATGCCTAGATGTCAGCGTTTCCATTGTATTAGCGCTTCAGCCATATTTAATGCCTCCAAATGTGTTTGTATGAAAAGTTCTTACTTGATTAGAAATTGGATCTCAGTTCTAGATGCAGGCATTCAGTTGTTTATTAAATGTTTGCCGCACAGTCTGCTTTCTTTTTTCTGTTTTCCATTTTTTGGGTCTGTCGTGTTCTTTGATGTTGTGCTTCAAGTTTCACAACAGCGCCGTTCATTCATTCATTCCTGTATGTTTTTGTATTTCTGGTCTGTATGATCAAGAGGATTGATTGAGCCTTAATTTGTGCCGCCTTGCTCTCAATCATCTTCCGTGGCTTTGATTCCGCTGCCTGATGTTCCTGCTCAGACACCCAGGTGGTTCTCATCAGTTCCGTAGCAGGGAGTTTACTACTCACCTAAACCTTTCCATACATAGAGGTGCCCCCCCCCTCCCAACTGCTCGGGTTTCAGCTCGCCAGCACTGATTAACCTCAAACAGAAATCTCCGTTCTTTCAGACTCTGGGTTTGTTAGGTTTTTAGACAGAAATCCAATATAGAAGAAGGAGCTGTGGAGACTTGTTGTGATCTGTTGGTTTGTAATGAGGCCCTCCCTGCTTGTGCCTCTGTCTCGCCCAGCCGAAACTACGTCACGGTTCACGTGTGACTGCATACAGCCGCTGACAATACTGGTCAGTTGCTATTTTTAAAGAAATAAAATGCTTCTCCTTGTATCACAGTTCATGCTGGAATCTCTTCGAGGATCCAGCATCAAAGAACCTGGATGGTGTATCTCTGCAGGATTGTCTCCTTCAAGAGCAATGTTCCCATTAAAACATGAAATATTCTATCATTGCAGCCTGCCAGAGCCAAATTGTCTCCATAAAATCAAGGGCATCATCCAAGCCTTAAGCCCCAGACAGAGCCTCAGTTTGTAAGGGTTGAGGCCTGAACCGATAGCGCTACGAGTCTGCTAACCAATAAATTCTTTTGTGTTAACATACTTGCAGTTGAAATATTGAGCAGGATAAATATAATCTGATTTAAATTCCATCATATGGATTTTATAGCGGTTTGTCATAATTACCAGATTTGAATCTAATGAGTAAAATAAAATAAAAAAAGTAGTGAATTGGCTGATTTAGGTGAGCTACATAAACCGGGCTGTTTCTTTTCTAAAAGAGTAATTAAAATTAAAAACATAAGACTGTATCGATCTGTCGATTGTTCATTGATGCGAGTTTGACCTTTATTTTTCTGGGATATTGTATGCCTCTTTTATTTTCTTAGCATTTCAGCAGATTTCCATTGCCTAGTTATGTTGTGAGACTGAATTAATATGCTGCGTTATAACAGTTAGCAGAACATTATCGCCACAACACCTCTGTATATGGTGAGAGAGGACGCTTTACTCTCACGGAGGCCAACGACCAGTACTCCAAGCCATTGCAAAGTTTGCTTTCACAGCCCTTGGCCCCACTTGGCTCCTCTCCTTTTCATTGGTGCACCTGGGACAATTTTATTTGGCCCGGCTGGACATAGTCAAGATACACGGAAAAGGGACATTTGTCTCTTGGCTTATATTTTCCCTTATGAATGCCAAAATGCTTTTTCACCAGCTTCTCCAAGAAATGATTTCCTTTGTTGGAGTACTGACACCGTAAACGGTTCTGAATGGTCATTTGTGTTCAAAGACTTTCACTCTGTAGTCTCCCCTCTGTAGATATCTAAGCTCACAATTTGAACCAATAATGTGAATCCAAGATGTGAAGACACATGCTTTCCCATTTCACTGTGTCTTTGCAGCATCTTTGAATATTTAGTTCCAATTTGACTCATTGCCTGTTTCCACATTTCCCATCCAATCACCCTACTGTATTACTCATTTTATTCTTGTACTGAAGAGATTCCTTTAAAAGCCTAAAAAAAAAATCACTTGGAAAGAAATGGAATAGTTGGCAGTGGAGCCAGGCACTCCATTCACACCCGCGTGTACTATACATACACACGCAGACGCAAATGCACATGCATCTGGTTTCAGTTTCAAATGCCTTTCCCTATATATATATTTTCCACTTCCATCCTCGAACAGACAATAGCCTTTCTATCCCTTCTAGGTCTAGCCCTGCTTGACCACAGTTACCGCGTCGAAATCGCCCATTGAATCGCTACTTGTTATCAGCATGATTCAACCAATTTAGTACAGAGAGGTGTGATGTGCATTTCTGATGATGCCTTCTGCTTCCACAGATGGATCAAGTACAGTATATTTAACAGCGCCTTGTGAGAGGCGGGGAGTAAAAGAGGCAGCCATGACATTTCACAAAAGGCAATTATCATTAATCGTGTTGAATTCTGCCACAGGGTTGCCTGGGTTTGATTCCTGTACAGTTGGGGACAGCATTTTTGACAATGACGCAGGCTCATTTATCGGCTACAAGCAGAAATGTCAAAGATGAAAGATCCTTTTGGACCTAATGGGGGGCTGGGGGCTGAAATGTAATGCCCTTCCCTCATTATGCCCTTGGAAAGCCAATAAACTGCTGTAGGACACAGATTAATATATGTCATCAGAACCCAGCTCATACCCTTCATTTAAACACATTTAATTATAGTGTATCCCTTTAGCATCTAACTCGGACTGTTTGGGAACTTCAATAAAGTTAAAGTCAGCAAATGACATCACACTTCATGGCAGGCAGGGCCGAAAACACAGTCAATGTTTTACTTTTGCTGGTGATGCGAGCACCAAATTTCCTGTCGGCGCAACCACAGCTAGCTCTCATTCCCAAACGACTTCCTCTTCCTCGTCTGGCATTTTCCACTTGACACCGCTGTGTTCCTGACACGACGACTCACTGTACATGCATAATTATCAGCTGTTTCCAAGTGTCCTCCATGTTATCCTGCCCCCCCCGGGCACGGAGCATTCCACAACTCCACAGAGGTGTTGGCTAATTAGTCACATGACCTTTCAGGTCAAAGGTTGCCGGTACGCCCAGCCTCAGGGGGGAACTCGGTGACATTTTAAGAAGTTTTGATGTGTGTACTTAAAACGGAAGAAATACCCTGAAGGTTCCACAGGTGGACGCAGAATGACGGCCAATGGCCGTCTTGATGAAGCTGTTGTTTCTTTTGACCCATGCTCTTCTACTTCCCTAAATTAAAAGAGCCTGTAGTTGATGATGCAAGAGGAAAGGGGCGGACCTGAAATGCATGCTGGCCCTGCGATGAACCCTACCCCTACCCTGTACCCTCTCGCCCATAGACTGCTGAGATTGGCTCCGGCAGTATCTGTGATACGATGGCTGATAATATGAATGGCTGAACAAAATGCATGCTCTTTGTTGGGGATTGGAATTGCAGGACATTTCCCACTTGGACTGGAGAAGACTAGGTTACAATACCAAGATTAGCTTACCTTCGATCCACACCACCATTCTGTTTCTTTCCACTGTACCTTTTCCTGCTCGCCACCCAGGTGGAATATGGAGTCGTTCATATTGGAGGTCTTTGAAAAAGTGCTCTCGCTCTCCTTTGCCCCAAAGGTGTTTGAGCAGAATGCCGTTGACCTGCCACACCGTTAAACTCGCCAAGCCTTCAAAGCTACGTTCGAGTGAATGCTGTGATTACCTCAAGCCTGGGCTGATGCGTATGGCATTTGGGGTGTTAACTGTGCCATTAATATAATTTAGTTATTTTCCAAGACTTAACCTTTGGCTCACTTGCAAAATTCCTAAAAGATTGATGAATCTCTGCAGAGCGGTAACCAGGGGCTGATTTGAACCGTCTCTAGCTTGTATGTCACAGTTAATAAAGTGCTGAGAG
Organism: Brachionichthys hirsutus; assembly: GCF_040956055.1. Lineage (NCBI taxonomy): Eukaryota > Metazoa > Chordata > Actinopteri > Lophiiformes > Brachionichthyidae > Brachionichthys > Brachionichthys hirsutus. The sequence continues at coordinate 7,813,445 of NC_090918.1, forward strand.
CACACTTTCTGTGGTGGTTGTAGAGTCTCCTGGGAGCTGCTGCACCCCGCCCCCCCCCCCCTGATAAGTGTCCTTGTATTGCTGCTGCAGCCACAGTGTTACTGCAGTGACCATGCTTTTATTTTCCCGGTGGTTGTAGAAAGTTTTCGGATGGATTCCTCTCCTGCTAATGAATCTTGTGACATCGAAAACAAAGAGAATAGCTGCGGGCCGAAAGCAGGCAGATAAAAAAATCTCTTTGTGCAGCATATTTACATTATTAATGATGCAGAAAACACCTTCTTTGATTTATTTACATTTCCTGTTGTGTGCAAAACGACATTTGTCACCAATGACCGCAGTTATAATTAACCCATAAATATGTTTTAGCCCTGCTCTGAACTCTGGAAAAAGAAGAAGTAGTTGTTGTCTTATTGTCCAAAGCGTTGGAGCTGCAGGAGGTTTACAGAGCGCTTCGAGCCTTCGGAGGCCGCATAGACAGTAATAGGTCTGCTCCAGCCTGACTGATAGGTCCACTTTATTACAAGAGCCAAAGACCACCAGAGTCCCCTCGAGGGACACATACCTATCTGCGTGATGGATGGAGATTTTTCTTGCAACACAACCCCATCGTCTTTAGGAGAGGGGGGGGGGGGCACATTCTCCATTTTGTCGTGGAGTGTTTTTAACGGCCCCCATCCGGCCACTGTGTGAACAATTAAAGCAGGAGTTTAAAGTCAGGAGTCCAAGCTGATAAGATATTGAGCATTTGGGGAAGACGGGATTGGGAAGTGCTATTTGTCTTCTCTCCGTCCACTGAGGATTCGCCTGCATGAGCCGCATTGCCCGAGCGAGGAGGCTGAGCACTTATAGAAAGTTTGGAGTGTGTGAAAGCAAGTTGAAGGTGTTAAGTTGTCAACCAGCCTTCCAGAAGCAGGTTGGCTGTAATGAGCCCTGTGTGTGTGTGCGTGTGTGTGTGTGATTTAGAGGTCAATGGGAGAAGGCATCGAACTTGACAGGTCTAAATATTAAAGACCTAAACATACAAATATTTAAATGAGAATCAAAGTAATAAGAAATGTATCTGGAAATGAGCAATTTGTGATTTTCTTTGAGATATTTTGACCAATAAAATGCATTTTGTGTTTGTACTTGGTAGTTTTTTTGATTTCCTCCTTTTTGTGTACTCCTTTTAAAATATTTGACGCACTGTTAATGAGAAGAGACCGCTTAACAAATGCTGTGCGTAACAAGCCTGAGTCCTTTGCAGGATCTTTGTAAGAACCCTTCGAGGCAAATGCACGATGGATAAACATTTTACTCGTCGTGCTTAAACTCCAACCTGCTGCGTTCAACACAACGATGGCCACGTTTGTGCAGCGGCTGTTCGATGTCGCGGCTGCTTGTTTGGTCTTCGGATGGAGGTCACTGCTGGTGTTGCTGTGCAGCTTTTACATATCGACTCTGGGGAGTGATGGAAAGCATGACTTATTGATTCAGATTAGCTCGGTAGGTTTATAAATGTGCAGCGCTGATGGATGGATGGCGGGGCGCCGCTCCCACATGCGTCACACTGCCTGATGGATGCCTGGATAACATATCGCTATTGATAAGGAAAGCATGGCTGCATATTGATTGGTTGATGCAGATGAACCCTGTGAGAGGTTCAGAGCAAACCCTCCAGGGGGGGTTCTGGTTTGAATGTCAGCCAAGGTCAGTTTGGGAGAGGGGGGGGGCATATGACCCTCCACCATGTATTAAAGAAACAAATCACTTAAAATAGCATGCCGTCATTTACCTGATCACGTTAGATTTGTAATTACACAGGACGTCAGTTCGTCAGAAGGCGAACAACCTATCACGTCCGCACCTCTGGTGGATTTGAACCCTCTTTTTTGTGTGTGTGTGGGGGGGGGGGACTTCCATAGAAAGGAGAACCTCGCATGAGACGCATTAGAGTGGAAAAACAGAAGACTCAAAAATGGTGGCACTAAAATTCTTTCAAAGTGGAAGCTTTAGCGCGCCAAATGGGAACCATCAGTTCAAGTCTCCTCCTCTGCATTTACAATCCCGCTCTCCTCCATCGCTTCGCGTCGCTCCCTTCCTCTGCAAGCGGATGGCAAACAGCTTAAAGGTACAAAACCGCCAACAACTGTTGCTCTCATGTCACATGAGAGTGTGGCAAGCGGTTCTGCTGCCCAAACCACAGTACCCGGTAAGGGAGTTGAGTTTGTGAGATAATGAGCGAATCCAGCTCTTATTTACGAGTCTCCCTGAGAAACTAAAGAATAGCCCCCGCTGTGCGACCATAGCATTGTCCCAAAAAATGTGTGTTAACACTCAGCATACACAACAAATGTAATTACGCTGATATTCGTTCAGTGGCACGCAGCCATACCAGGATAGGCTTTCTCAGAGGCTTGTATTCACCGCATCTCAAATTCAGTTTAAATTAAACCGCTAAAATCCATCTAAGTATAATTCTCATATTGCGGATTGTCAGAAAAGCGGGACGCCTCGTCATTTCTTTTTCTTCCAATGGTTCTTACTTTGCTTATGTTGGCAAAAAAATACTCAAAAACAATAGATGGAGTTGAAAAAAACATATGCTGTCAGGGAAACTAAATAAGAGAGGGAGAAAACAAGACCAGAGGGGAATTTTCATTTCAGTGCTGCATGGACTGTTTGACTTCTCAAAGACGGCTTGGATTGTTTCCTGATTTATGAGAGCTTCAAGTTGAAATGAGCATGCCTTCTGTCAGAGGGACTTTTGACACTTCCATTCGGGGGAAATAAATAGTCGCATGTTTGACTCGAGGGCTGCAGGGCATGCAGGAAAATATATCTAAATAAAATTATATCATACAGCTAAGCATTGGAAACTACAGTCTCAGTACTGCTCTGTGTTTTCCTGTCTTCACAAATACATTTTAAAATCCACAAACAATTTTGAAAAGAAAACAATATGCTTATTTGGTCTGTTTCCTACCAGCAACTGTAATTTAATCACAACCTCATATATATTTGTAAATCCTTTGTCAAAGATGGCAAATATTTCAATGTGTGCTAAAATTGCTTGCCATTGCTTGTATATACATGAGGGCTGTCTTAATTATCCATCCTATCAAGGTCTGGATGTTTTGGCTCTGGTGTAGATTTGACCAGTAATTGCTAACAGATTCATCTTTGCTGCTGCTGCTGATACAGAATACCGCGTTACATTTGTTACACGGCAATAAATGTAATCTGGAAAACGCCATTGGATATCGTCACCTGAGCCAAATGATCTCATCGTCAGGCCTGTCATCGCTGGATCGCAAAGGTTAATGCTGTTTTCAATGAAAAGAGTTCCTGTCTGGATGGTGTGTACTTTAAACCCTGGTGGTTTTGGATAATATTGTGACAAGTCTGTGTTTGCGAAAATAGCCGGGCTGGACTGGAACCGATCCTTCCTCCACAGACCACACTGATTATTTTTCTCTTAAGGCTCACTTTTGTCTTCTCTGCGTCAGCAGAATGCATAACTGGACCCTCAAACACGGACCGTGACGTATTTAATCCATCTGTTCTCTATGGTAAGTTAACCCTTCGCCTTGTCGCCCGTGTGTGCTATTTCATTTTCCGACGACAGTGAATGCAACACGGCGTTCCTCTCATCCTCACACCTGCAGCTGCAGCAGGAGGGAAAGCGGGGGGGGAGCAGCGGTGGATCACGCGGTCTTCATGGCTGTCCGACAGTAAATTAAAACGAGGAGCAATTTCCTGAGGTCCAATTAGCAGAAAATTGCTCCTGTCTGTTGGAGCGACTCCCCTGAATGGAGGCAGAGGGAGGCGGGGGGGCTGTTGCTTCAAGAAAGAGAGGGGAAAGGATCTAAACTCTGAACAGACTGTCACATTGCAGTGGGCAAATTAAAAACAGTGCGAGAAAAAGAGCATTTCACTAACCAGGAAAAATATATATTAGAATAATAAACAAAAGAAAACGAGTGTGGGGAAACAGTGGAACAATCTAAAAAAATGTAACAAAAAAATGTCCTGAATTCACAATAATTAATTAGGTAATTGTCTCATTTTTCCATTTTCAGTAAAAAAACCCAAATTGAATTCTACGTCTAAGAAGGACACCACCCTCTACCACCTCCGCAGAGTTCTTACACACCTGGATCAGGTAAGTGGCGCTGTGAGAATCCGCGCGCACCCATCACCTTTCTCGAAATGGAATCCGTCGTTCCTATTTTAGTTCAACAATTTGGGAAAATGTCGACCGAAGGCAAACGTAAGTTATTTTGACGTGCGGCAGGACTCGCGTTCGAGACTGAACTTCTTCGCAGGGCAATTTATAACCTTTCAGTACGTGATGACATCACATGACTCCTGGCAAAGCTTCACACAAGTCGGACCCGAGCCACTCTGATCAGCAGCATAACTGAAAACACATGTGAACGTGTGCAAGTAGTATTTTTTTGAAGTACTATAACTCATCTTTTAGTACTTTCCCACGACTGGATGTTATACTGAGGCTGTCGGGAATGTATGTGGGTTATATTTAGGCTGCAAAAATGATTTTAACAGAATTGCTAAGAGTGATGGTTGGTAAGGTGTATAAACAAACAGAAAAGGATGAGAGAGGTGAGCAATTGCACTTAACACAGAACCAGTCGGGGAAATCTGCTGAGTCTTAATAACCATAATGGAGAATTGATAGCACAGCCATGCAGCGTAATGATGAATGCAGGCTTTTGGATGAGGTCCAGTGCCCTCACTAGTAAGACTCTGCATGCGCTGTCCACAATCAATCCAGCCACATTCTGCCCCTGAGAGCTCTGGCTATTGATGACGGCGCAGATGGACTCGGTTAGACTCGAGGCCGCGCACCGGGAGGGACCCGGGTCGATGCCGTCCTGTTTCAGGATCGACCCATTCCCTGATCGATCTCTCTTCACAATCCTGTGACGACAGCAGGACTCATCATCCCAGCGGAAATCACAGATGGAATTGATATTTTTATTCTGAAAATTAGGTAAACATTTATTTGAGCTTCCTGGTCAGCGAAGGATGAAAACCCGGGGCTCGTCACGTCTTCAGTTGTTCCCATTGTTAAAAAAACAAACATCACTTGTTCAATCTGTGAGCCATTATCTCAAATTGAGCAACACTTATTTACATGGAAAACAGCATCTGTTTAATGGAAGACAAAAACATATCTAGTGCCACACGTTGATCTGGTTAATAATAATGAAAATAAGCTGTTATAAGAGAGTAGCTTCCGCTTTCCGGTCCTTAATCAACCTCTTGGTTTGTGCTTGTTCTTTAAATCAAAAATAAATGATGGCCCAAAAACATCATTCATCATCATGTTCTGCACACACACACACACACACACACATGAAAGCTGGAATTATGTTGCCTTTCTAGCATCAGGTGCAGGAAACTGTTTTGTCACAGCGTAAATGTAGGACAAATCTTTCAACAGGAAACGTTTCATGCTCGCCTGTGGATCAGGTAGAGACCAGCACATGGAGAACCGCTTTTGTCTGCTTCCCTGTTGTTCCTGGCTGATAAGATTCGGCTTTGTCCTCCCATCCGTCTAATTATCTGTCTACCTGTCTGCCTCCATCCGTCGCCACCCTCCTCTATTGTTATTCACTCCAGGCAGGACAAACATGACTTGCTGACCCCCGGCCCATTAGAGACTTTAGAACAAAAAGGAAACTGACCGTTTTTTTTTTTTTACCTGTAGCTCTCAGGGTCACTGAACGCCACTGTTTCCATGCAAAGTGCCATATATCATTCGATCCGGTTCACTCTCGCCGACTTTCCGGGAGTCAGCTCAAACTCGGCTATTGCTTCCGACAAAACAAATGCAAGATAACCCCCCGACTGGAACCAAGATAGAAAAATCGTGCTCCTTTAGGTGTCTCTGAACATAAGAACAGAGCATTTATTGCACAAAGGCACCAGTTTATTCCACAATCTCTAAGACACACCTGGATTGACCTCTCACTTCAGGCGACAGTGGTACTTTTAAGGGATATATCCCGAGTAGGATCACTTACTTTCTTTAAAGGGCTTATTCTCCTGGTGATTAAAGTCTAGCTTTATGCTATATAACCCGTGATGCACTGGAAGGTAATAATTTCATGGCTCCTTCCAGCACACACAAATCAGACGTGGCCTTTTTATTCTTATAATCAAGCCCTGGATATTCGGCCCCTAGGTGACGGGTGGAAGGGATGTTGCGCTTCAAAGTGTCTGCATGTGTTTTACAGAGTCCAATACACAACCAGAGAGAATGTAAACATGCGTGGTCTTCATTTGAGCAAGACTAAAGGGATGGCATTGTCGGGGGGGGGGGGGGGGGAGTGGGACTGTGAATGATGTATCACATCGCTGACTTTGGGGCGTCTGCCATCAAATCAGAACAAAGGGGTGTTTATTTCAAGCCCGACTGATTTAGTTCTTATTAATACCTTTCCTCCCCTTCTCCCCCCCCAGTACCATCAGCTTCCACACAGCACTCCCCCCCCTGACCCCCCATTACATTAACTCCAAGCGGTGCTGGGGAGACCGCTCTGATTTCTTTTGCATTTGTGTCCGGCCCTTCAACACCGACACACATGCGTACACACATTGTACACTCAGCCGGGGCCTCCCTGAAACGTGCCACGTATTCTCCCAGAGTGGATGAAGAGCACAGTCAGACATTCATTCTCACTTGAGTTCTCTTTTCTCCCCGCCCCCCCACGGAGCCATTTCCACGCTGGGTAAGGTTAATTGCTTGAAACACCAGTGGTGTTGTTTCAGCTGAATCCAGAAGCATTGCATTTGATATTAAACAGACAAGAGATTACTGGGATGATAACAAACCTGTGCGCCAACAGATTATTTACACATGCGAATGGGATACGCTCCAGTTCTTGGGGAAACATTAGCAAGGCAACTTTGAAGGGAAATAATAAAGCTAAGCCTCCAAGCTTTCGTTATTACAGCGCCTCAGCAGTAAAAGCCACGTGCGCCAATAGGGAGAGGAGAATCTGTTAAATCATTTTCAGTTAAAACTGTTTTTACTCTCAGCTGTCCGGACCCGGGAGTGATGGCACCATGTGCAGAGCGCTGTGCTAATCCCTTATCATCACATTGTGCACAGTGTCGTCACCCCATGAAAGACCATTAGCATCATAGCTCCGGGTGATCGCTTTCCACAGCTCAGGGTCAGCGCAGAGGTTTACTTTGAGCCAGCCCGGAAGAAAAAAAAGGATGTGGGATCAAAGTGAAGATTTTCGAGGAGCCAGACTGATAAAAGGGGGGGGGGGGGGGTTAACTGAAAGACACATTTGACTTGACAAAGCGGAAACATGTTGTGAAAGAAAGCCAAACAGAGATCTATTTGTTTCTTCTGGCAAATTTAAGATCGGCTGATCACTGGAAATACCCCGTTCTACGTATCGATTCATCACAACTGAAAATTCTAATCAATTACGGAGACTTGTAGGAATGTTAAGGGCACGCTACGTTTGGGACTTGATGCACTTTTGCAGCTGTCGATAGCGTTTCCTTTTTTGTGCATGTTGAAAAGTGTTGACCACTATTCTCTGAAATCTAATGCAAGTGTAAATCTAACTTAATCCACTGTCACTTAAGGACTTTTGAGTCTCAATTGCACCTCGCCGTTTTATATTACGCTACAGTTACTGTTGTTCCGCCTTGAGCCAGCAGCAGAGGTAGCAGAGGTTTCTGCATGAATGGGGTGAGCCCGCAGGACGCATATGCAAAGCTGTCATGACGTTTAATGAATGCAACCCAAGAGTTTCCATATATGGTTTGTAGCTCTTTATCCAAAAGAAGAAAATAAAAGCAACTGAAATGTACTTTTCATCCATGTTATTTAGTTGTTTTCATGCAACTTGATGCATCTATAATAATACAAGACACTCGACTCGTACGTTGATGTGTTGGCATCCTCCTCTGCTTGCAGTCTTTGGATGGCATGCTATCCCACATGCTAAATCATGGAGCGGCAAAATACCATCATTAGCTTGTTGCACATGAAGGTAACATAGAAATGGGGTCTTTACTTTACCCCTCAGTCTAGGGGTTGATTACAATGCTAACATGCTGCTCAACATCAGGTGCGCTGTTTACAGTGGTCACTGCCATGGTTAGTGTTGGCATGCCAGCATTGCTTACTCGGCACTGCACAAAAATGCAGCCGAGGATGATGGGAAAATTATTTTCCACAAGCATGAATATCTGGGAATCATCAAAGTTAGCAATACTCATGCGAAGCAAGAAAGAAAAGCCAAATTTAATGGGCGGTGTGAACGCACAAAATAATTGCAAAGCTGTTAGAAGAGGCAAATTTGGGGGGAAAATGGACTCTTGGATTTACCGAGAAGCTATTGGTCTGTTTAGTGAAACTTTGTGGAAGGGTGATTTGGCCGAGGAAGAATAGTCAGTGAATCAGAAATAAAAAAACGGCCAAACGCATTAGTTCTAAGTGGCGTCGGAGAGGCTAGCATCGTCAAACAAAGGCAGCCTGGTCTCTGAAACGCGTCACAGCGACCGAGCCTGAGAGTTAGAGTGTGTGGCGTTCTTTAAACATACTGTGTTTAGGAAGAAGTGGCATATTCAAACACGTGGATGAGAGAGATGGGGGGGGGGGGGGGGGGGGCATGTGGCAGAATGCATTACAGAGTCTGAGACGTCGAGGGGAGTGCAACATTTCCAAACACATTATGCTGGAGCGGCGATGGTATGCTTAAACGGAGTGCTGATGGAGGGCGGCGAGAGAGAGAGGGGCGAGTTGAGAGAGTTTCTGCTTTATTTTGGCAAGGTGTGTGCGCTTTGTCTGCCCATTGAGTGCTGACGGAGTTTTGACATCAGCTCAACCTGAGCACACAAACACAAATGAGCAAACCGGAGCAAACCGGAGTGATTCAGCACGCTCGAGGGTTTATTTGGCACCCGGTGTATAACCATGAACAGAAAAATACACAGACATGCACAAGCAGTTGAATATTTTTTGTTGGTCTTTTTTTAAACTCGGGGCATCCAATAAAACCAGCATGTCGGGTCGCTCCTAAGACTGCCCTGCTGACCCCGCCGACAAAGCCCGCCATGAAAGATTAAGCTCGGATCTAGCAAAACACTTCAAGACATGTTCACCCATAACCTTTCCTTGGCACTGCGTCCAAGCCCAATTAATCCCACAAGCAGGTCCTTGTTTCATGTTGGCAACTCTGAGGCAGCAGGGGTGCCCCATCCCGGGCGTTTTTCTGCGTCTGGCAACAGAACATCTCAGACAATGCAGGAAAGAGCATTAAAAAATGCCGTCTTCCACTCCTCTGCTCATATGGCAGGTCAAATCTTTTCAATTAGCCAGGTTGACTTTGCAAAGCTAATTAAGTCCTCATCCTTGATGAGCTGTCTGACTTCTCCTCCAAGCCTCTTACGGGTGATGGTGGTGGTAGGGGGGGCTTACAGCTCCGCGGGGGGGCCACTGGCCAGACGGATTGTTGTCCAGCTGGAATGGGATTAGCAGCCCGCCGGGGGTCAGGGGCCTGCAGGCCCTGGGCCTTTGTTGGAGTCTGAAGTGTGGAGCTGGTAGGGGTGAGGCAGGGAGAAGAAGATTGGGGTAACCCCCCCCCCCCTCCTCGGGACTGATCCCCAGAAGAGGGAATCCATAGTAACACACCAAACACCGTAGACCACCACCGACCATCATCACAGCCCCCCATCAGACCCCAGCAGGTAGGAGGCCAAAGAAGCCCCCCCCCCCCCCCATCCCGCTCTGATACGAATTAATGCATGCTCCGGAGTGTGGCGTTCAATGACTGTAATCAAAACATGTCGTTCCCTCAGCACGTGTAACGTATAGGAGGCGTTTTGGCAGGATTAGAGGCTTCACGCTGTCACGGCAGATTGTTGAAAGCCCGCCTCATCCTCTGGGAGGTTATCATGGCATTACATCAAGCCTGTTGACAAAATGAACCAACTGTCATCTCAAATATTGTTGCACAGAAACGCGGTTATTGAAAAGAAGTGTTGAATGAGCCACAATTTAGCTTGCACAAGAGTTTAGGTTTGAAGCCAACATTTTTTATAATTTATATGTATCGAATATTTCCTACACTAAATGACTGAAGAAGAGTGAATGATGCCGAGGCACTCAAACGCACCTGTGGCATTCAGGTGTGAGCAGACATGTTCTTGCCGTACAGTGTATACAGTAAGATTTAACAGGGATGGTGTAGATAATGACACGAGTCAAACAGGAATTTTGTAAAAGGACATGCCGTGTTTTTACATTTTCCCACATGACAACTGTTGCTTTAACATAAGCCCACGTATATATCACACTTGTTTCTTAATCACAAATGTCTTTCCTGGCTGGGTTATACATGTCAAGTCTTAATAATCCGGCAACAAAGAACACAGTGAGGGATTTGTTTTAGCAAACCTCCACCCTTTTTTTTTTTAAAGGATTAGGAAAGGGGGTGGCGAGCCGTGTTGTAAATTGTCAGATTAGACCACAAAGTTCATGCCAGCATGCGTTTATTGCTTGTGGTATAATAAAGTGCTAATCAGCTAATTTGCTCTGTGAACGTCCCGGGGATGAAAACCATATTATACTCTTTATTGTTTCCGTTCGGAATTACAGCGAATCAGGATGCAAGTGCGTCGCAAAGCTGTAGCTAGCGATGCACCTGTGCCTGTGAGTCACCGTGAGGATCGGGCCAATACCAACAGGGCCGTCTTTCATCGCAGCGTGACATAAACCCATGGGATTAGAACAGAATCCACCCAAAACAGCCACGCTGAGCTGAGGGATGATCTGCAGCCCAAACATCAGAGTGAAACGGGAGGACACGGCTGCATCCGTCATCCACGAGGAATCCAGCCCGAAGAAAAACACGCAGACAGGCGATGCGCCGCCATTGTCCGACCTTGCTGGCACAGGAGAAACGGGACGGGGTGGGTTTCTACTGCCCGAGGTGGCTGTCGGAACCATTGTGCTATACCAGCCGTAACTGTGCTGACGCTATCGGGGCAAACAGTGGTGGCATTTGTACGTCTCCACAAAGACGTTCTCTTCTTGAGGGCGGGCGAGAGCATAAGAAAGTCGGCATCTTTGTCAGTGAGATGAGCATTGGAAATGAAACTCTGTAAATGCCCCCGGGGGGGGGGTGCATTTTTTAAATTTCAGTGTGGATGAAGGAAAAGCTGTGCAAATTTGAACAGTGCACCATTATGCTGCCATTCACGGCTCAGGTGATTGATGTGGCTTCTTGGGTTGTCTGCACTGCACATCTTACTTTACAGTTATCACAATGAGATGACGGGATTCGATTCCACAGGACACACACGCACACACACACACACACAGGCACACTCGGCCCTCCCGCTCATGCACAGTATCTTGTTTGCTCTTCCTGTCAAAGTGTGGAATGCCTACGGTGCGGCGACTGTCTTGTCATTGCAGGATGTCGGAGAGTGCGTCGTACGAGCTTGGCCCGGTTCTCGCCAGCAGCACCGACGGCTGTTTTCATAGCTGCATTTATTTTTTCTTGCGTCAGTTCTCCGTGATGTCAGAGAAACGGAGTCTTCGACTGAAGAGGAATGGAACTGACCCTCTGCCAGGAAGCCTCAGCTGGGGTTGGGGGGCTTCCGTCCAAGTGGTTCTTCCAACAAGTCCCCGCCCAAACAAAACCACAACCATCCTCCCGCTGCCCCCCCACGCTGCTCAATTCTGGAAATGTGCTGATAACAGAATCTCTGGGGAACTGTCCAAACAAACTGGCCTGTTATTTGAGCGAGGTGTATTCCCAGCCGGATGAGTCCATCCGATGGGAATCAGTTGCTATTGTTTTAACAAGGAAAAGAGTTTCATTTCTGATGTTGAGTCGTGGGACCAACCCAATGCTGTGAATTGATTGGCCTCGTAACTTCACTTTTTGGCAGCACGGTGGCACAGTGGTTAGCACTGTTGCCTCACAGCGGAGTTCAAATCCAACTTGCGGCTTTTCTGTGAGGAGATTGCATGTTCCCCCCGTGTCTGCGTGGGTTCTCTCCGGGTTCTCCGGCTTCCTCCCATCACCAAAAACATGCAACTTTAGGTCCAGGTCGTTATTGAAAAAGATAAATAATTCCTGTTTAAAAAAAGGTAAAAAAAAAGAAGATATTTTAAGTTGCCAGCTGTTGAATGTCGCTTTTTTTTCTTTTTTTTTTGCCTGAGCTCCTGATAGCTTCTCACAAGCCCCAGATCTACCATGTGGCGCCAGCCGAACGCCGCTGACACACTGACAAGGCTTGTTTCGCAGACACAAACTGCTGACGTTTTTATTTCCATCCTCCGAACTCTTTTCTCTGGAGCCTTCGAAAGTTAGGGTTAGGGTTAGGGTCATCGTCATTCCCTCTCCTGATCTGTAGACAGTTTTTTTTCTCTCTTCCAACTTGTGGTGACATTCTATAAAGACATTTTACTGAAAGACTTTAAAAAGTAATGGAGTGTTTCATTTACCACAATGAAACCTAATCACACTACGGACAATGCCTTGAATCCATCTGTCCAGTAGTTTTAATAATTCAAGTCGAGACATGGAGCAGGACTCCTTTCGTTCTGCCGTCAGGAAGTACGGTTCATGGGAGGGATTCCTCTCCGGATGGATTTGAGTTTCTGGGTGATCATGAGATGAACATTGCAAAGGCCAACTTTTTCCCCCTCTGGGAAAAGATGTATTTTGACAGATGCTGGTAAATCTTTCAAGAGAATGCTCAATGGGATTTGTTAGGAGGAACTGAAACTATCCATTCTACGGTTGTACTGAATATACAGTTCAGTGTATAATTTTAAGGGCAGCATTTAAAATGATCAAGCCCTTCCCATTGGACCGAACCCATCTGCCGGTCCACGAGTAGTAGCAAAGTAATGTTTCATGGCTATAGATAAATAGAAATAAATCTACCTTTCTTTTCTTTTTTTAGCTCGTCTATAGATTGCAGGCAGACGCTTGGTGTTATTTGTTATTTTCCAAGCAAGTGTGAAAGAGAATTGGTCACCTAGGAGCCTTTTAATGGCGCCGGAATGATGGAGTCATTTAGTTGCACCGCTTTGCATTTCATCACTTCTCTCCGTCAATTACGTTTGATTTACAAGGTGTCTCGGGGATGGTGAATGCGAAGCATCCATTTAGGAGCGGGTGATTACACTAGAGAGAGAGCGAAGATGGCAGGATATATCACTCATTAGCATGGCAGGATGTCCTTCAATTATCCCTTGTCGAATCGGAGTGAGTCATTTCAGCCGTTCGACTTTATCAGGGATGACCTCTCCCTGGTCTGAGTCTGCAGGAGTGCGCGTGGGCTTGCGTAGAAGAAGCTGCATAGCCATTGCGGACGTTATCCAAAGCGATTGTGCTTCCGTACAGGTGGGACTCATCGCTCACCATACCGACCTGTCTTGAGTCTATTTACACAGATGGTTTGTGTTCGCCCCGGGGTCCTATATGAATGTAGTAAAGCTAGCAGAATATGAGAGCTTTGTCTGCAAAGAGTAATGAATAGAGTACACGATGGTTCTGTTCTCTGAGTTACATGACACAGGGTCTCATAAAACAGTTCAAGAGGACGGACCCCCCACCCCACACACACACAAACCAGAGCGCAGAGGTTGCCCAAGTTCTCCAAGATTGCATTATGAGCCCTGATAAATTTGGACCGATAATATTGTGCTAATGGTTTCAGGACAGGACTGGGACAATAAATAAAGAAAGGTAATTACGCCGCTGAAAGCAGGGGTCATAGCTGGTGAGGAGTCGGGCCTTTTATCTGGGAGGAAAAACAGGGCTTCGTAATGAGAGGCGATGGAGTTCGGTGCCGGCCGAGCTTGGTATTCGCGATGACTTTTCCTGTCTTGATAAAACACAGGAATATTTTCTCTTGGCGTGGACGCGTTCGCCTGTTCACACAGCTGGGGCGAATCACCGTGGAGGGATATGCGGTGGCTGAGTCACCCACATGCCACAACACATCTACCGTATCAAAAGGAGACACTCACCAACCGAGCTAAAAATGCAGTTGTGCTTTCACTTGGGTCATAAGGGAGCGATCAATGTTCTCAAATATATATATATGTCCCTCAGTCACGATTTCAGAAAGAATACTATGACTTTATCAATGGAAATAGTGATTTATTCTGCGTCTTTCTTCACTTTGTAGTTTCGGACGGGCTTTTTCCACTACCCCTCAGTTTCCTCTCCACTATTTCCCTGTGAGTGATTAAAGATAATAAAATAATCGTGTAGAAGTCCAGTTTTCCATTAATGGTAGAACTAAAGGACTGGAAATATTTTCAGTGTAAAAGTACAACTGCTTTTACTCATCCTCGAACTGCATGTAAGGGGAAGCAGTTTAATGCTTGTATACTTTAGAAGGCAATACTTAAAAAATAATATGTTTAAAAATGTGTATTTCCGACTGCAATACGACTACTGGAACTTAAGTTCTAACGTTAGTCAAGAGGGTTGATATTTGCCTAACATTACAAAAGTCTAAACTACCGGCATAAATGTATTTCAGCCATGAGATTCCTCAGGGATCGTTTCTGCATGCAATCAATTAAAAGAGCGATTCTTAACAAAGAAAGAAGACGCTTTATATGCGTCCTCATGTGTGATGTCATCTGTCTGTCGATGTCTCTTCCTCTTCCTATTTAACCACGCGTGTTCTTGGAAGCAAATGTGAGCCACATTAAAGCCGACTCCTCCGCCGGGCGGTAATGTGAGCACCGGCCGGTTAGTTTTATATATTTCACAAGCGTGTAAATATTTAATAGAAGAGCCGGCTTAGAGTGCTGTGTCACCGCTCCTGCCCCCCTCGGCCATACAGAGGCAGAGACGGAGAGCAATGCCGAGAGAAATTCCTCCCGACAGGAGAAATCTTTTCTGATCTTGATCTAAATCCATAATGTACAGGAATGGATGGCTCTATTCTTTTATGTTACTAAATGCCAGCCCATTAACTTTGAAAAAACAATCCGGAGTGTTAGCCCTGAAGATGGGAACTTTTGTTCCAGAAACAGAAAGCTGTACATGTATTCCAAAATATAAAGGAAGACTGTGTTCCACCCTCAAAACCAAGTGTGTGTACATCAGTCACATTTGTTAGAGTTAAAATGCAGGAATCCTGCCATTTTGAAACTTTAAAAAGTTACATTTGGTTTGCATTCACCAACTTAATCCCGGTTGCATGAAAGTGGCCTCGATGTAAAGCTTGGGGACACAAACAAAAAACATTCCCATCTAATTAGGTTCTACTTTCATTTTGGTGACTTAGCAGAGTTGCAAATGTTCTTGGAGAGCTCTCAGAGGCTCTATTCATTTTAGAGGTGTGGAGGAGGCCTCCCTTATTTGGCCATGTAGAGGGAATAATGAGCTCCTCCGCTTTTGTCTCAGTCCAGCTCCGGATTTAAGTCCTCCCCCAACAAAACGCCGGTCACAAATGTTTTTTTTAAAAATTTACATATACATACAACCTAGAGGAATCCTTCAGGTCTTGGATTAGTCCACCCCCCACTCACTTCAAAATGTCTATTGGTTTCTTTCGCTTCGATGACTTATGTTGATCCTCCTTTAGACTCCGACAAGTCGGGGGTCTTTCATCCCAAAGTTTGAAGTCACTCAGTCATTCATTTGTAACATGTTGATGTTTACCGTGATTTTAAAACGCCTGTTCATACGTTGTGTATATTTTTATCATTCCCTTCAAAAGAAGAGTTTACGATTCTTCTCCGGACGTCATTTTATGAATCAGTGTAATGTTTCAGTCAAATTTCCTCACTTCCTGATCTGCCTCACAACACAGTCATCCTCTGGACAACATCTGTGCGAGGCAACGCTCTACCGGAGAGCTCATTACAGGAAGACGGATGGAAACGCGTCAGCAATGAATAAATATGCCTATCAATTTCTTTTGGCCCTCCCTCGTTGCAACAGATGTTGCATCTCGGGATTTTTTTTTTTTTAACATTTATTCTCTCTGAGGAGGCAATATGGTTCCCCTTTTGTTTGTTTATCCACTCTTTCCGTACTCGTCTTGAGTGGATGCGGAAACTGGATGTGAAACCGCCTGCGTGCATGTGTAGGTGGAAGACCGTGCTAAAAGAGATTACCCGAGCTTCGTCATGCACACGATGGGGTTGCATGACCCCTTTGTAAACCTGGAGGCTCACCTCTGACCTTTCTGAGAAGCGATGAAATGAGGGGAAGCCTCCCATTTCCCGCCGCCGGGGTTGGAGGACTCTTCTGTTGCGGCGGAAGCATCCTCAATGTGCTCTAGAATGGCTTTTTAATGCAACCGCCACTTTGTTTGAAGGAGGGGAATGGGGCAAAAAGAGCAGAAGCAGGTGTTGATTGGATGGATGATGAATTAGGGGTCTGATTTTATAGGTTTGGTGAAGATTTGACCTGTAATGAGCTCAAAGTCTGTGTCTGTAATCACATTTCTGCCAGACTTTTTTGCTATCACAGTGTCAAAATTGTTCCCTTTGTCTGGATTTTGGACATTTTAGAATTGAGTTGACACTTTCACATTTTACACAGACGCACTTCCAGGCTTCCTATACTGTGATATATTGCTTATTGTACAGCTCTCACAGACACAGGCAGGCGTTTACAGAGTTACAATAACGATCGCCAACACAGCCATCGCCAACCAACGCTTTATTTTTTATTTTTTTTGTTTCTTTCCCATGCTGACACACTCAGGTAAGTATTTAATTGTGACACAGCCCTTACAGGTCTGGTGATTTATTGGGTGATCTTCCTGTTTTATAAGCAAGTATGTGCCATGAAAAAGTCCAGAGTTGCGTAGTTATCTCTTTATTGCGAAAGGAGGTCTTTTGCAATAAAAGCAGTCACTATAACACACGTGTGCTGGTGTTTCACAGTTTTTCGCTCCTCATTGCTGTTGTGTCTTCATAAATGTGATTGGGTCATGGGTTACTGTCAGAGAAGAAGAGGCTGCAAACCTTGGCCTTGGTTCACATGCCGAGGAAAAACTAACGGAAATGCAGTGAGATCACCCGCGACTTGCTGCTGTTCTTCCTCTTACCCCTCCACCCATCCACCGGTGGCTATATCGCTCACCTTTTTCCTCTCCCACATGTCCTGGACACTTTATCTGCTGAGTCAGGAAGCTGCTCCGTTGACCTCCTGCGACAAGCGGCGGGAAGTGCTGTTTGGGAACAGGAAGCGAATAGGAAGTGATGCATGAAGGAAGCGATGAACGGTCACGCCTTGAAACAGTCGTTGGTAGCCCGGCGCTGGCATTGGCGATGGTCTCGGGGAACACTGGGGTCGTTCAGGAAGGAAGCGCTAAAAGCGAGGCAAAGCCAAAGGGCAGCGCTTGCTACGTTCAGGATGGGACATTTATGAAGTTCTCTCTTGAACAAACATCCGGCATCGTGTTACCGTAATCATTTTCTCCAACGCGCACACTCACAAAGAGCTCTCCATACCGGCGGATGAAGACGCCATCATATCAGTAACAGCACATTGACACTCCGCCGCTCACAGACCTGTTTGACGCCTATCCCCTGTCCGCCGTGTCCTCATAAGCAGGGTGTCTGATGTCCTCTTCTATTTTTGCCAGCAGGCGCTGAAAGCCTCTGGAAGCTCCTTGTCAATGGCCATCTCATTCCACCGCCAACGGCGTGTCACCATTTATTAAGTCGTCATTACTCAGCGCCGCTCCGGCTGCTGCGGTACTGGGGGGGGGGTCGCAAATAGATCAGTGAGGATAGGTCGTACTGTTGCTGCACTCCCTAAAGGGCAACCCGTGAAGGCGTGTTCCAGCACGTCTCACTCTGTCGCCGTAGATCGATGCAGGTAGCCAGACCGCCATCAGTTTAGGCGGTACAGATAAATGGGAGGGAGGTTGCTGATTGGGGCAGAGGTCGATGGAGACAGGCCGGGTTTTAGAGGAGGGTACTTTCCTGTGTCTGTCCACAAGTCTTTTTGTTTTGGGCCAACAGATAAAAAAGCTTTTTAGACGATGGCGATGAGATACGAGGACGGTGAGCGCCACGGTTGTGGAAGCTAATGCGCGATGGAAGACACGTTGTCGGGATCCAAAAACACCCTCAGAGCAACTTAAACAAAGAGGTCAAGTAAAGAGGTTCTACGATTGTTAAAAGGAAAGCAGATTTGATTTCACGCATTGTTTTCTTTCCAAATGTTTTGGGTGTGCTTAATGCATGTGAAGAAATATAAAAGACAGTTTGTGGCTCCAGGAGGAGTATGAAATGACAAACTGCCTTCGGTGCAGCATGAGATGAGGAAAACTAAGTTAAAAATGAAGTAAAAAGCCCAGTTTGGTCTCATTGTAAAACAATGTTCTGTAAAACAACTCCGGAGATCAGGGATTTGGTGACGTAACTAAAATAAATGCTTTTGAGGCAATAAAAATATAAGCTTTTAAAAGATTTTCCTGGTTTTAAACGAATCAACAATTTAAATGGATCATTTAAGTAGCTTTATAAAGTTGTAACCGTGTAAGAAAACACAGGAGAACTCCCCAGGAAAAGAGTTGAAGCCAGGAAAATTGGTCTATAAACTGATTGATGTCTTCTGTTTAATATTTCATTTAGTTTAATTAGATAACTTTGGTTTAATAGAGCTTCCTGGCCATGTCTGCCCTTTCTCGATCTCATTAATTAACTCAGTAGTGTTTTGCACCGATGAGAACAATTGGCCAAAAGGTAGAAAGAAAATTAGAACCACAGTGTAAAAAAGAAAAAAATGAATTAACCTTTAAAAAGGATGGTGCAAACCTTTCTTTAAAATACATATCAGAGAATGGCTGTGACTAAAATTTCAAAGAACACTCAATCAGGCACAAAACACCAGAAGGGATTTTATTTACTGGGAATACTAGAATATGATGGTACCCACGTTTCACGCTCGCTCGCTAAACTCACCGTACCAGGTTGTTTTCTTCGGTGTCCTGAGGTGTTTTAGTTGACACATCAGCACTCCTGCTTATCAAAGCTTCTATCACCTCAGCACTGCTATGGTCACCCTCTGAGAGGCAGCCCAATCACGCACAGTCACCTGCGAAGGCCTAGCAGGGGTCGCGAGGGGGAGGAGGAGGAGGCGAGGCTGTTGTTGACCTGCCCCGCTGATGTGAATGACTTAACCAGATACAGAATCCCTCTCAGACGCCGCAGTTTAACCAGCAGCATGTGTTCTGCTTAACCGGCTGATTTCATCTGGATCAGCCGAAACGCAGACTTTAAAGCCATATAATCTGTGGGAAAGTGGTGACTCATAATTTACGTGCAATATTCCTCATAACTCTTTTAAAGCCATGCAAATAAATATCCCATTCTCTAAAGACAACATGTCGGGAATTAGTGGGGGAAAGCCGCATCGAGAAAATACCTTTTTTTCTTTTTTTTAAAGTAAATGTCATTAGAATTTATTTTGTCCAATGTGGCTTTTCGGGTGCACCAGATATGGCTGTTATAGAAACAAGACACTGTTGAGCTGACTTTCCTGTGGCTGATTTATTTCTCTTGACTTTTCCAAGGACCACAACTGTTTTTCTTTATTCATGTCATCCAGTCCATTTCCCAACAAACTCCTGAGCTCACTTCAATCCCGAATCTCAACCCAGGGATACTGAAAAACAGGATCTGCTCTGAATTTAAAATTCAAGGAGAATAAATATCCTTCCCTGGTTGTGAATGCTGTACTTGTTTCGTATGCTTCCTGAAATTTTACTGAGCTACTGATCACACAACAGCTGCGAGGTATGAAGTGGAACAGTCAACATGGAAGAGAAGTTGAGATCAAAAGTTCTATAAGAATTTTCTGACATATTCCTGTCAATGAAAACTTCACTGAGGGAGGGCTCTGTGACTGTGGCGAGATATTTTAGCCAATTATTTGTTTCTAAGGTCATGAGTGCTCTTCCAAGATCAGGGACAGTCTGCATTCCCCCCCCCCCCCCCCCCCCCCCCACTGAATATGCTAAATAAGAAAAATGAACCCTGTAACTTTGGTGAGCGGAAATATATCGGATTCCGCTGGACTAATTTTGTTAAAATCATCTAACCAGAAGACAATTTGTTACGCACGAGTGCATGCAAAATGTTTCGCAAGTACTTACTATTAAAAAGGAGAGCGAAAAAGAACTGAATGCAGAATCTAACCTCGTTTCCCCCTTCCTGAACCCCCTGGAAGACGAGATCTTGTGTCTCTATGGGATACAATACAATACAATACAATACTTTATTAATACAATACATTTGTATAAATAAAGTAATATTCTTTTCTAATAACATTGCTTTATTAATACAAATGTACTGTGTACAATCAGTTCAGTATCTGATTTATACGTTTGGACAAGTGACCTGCGTATGAACTGCTTGAGACAAGAGTTGTGGCGTAAGAGATATTAAAAACCACGAAACAAATAAAAGTAGGAAATAAGTGGGAGAGATAATACACTATAAAATCCTGACCATTCATTACACTGGTTTCTTCGTCATTCTCGAGTCATCCCACCTCTCGCTCGCTCTCTCTCTCTCAGCTGCTCTCCCTCCCCTTCCCTTCGGATGGCGTAGCGCTCTCTCTCTCTTTCTTCCTCTCTCTCTCGGGCAGTCTGGTGGAGCCGCTCGCAAGGATTAGAGGGGTGCTGTGAGTGTCTGCTCAGAGAGAGGAAGCCAGAAAGAGAGAAGGAGATAAAAATAAATTACAAAAAGATCTTCTAGGAAAGGATAGAAACACTGGAGCGGATAAGTGCTCTGATTTACCTCTGAAGAGAGTCTTCTCATCCTGAAAGCCTCCCTGAGCCTTCACCTGGGGAGGCACAGAAAAACCAAGGGACTCTATAGCCTAGACCTCCAACACGGGGAGCCATGTGAGCGGCACTCCACCCACCCACTTCACACCACAGAGCCCCCCCCCCACCCACCCCCACACACTGGTTCCAGTCTGAGCTGGGGAGCACCAACGGGATTCTTCCTCCCCTCCCTGGAACCTCCACTCCTAAGGGCTCGTGTGGAGGCGATCTCCAGGCTAGGCGCATCCCGGAGGGAGACCTTCATCTCCGGGCGCTGGTCGGGGTCGTGAGCGCCACCTGGTCTGGAGGCCGGCCAGCAGCACTCCAGCACCATGGATTACCTGTTTGGGATTGTAGTGCTGCTGTGCGGGACGGTGCAGCAGGGAAGAGGGCTTGAGCCCAAGCGCAACGTACCCAGGCTAAAACTGTCATACAAGGGTAAGCCCATTCTCCATTATCCCTTGCCTCCAGGATATTTGGGACAGCTTGGCCGGTCTGTTCCTCTTCCTTGATGGTGCTTCTTTAAATTTGTTTTGTCCCTTTTCCCGTCTTCTATTTCTGCACATCTTTTTGCCTCCTTCTCCATCTTGGTCATTGCTCAGCATCTAACTAATCTTCTATATTCTTCTTCCCTGACATGAACCCACTGCTTCCCTCTCTGTCTCTCAGAATTCGCTATTCTTCTAACAAAATGTCAGATTGGTTCCACATGCTGAGGAAAGGGGGCTCTTGCCTGGAGTTAAATGTATATATTGGCCCCTGTACCAGTTTCCCCCTTTTTTTTCTGTCCCCTCCTCTTAGGGCTGCACACTCCGAACAGGCAGGACAGCCTCTGTCTTGATGGCTTCTGTCCTCAAAAACTCTGCTTCCATCATGCCAAATGATGTATTTGCAGCAGAGAATGAGAGAACGCTTTATGTGCCTTTTTTTATATCGTGCACGTGTACGTTTTTGACATATGCAGCAAACATGTTATTCTCTCTCCTCCTGTGTTATTTTGAGGGGAGACTGCGGAGCGCCAGTGCTTCGTCTCCTCCTCTTCCTCCTCCTCCTCTTAGCGCTCTCGCTTGCTCTCTTGTCTTGTCTGTCCTCTCCTCACACCCTGCACTAAATCAGGCTCTTTGTAATAGCAGACTTTTCATCTCAATAACAGGCAACATTTTTGACATATTTTATGATCGTTCTTTCTTTCTTTCTTTTTTCTTTCTTTGCCTTTTAGTGTCAGTCAGGGAGGCTGTTGTGGCTCTTTGTAAAAGTATATGGCTGGGAGTGTGGTCGCCTGATTCTTCTTTATTTTAGTCCTGTTTATCTCGTAACATATGCCCTGTGGAAAAAATGTTCCCTGAATATTTATCGCAGCTGGACACATAAGTATGTGTGCTTGGTGGTGTGTTTGACTCTCGCCTCGAGCTTTGGTTCCTCGATGTCGAGGGAAAATGTCTTGAAGGGGGCAAACGTGATTCATTTTCTATCTTTAGCTGAGACTTTTGCTATAACACATGTTTAGAGGCCTCCGATATAACATGCTTTATTCTGACGATGAAGTAAAACTTGTAATTTTGGTAAGGCATACTTTCCTTTATCATCCTGTCAGCTTCCAAGTGTGTATGGTGATTTAAAAAAAGCAAAAAAAAAAAAAGAAATGTGACTTTTGCATTTCAATTCATTCGGCGAATCACGGGTTGATGACGTGCGTTTATCAAATGATCGGGGGGGGGGGCTCTTCATTGATAATTCAATCATATATCCTCAGGGCTCCGTCGTGTCAGTTCACACGAGACGGGTGCCTTGAGGCATGGTGGGGAAATTCCTTTCCTTTTTTACACGTTTAAAGAATACAGTTCCCCCCAGTCGCTTTTGTGATCCCTTTCAATATCTAGACAGACAAGTGAGCATGTTGCTGACAAAACGAGATATGTCATCGAGCGTCGTGGATGTGTGTCATCTGCTGGGAAAGAGTTGCCTGTCATGATAGACCGAGTTTCCTAGATGCTAAAAAAAAGTGCGTCCGAGCCTCGGTGTTCACGTGTGTGTCTGTATTTGTGTTGCCTTTCTTGCCATGTTGTGGTGTGAGGACTCAACACACACTCTCTCTCTCTTGCAGTTTCCTTCTCTTGAACTGTCTGTGTGGATTTCTGTATGTGGATCGTAAGCTTTTGCATGAATGGGCCAACTCCAAACTGATGGTTCCAATAATCTAAAAAGGATGTTATTGCTGTTTCCTGGTAAGAAATTCATTGCTGAACAAATAGGGCAGATAATAAAAAAGGCAAGTTGCTTTTTGACTGACGAGCAGCATCTGCACACTGCGATACAGTGGTTTAGCAAAACGTTAATAAATAATGAGAGGGCGAGGACGAAAATGCTAGTCCCACTTCAAATTGCTGCAGCTCAGAGACACCAGTGAAACATTGACAATGTGGGCATTTCAGGATCAGCATATGACCCATTAAAGCCCCCCCCCCCCCCCAGGTAGCACCAACCGCTCGGCTCTGCCCGTTGTCTCGCATTACGGGGTAGTGCTGCATCTGGGTAGAAGGGACGCCGTTGAAAAACTGTCCCGCTGTGACAAACCGCTCTTGTCCACAATTTGTCTTCCTCTATTCTGCAGGAACATCTGATCCTCCTCGATGCCAATAAAAACACGTTAGGGTCATGAAAGTAGCTTTGCTGTTTCGGTTGTGCAGTTGATACTCTGGCTGGGTATCAACCAATCAGCGGTCCATAAAGTTTCATGTGACCATTCGGTACTTGCTTGGCTAACTGGAACTACAAGTGGCGATGGCGTTGCTAATGGAAATGCAAATGCAGCCAGTTGAGTAGAGATAAGTCCAACGAACCAAGGGTGTATCTTTGCAAAATAACTACTGCCATTTACTGCGTGTGTACTACTTTTGCGTATTATGTTTGTTTTCAGTACCTGAAGGCGTACATCATAGGATTGGCTGTTTTTATATAATTTGACTCATTGCATTGAACGTGTGTATGTAATGCATAAGCAGGCATATCAGTGCCTTATTTTGTGCTGTGTGTTTGTATATTTGTGCCGTTGCTAAATGCTCTTGCCTTCCGATGTTGCGTGTGTGTCTGTGTGTGTATGTTATTGTGGGGGTGGAACCAGATTTTCAATTAATGAAGCAAAAACTGGCAGATGAACAGTTTGCCACACAGAAGGTAGGAAGGCTGATCGGCGAGTGAGGTGTCACTCTTCTCCTCTCCCTCCGCGAAGCCGGCATAGTAATTAAGTCAAATAAACAACGAGGAGGAATCCTCTAGGGAATAACAGTCAGGACTTTTGAGTTGGATGGGAATACGAGCCAGCGAGTGAGACTGAGGCCTGGGACTAGGACAGTAGCAGGAATAATGGGGGTCTTTGACACCTGGAAGTGGAGTAAAAAAAAAAAAACAAGCTTGCAAGCATTATCTTCTGAAATCATTCTCAAACGGCCGCTGATGACAAGCCCACAGGGACAGATCGTCAGAAATAGGCGAGTCATTTTATTCTAGTGGAAACGACAGGTGGACGACTGCAGAGTGAGCAATTTGAGGGGACATGATGATTGAGAAATGGAGACAGGTAGATAGAAATGACCTCTCGTGGGGACGGCTGGCGCTGCAAGTGCAGAGTAAATGATTTCCCAATGGGGTTCAGTTAGACATTCCGCTAAAAAGGAGATGACTTGATGGGGACAGAACTATGATCACAAGAGTTAATGATTTTCTCCTCTCCTTGAGATGAGAGTATAGCTCATACTTTCTCTGCATCAACTCGTAACTTAAGAATAGAGGAAAATCAAATCAAACAACTGGTGCTAATGGGGGGCATCAGTTCTATCAGCTTTGCCCTAAAGATAAAGTAGGATTTTGCACAACCCCGACCAGATCACATACCTGAGCAAAATCCATCTCCTGGAATTCAGCAGAAGGAACACTGACCCCTATAGGCCAATCAAGGAAACGCACAGAAACACAATCACAGTATGGGTTTGTGTGTGTGTGTGTGGGGGGGGACCTTGCAGCTAAACTTGACCCTATTGTGATCCCTTAAAAGGGTCGAGCAAGCAGCACTGTAAAACTTCAAAGCTCTTGTTAAACAACCTGATTGTTACCCTTGACGTGGGTAATTATGTCGTCTTCTCTATGAACTCTCATTGACGTTGCGGCCGCCCCCCTCGCTGGCTGGATGGGTGGAACTGAGGAGGAAAGAGACAGGGAATCTGGAATTGGCTTACAAAGCCTTCAAAATAGACACTTAGTGTGGAACCGCACTCGACGCAGTCTGGATTGGGCCCCATAATGAGGCCGTCTCTGTGTGTGGGTTTCTGTGTGGGCGTGCCTGGCGATGAAAATACCCGGTTGTTTGTGCGTTTGTGGCCGTTCGAACATGTCTCGGTTTATCGGTGTAGCTTTATCTGTTCATCCTGTTATATGTGAACGACCGTCTCCCTCCCTTTTGCCCTCCTGTTTTCCCTCTGGTGCATCTGTCCGTTCCGTGCGTCCGGGGCCTGACAGACCGGATGTAGATAATTATTAGGTGTACGCCCAAACGTGGCAACTTTGGAGACGTCTGCCTTCGTTTCACTCTCTTTTCTTTCTCATCGCTTGCTTGCCCCAGCAGCTCAATACTCGCCTTTAGAAACCACAAAACCACATTGCCTAAGTACAGTCTTTCAAGTAGGCTGCCTGTATGTGTTTGTCTTTTATTTTTATTGCTGGTCTGCTTTTCCTGTCTCTTGATGATTGCAGTTCATCCCGTTTTTCGACTCCATTCGGAGAAGCACTGAACTGCCCTCATCTTTGTCCCCACACTGACACATTCCAATAACAAAAGCCAATGTTTTGATTGGTTTCCCCTCCATGTTACATCCAAAATATATCACATTTCCCCACACTGACTCACATACCTGACCGCAACCTTTTGGTAAAGTCCCATCACCCGAGTCCCACAGCTCTGAGAGCCGGCATGGTGAAGTGTGTCTGTGAGTATGCTCTTCCGTTGGTGCTCATTTCTCTGCAGGTAATTGTGCAAAGTCTCCAACGCACTTGCCAAACAATGAGCCCATTCATCATGTTGTAGATGAAATCCGTCAATTTATTTCCCACTATTTTCCATCATGTTTTCATACTTCAACAAGTATCTCATTCTATGTAGTTTATGCTGATATGGAAAGGCACGAGGGCCAATTTAAGTATGTTATCATTACCCCATGTGGCAAAATCAGACGGGATAATTTGCATATTTTACATCCTTTTGAATGCATACACGTCTGACGTTTGCCTTCCAAGCGTGTGCTTTGGAATGCCGTGCAATTCCTCGCATTCTGAGAAATGTTCCCCAATTAAACTGCGATTTGCTTTCAGCCAAATGTAGTCAAACCAAATGAAAATGTTTTTGTTCTGTGTACTTAAGCGTTGCATGGACATGCAAATAGGAAAAATATCCTGCGGCCCCTTGCATCTGTGTTTGGGATGTAGTCTTGGGTTACAGCGTGGTGCAGATTGCTGAACCGCGGGTATGAATGGGTCCCCCCCACCTGCTAAGTCTCGTCAGTCAGATGGAGAAAAGGGTGCACCGTTCACGAACAGAGTCGTGTTACAAATGAGGGACATCTCTGCAGAAAGACGGAATAAACGTCCGATAGACAGCAGACGGACACGCAGACAAAGATTGGAGGTGGGGGGGGGGGGGCAGATGACAAACACAGAATTGGTATCACAAATGATGTGCAGCTATTTATGGTAATTATACACACTGGTAATGGTTTGAGTCCAACTTTACCGCTTTTGTTTTTAATGTCAAAATTTACGAGCCACTTGAAATACTAGTCTCATAAAATCTCAGTCATCTAAGACTTTGAAACAATTTGCGCTGCAGTTTTTTTTTTTTTGTCTGTCCCTAATAGTTGTTCTTTTCTCTTCCGTTCATAAATGTCAATACAAAATATTATGGGGAAAGATTTTGAAAAAGCATTTGCCCACATTTCTTATTTTTGTAGGGGGGGTGGGGGGTGATACATTCCCAAATTGTGTATCTTTAAGTGCTGCTTGGGATTCTGTTTATTTCCTCATGCAAAGAACAGCCTCGCTTTGCTACACCAGATCCTCAAATGAGCGTGTGTGTGTGGGGGGGGGGGGGGGCACAAGTGTGTTTTCCTGTCACAGTTTTCCCGTGAACACATTCGCATCTGAATCCTCTCCTCATTAATTCCTAATAAAATGGCAGCGCTGCCGTTCGGCTACACGGTACAGCTGACAGGCTGCACTAACAGGCAGTGGCTCCAGACATGACCACGCTAACCACAGCCTATTCCTCCCGAAGTCCATCCATCAAACTGCCTCTCTCTGCGCGGCTTTGCTGAGGAATGATTTTGTGATTTACGTGTGTGTGTGTGTGTGTGTGTTTGGATACGTTTTCCCTATTCCTGCATATTCAAGCAAGTTTCTCAGCAGACGCAACTTGAATATTTGTTTGCCAGCAGCTTTATTTCCATAAGAAAGTGCAGAATGTGTAATTGTAAGTCAGTTTACGTGTGTATTTTTTGTATTTTTTTCCCCCTTTAGAGTACTAAGATCTAAAGAGACACAACAGCCTGATCACGAGTGTTTTAGTGGTGTGAGAGTGGGCTCTCTGCGGTAGGGGCACGGCTGGGCCTCCAGCCGTCCAATGACAGGAGGAGACGCACACTAATGAAACGGTTCCATAGTCCAGCCGCCTCCATTATTGCATGTGTGCGTTCATGTTTCTGCCTTCGTTTGCTTCCATTATCCTGCATGATTTTTCTCATATTCACTATTCCTCCTCTCTCTCTCTCTTTCTCGGGGGATCACAGGAATGCCGTGTGGTGACGAGGAGGTCTCACATTTTGGGTCGAGACAGAATGAATGTTGCTATATGTTGAAATTGAACACATATTTGTACTCATCTGGAGTCTGTGCGGTTTGGAATTTGGCCTTGTTTTCCTTTGTTAGTTTCTCGGATGCATGTCTTATGAATATATTTACATTTACAGGAGAGGGTGTGGAATTAAGACGCGCCCTGTAAGACATAATGCTTCAAACACTGTTGGAATTAACTCACACACTGCCTTATTTAGTACGATCGTAATGAATAATCAAATCAAAACACCACTTTGTTCACACACACACACACACACACACACACAGACACACACTGAGAGAGTGTGTGTGTGTGTGTGTGTGTTTTCAGCGTTTAATTGCAGCACAGTGTGTGAGGTTGCACATTTCCTGTCAGAGCCGTCACTCAGCCGCACCTGGAAGAGAAATACGTTGGTCACTATGGAAACCAGCCTACACCTGCTACAGTGCTTAGAAAGGGAGATAAAAGGAAGGGGGGAGAGAGAGAGAGAGAGGAAGGGAGTGCGGGGGTGAACTTTTGAGGCATGTGTGGATATCCTTGAGCTTATAATAATATTCGAGCGCTTTGTGTTCTGCACATTTGCACGGGGTGGCTGTCTGCGTCTTTTCCCCCCCCCCCTTTTTCTTTGACACCTGTGTTTTGTGGCCAAGGCCGTGGGGAGCGATTGTGCGCCGCGCCACACACGGAGAACACGCAAGGCAAGGTCGTGGAAGAGCTCGACATGCCAAAACCAAACCGCTGGAGATATTATAGTGCTGTCTGCCTTTGGTTTTTCTGAAGCTGGCCTTGCGTTCAGAAGATAAACATGCGCGCCGGTTCCTTTCGACCCCCCCCCCCCCTTTACCCTGCCTGTCAATGGAGAAGCTCTTTAGTAATGGGGAGAGTCTGACAAACCGCAGAAACACATCTGCTCATTCTGTCATCGGTGGTGGGGGAACTGCAAGGAAATTGACAAGTAAAAATGTGACGCGCTTTTTTTCGTGTATTTTACGCAGCGTAAATTCTCTGTCTCCAACGTATATACAGAGACGAAACGCGTCCCGAGTGTTGCGTTCGTTTCATGGAATATCAGCACTCTGTTGAATCCTCGTCAAGAGTTTTCCACAGTCGTGCTTTTTTTTGCGTTTCACGTCACTTAAGCGCGCGCACTCGCTCGGCGGCGCGTCCACGCGTCCAGATAAACATCATTTAATGCCCCGTCGCCTCGCTTTCATTATTCTGCTGCTGCGTGGCATGTGGGCGTCTAAACCGCCTGCCTGTTTGGAGAATGGGGGAGTGAAGGGTCCTCCACAGACAATTGCTCTTTGGATTTTGAATGTAGTTTCATTTATTTATTTATTTTCAGGGCTTTTTAAGACAAAGAGCCAGGATATTTCCCATAATGGAGCATGGAAAATTATTTATTTGAATTACTTGTATTTGTCTGTTTCAAGCCTGTCCTTGTGTATAATAATAAAAAAAAAAACATTTGCATATGTTGCACTTCCATCTTTTAATCTCATTCTTAACACTGAAAAATCAAATACCGTGTCACCGTATTCTCGATTCACACAGGTATATCTGCATATACTGTATATTCATGTGTGTGTGTGAGTGTGTGTCCCAGATAATGTATAAAAGACAGAATGTGTGACTGAAAAAGAGCAGGTGATGTGTGTAACAGGAGAAAGTGGGATGTAATGGGCAGATCAGACTGTGTGTGTGTGTGTGTGTGTGTGTGTGTTTGAGGTAGAAGCTGCTGAGTGTGCTCACTGTTCCACTAGTTCATGCTGCATAAGCAGAAATACTGATTGGATTACAACTTAGTCTTGGAAGAAGTAAAAGTGTGTGTGTGTGTGTGTGTGTGTTCATGCAGAATTGCTGCAGTGTAAACATGCAGGCTGTGTGCTTGTTTGCATGCTAAAGCAGAGTAGTGTTTTTCTGTCTATACGTTAACTCAATGCGTCTGCAGCATCGTGAGCTCGCCTGCTTGCCCTGAGCTGCGTCCTCCCACACGTTCTCCTTTTCCAAATGAGCGTGCCAGTGTTTTGGTTGGAGGTCCCCGGCCGCTCCCGCCCCAGTTCCTCCAATTATCCAAACACACGTAGAAGATCCCCGCTCGGATAAAGCCTCCCTGTGTGTATTTCTGCGTGCACTGCATGCCGCCGTGTCTTTGTCAGACGTCGCCACGTGTTGAAATGCGTGCGTATTTTTCCTCCTTCGGTCCGTCGACCCCGGGAAGCTGACATTTTGGGCCACGATTTCCAGCTCCCGGGGTTTAGCCGCACTGCTTTTAGATGAAGCACATTGAGCTAAATCAAGAGGAAATAGGTTTTAAAAAATAATAAAATCTTTATTACATGTACACAGAGGTGCAGACAGAGGATATTGCTGTTTGTCCTCAGTCTCATTTCTATCGCAGCTCATATTTTTCTCCTAATCTTTCAGTAGCCTTCCATTTTGATTCTCATCTTTGCTCTCTGCAAAATTCCCTAACCCAACTTTTTAAGTCCTGCTGAGATTAATTCCATAAGAATAATCTGAGTGCCTTCCTAACTACAACATTTAATGTCTTTGTCGTCCTGATTTCAGCTTTGTGCTGCTGCCTTCTCTCGGTGTCCGTGCAAAGGCCTCGCTTGAAATTAAAGATCCGTAAACACTGAAACCCCCCCCCACATGCGCAACCCATCTGCGATACGCTACAAATTCTCACACAAGCACACATCCACAGACCTCCATTCATGCCCACACCCACCCACTCCGTTTCTTCAGCCGCAAGCTTAACCTCGCTTCTGAAGTCCGACTGACGCAGATGAGCTGCAACCGTCTTTATTAGGTGACGACCACTCCCTCTCGCGGTCCTCGTCCACCCCGCTGGTGCTCAATGCTCCGCCACGGTTGACACACCACTTCCTCCACCTCCCCTTCCGACATTCCCCTCTTTTATGTAGACACAGATGTCCAAGATCTTACACACAGAGTGGGCGCAGATGGCTCCTATAGCAGCCCGTCAATCAGGGCTTTGTGGGGAGTGCAAGGGAGATCACAATCCACTGGACTGTTTACTGGAGTGTGACTGAATGTGTACATAAATCTTGTTCCAGGAATAAATATGTAGAATCATTTATTCTATAGAATAAAAAAAAAAACATTAGCCAATAAAAGAGAATGTAGATGAATATTTTTTTTTTCTGTGTGCTGTGTGGAAAATACAATTCCATCAGGGGTGAACTTGGTCTCACGTTTTGTTAATATAACACCGTTGTTGTGACGGCTGATGTCAGAGGTGACGGAACCCATCGCCGGCGATTAAACGTTAACCGAAGTCGGGTTTGTATCTCACATGTAAAGCTTTGTGCTGGTTTCCATTTAGCAGGGCTGCGTATTGTTAATGTATAAAGCAATAGAGAACTTACACACCTGGATGAAAGAGAAAGCGCGGTCACACACACACACACACACACTCATCAGAGTTGATTTGAATAATAATCCATTTCCAGCTACGTGCTACGTACACCCATGCTTACTTACACATGACGTCTTCCCTGGCGTCCGACCCCGTATGAATTATTCAACCAATCACACGGCTGAACAGTCTGAACCGTGTCTCCTGATTGGGACGTGCTGTGTACGCCTCAAAACATAGCTCACGCTATACCTTACTGTGTGTGTGTGTGTGTGTGTGTGTGTGTGTGTGCTCGAAAAAATAAATTAAGGAGACATTTAGAAATTTCCTTGATTACGGAAACACAAATATTCTTTTCAACACTTTCATCGTGAAGTTTTTATTGCAATTCAATGAAAATACATTTCAAGCTGACGGCACATGCTTCGTCAAAAACCAACTTGATTGATAATGGTTGTATGTTTTATGTATAAATTCAGTATAAATCGATTTTCATGTTGTTGTTGTTTCAACCAGTCCTCTGTGGTTTTGTACTATTTTGCCGTATATGTGGGGTTTATTTATTTTTATTTTTATTTCATACACTTTCAACACCTGTTATTCCTCCTCCGCCTCTTGCAGAGATGCTAGAGTCCAGTAACCTCATCACCTTCAACGGCTTGGCCAACAGCTCGAGCTACGACGCTTTCCGATTGGACGAGGAGCGGGGGAGACTATTGGTCGGAGCCGAGGATCACATCTTCTCATTTGACCTCGTAAACATCAACAGAGACCACAGACAGGTAGAATTCAGATTTAGCCAATTGTGGGTACAGTTTGTGCTCTCCTCTCTCCTCTCATCTCATCTCCTCTCCTCTCCTCCAATCCATTACACCCCCCCCCCTTCCCTCTTACTGGCCGTCTGGGTCGAGACACTGCTGCCCATAATTCCATTACACCACCTGGACTAGATGAAGAGTCTTCTTTATCAGATTCCGCTGTCTGTCATGGACACAGAAGACTGACACGGACTTACTTGAAGGCAGCAGGGATCTGACTGTGAAAAAAAACATCCTCATATAATGCAGGGATGGAGAAAATCATATTTTCCAGTAGCTCATATGTGTATATTTGTTCTTTTCTTCTGATTGTTACATCATGAGATAAAGACCACAAAGCAGTGATGAAGCAAATTTAATTAAATTACCTAATTAATTAATTTAATTTATTACATTTTTAAACCGATGAGGACATCGGCATAAAGCAGCTTTATATGATTTTTCATCCTAAACAAGCACACTTGTGTGTTTAGAAGCCAAAAGCAGAGTGCAACCATTTTCTCTGAAAGGAATTTAACATTTTAAATAGCATAATTCAAAGCCTGCAATTAGTCTCCAGAAATGTGGACAACAATCCTTTGTGTTCCCACACTCTTGGGTGAAAGCACAAGACACACTGTACACATCGTATTTTATTTTTAACGGCTGCTCTTTTATGTCAAAGGACCCCAGCACCATGAGTTCCAGCAGCACACAACATTGCAGGCATCATCTGCTTGAGGCGTTCGTTTTATTAAGGGCTTTTATTAAGACTTCTGCATCGATGCTGCTCCATTCATTTTCACAACTGGCTTTGGGACACGCCCATACATTTTTCCATCGGGTTAAGACCCGATTTCTGACGGAGAATGGCCTGACTTAGATTTTTTTTTTTTTTTGCTGTTCGTGCAGGAGGATAATCTTTTTGAAAAACGGCCTCTTGTGTTTTATTTCCATCACGTATCTTGTTCAGCCTTGGATTTGGAAACGGCCCTTTTCAGAATCAGAATCAGAATCAGAAGTGGTTTATTGCCATTTGGTATTCCTTTGCTTTAATGGGCTTTTTTTTTTGCGTCGCAGCAGCTCGCCAACGCCAGATGCAGGATAAAGCCCTCATGGCATATTTCTGCATCTCTCGGTGCTCGAGAGGCCAACGGAGACGCCGTCCTGGAGCATCGGCATAAGGCTCCCATCATGACTCATCACTCCAGAGTGATTTTGACTCCAACATGTGCACAAAAGTTTTTGACTTTTTTCCCAAAACATTTTGTGAAAAATAATAGCGACACTCTTGCCGAGTCTTTTTTCTCCTGTCTGAACCGTCATGAAAGAAAACAAATCTAACATCACATTTCTTTTCATTTAATCTCATATTTTTCTTTTGACTTTACCAAAAGCCCAAGGAAGTGAGCGAGGTCGGAGTCTTTTGGGATTACACAACCTGATTTCAGCTGATTCATTGCATTGACTTGCTGCCTTCCCTCTCGCAAGATCTCTTCTCTCCACCACCCCCACCCCCCAACATCGATTGACTGTTTCTCTCTCAATTTGCACAGATTGCGTGGCCTGCCACCCCATCCAAGAGGGACGAATGCAAGTGGGCGGGGAAAGACTTTGTGGTAAGTCCACGCCGGTTATGATGGCATCATTCATCTATTGTTCCACAAATGGTCCTACTGCGTGTTTCCGCAAATGCGTCTTGGATCACTGCTTTGGCAGGAACATCGAGGCACTGAAACGGTTGCCTGAGTCCCAAAAAAAGCACAGCAGAAGAAGAACATTAGCTCAAGCTCATCTGACATGTTCCACAGCACACTGTTCTCTCTGTGGGCCAACCCCCACCGACACACACAACTAAACACGCCGCACAGCAGATGTTCAGTCACAGTAAGGTGTACGCTGTGTTCACGAGGACAATAGTGCATTCCCCTCGGAGGCTGTTTGGCGCTGATGGGAGTGGGTTTGTGTTCCTGCCTCAGACTGTGCACACATGTGCATATTTATTTATTTTTGGGAGTGTATTATTTGACTTCCCGTTATCTGGCACTGTGTTTGCTCACATGTGCCATTCTGCACGTTTGCTCAACACATATGTGCACGTCGCCATCTTTGTTTTCATAGGTCGTCTCTGTGTGTTGTATCTGATCGTAATTTTACGGCTTGAGGAACCTGGATTAAAACATCCGCAGAGTTCTAGGATTACAGTAGTACGGTAACTCACCACTCACTTTTTGGGGTCTCTCATGAACACAAGCAGCACTTCCCATCCTCACGCTAGAAACAGAGAGCATTCCGGCATTGCAAATTCACACCAAATCCAGTGATGAGGTATTTGCGTGCTGTGAAAAATGTTTATTCTTGCAAATGAGGGAGGGCAAAAAATGGAGTGCGGCACAGAAAAGACCTTGATTAGGACATTCCTAATGCATTCGGAGCTTCCAAAGTGCTGGATTTCAAACCATAATTTACAGGCGCGGAGCAAATGCAACAGCTGCCGTCCGAAATACAGGAGGGCTGTAGCTTTCTGCTCGGCTGAAAAAGTGGGCGACACTGCACGGGTCAAGTATCTGAGCACAGCGCTTCTCGTAATATAGCGTGGAGTAGATTCATCCGACATTTCCGATGTATTTTCCAGATTCAGTTACATCGGCGTAATCCACCAAATGCACACAAACCCATCACAAATCTGTCCGCCTCTTCCTCCAAAGGAAAGTCGTCATCAATTCGCAGTCCGAAGAGAGTCGTTCATTTGATCCAATAATGAGCCATTCATCCTCGGCGGCCGTTGCGGTTTTCACATAATGACATGGTTTGTGATCGTGGAAACCATTTTTCACCTGTGTCTGTCAGTGCGAGGGTGTAGCCTACCTACCACGTTGCAAATTAGTCTATCCCGAAGACAGCTATGCAAAATCCTAAACAGAGCTGACACAGCGGGGATTGTTGAAGTCGGGGAAATGCCTATAACAAGGCCGTTAGAATGATGTGGTGGTCGGGGGGGCTGTGTGTGCCCCCCGCTGTTCAGAAGTAGGAAACACAGAGGGTAAAGTCATTATCCTCCACAATCAGAGACTCACAGAGACGGACTGCGTTTAGGTCAGCCGTCATGATGGTTTAGTCATCCTGTGTGAACTCGGTGATCGCCATGGAGACGTAGCGGGATAATGATAGCATGCACAGCTGAAAGGTGTTAGGTGCATTAATGAATCCCTATCCGTTACCAATAGAGAGACACGGAATAACAAAATGTGGAAAATAATCTAGATATTTATTATTGAAATATTGGATTCAGACATTTCAGGTAAAACAATTACATAAATATATATATATATATAGTGCATATTTGCACGGGGAGAGGATCGATTCCGCTCTCGTGATCCTAGTTTTTGTTGCGTTTGAATCTGTCTCTGGCAGCCGTTTGGCATAGCTTAGCATAAAATGTGGGAAAAGGAGGAAATGGCTTACCCTCCATCTGTTCAAAGGCAACGCGCTCGGCCCGTACCTTCTGTATCTTGTTTGCTTAATCATACAGGGAGGATATTATATCTTGGCTCGGCTCGATGATTTCCTGTCAAGTCACTGCAGCCGGTAAAGAAATACTCCATAAAAAACAGAGAATAAAAGTAGATTTTTGTCACCTTAGGGCAGAATTGGCTAAATGTTTCCTTCTTTTTAATATATATTTTTTGCGACATTAAGGTGTCAAGATGTTACTTAAAGCATTATTTTGAACACAAAAACAAAAGAAAAGAATCGCAGGAATTGCGCGGTAAAATGCCTTGACTGAAGCCCGAACTCTGAAAAGCCTATCATCAATTTCTAACTCCTCCTTAAACTGAACTGTCAGGTTCGGAAGCCTGAGGCGCCGCATTAGAAGCAGGAGGAAAGAAGGACAACTTAACTGTCTGCTTGTGAATATGATGTGTGAGCTGTTTCCAAATTCCCAAGCAAATTTGTAAGGTTGGATATTCAGCGTGTTTTTATAATAAAGCAAACCCCGGCTAATCTCTTTAACACATGTGCCCAAATCAACCCCCCCCCCCCCCCCCCCCCCCAGGCTGCTAACAACCCTCTTACATTAACCAATCCCGCTGATTAGCGCTCTAATAAACAGTCTCCCACCCCCTGGGAGTCTCGGCATGCGCTGGAGGGCCGACTCAAAGCGTCTCCTGTAAATTCAAACATGCGGATCATTAAATAGCCGAGGCCGATCTGCCTGATTCGACTTACAGGTGGGATTTCCTTGAAGGAGACTCGGTTTCAAGCGGCGAGTCGTTCCCAGAGCAGCTGGAAAGCCGCTGCTTCAGAGGGAAATCCAGCCGAGCGTTTCTGTTACGCTCTGCTTTCTGTTAGTCTCTATTTTCAAGCGAATCGCAAAAGGTGCCTGTTTCTATTGAAACTGTCTTGCATTATTTTCACAAAGGATGAACCTTCATTTCTACATTGTGATGCTAACATATACAGTCTTTTTCATAATAACCCCAAATGTCTCACACGCCTTTAATACACTACACTTGCAGGGTTACTGCGTAAACAGAGACAGATATATTGCAGGGTCATGAATACACAAGTGTGTTTAAACCTCTGCCAGCTACGTGTCTCGTTGTGTCACATTTTATATTTGTCCAGGTTTGATATTCCTTGTCCCGATTTGTTGTTGTTGTTGTTGTTGTTTTTTTAGAAAGAGTGTAACAACTTCATCCGGGTGCTTCAACCTTACAACCAGACCCATCTGTACATCTGTGGCACCGGAGCCTTCCACCCCATCTGTTCTTTTTTGGAAATGGGCAAGAGGGCAGAGGTGAGGTCCTTTCAAAGATGTTTAATCCATCACATTCATGCTTCGGAGTCATTACTGAGCATCGCCGTGTTTTCTTTGCGAGGCAGTAATTGGAGGAAATGAATCTTTTGCTTTAAAGCTTTAATTTGCTATCTTATTAAATGTCTTGGGGGTTAATCAGTGTGGCTGCATTGATTGTATTTTATTCCTAATTTTCCTTTTTTTTTTGGTGCTGCAGTTTAAGACAAACTACATGCTGTTGCACATGACTGGCATATTAGTGTCCTCTGACGACAGTTTGGTGTAATTTGAAACACAGACTATAATTGTGCCGTCGGCTCGGCTTAATGTGGCTTTTGCTGGCGACATTTTGAACTCTGACCCTCTCCGACACAGGACAACGTCTTTCGACTGGCCTCGTATTTTGAGAACGGCCGCGGGAAAAGCCCCTATGACCCAAAAATGCTCTCTGCCTCGCTTCTGATCGGTGAGTTTGATCTCTGCCTTGATTAGTTCCACGAAGTCCACATTAGCTTCAGAACTGGTCATTAGTTTCCTAACTATACTTTCTCCTACACAGATGGGGAGTTGTACTCCGGCACATCTGCTGATTTCATGGGGAGGGACTTTGCTATTTTCCGTACCCTGGGAGAACACCATCCAATCAGAACAGAGCAGCACGATTCAAGATGGCTCAATGGTAAAAAGGTTTATTTGTTTAGTCTCATCTAAAAAAAAAAACTCCAAAAAACTAGCTGTTTTGATTTAAAATTTCCATTTAATAACATGTCGATGCTTTTCCTGGGTTTTAAATTGTCTCTTTGTGTCTACAAGCGATGCTAATTGCCAATTTATTTTTTAGAACATTAATTTGCAAACCTCACAAACTCCAACTGGCCTAACTATTAAAGCCAAAGAGGATGCTCAACTGTTCAGTACCAGTTTGTTATTGACCACTTTTTAAACAGACTTTGAACCATTATCCAATTATTCCCCTTCATGCCCCTTCTTGGCATCAGGTATCAATGCTCATTCACAGAGTCGCTGGTTTTGCCCGTGCTAGTAAGATTAGCTGGGCAGTAAGGGTTGTTCGGCCTGTCTGGCTGTCTTTCGGCACCACCGAGGTCGGTTTTTGAACCTTTCCCTCAAGCTGTGCCGCGGCTTTTCCTCCCCGTTTCCCACAGACCTAATCCATTCTCAGCTGTTTTCCTGTAGCGGAGTCAAATTCCTCCCCGGTTCCGCTAAAACCGTCCCTGCGCCTCCTTGCAGCACCATCGGAAATCACACACGCACACTATTCACTGCGGTGCTGATTGCTCTGACATATTGATAAAGAGTGATTTAGAAAGGAGAGGCCATTGTTCGCGCCTTAATCCCCATCGATCTTTCACCTTGTTCAAACAAATGCGCTCGGGGCACCCCGGGAAAAAAAAATCCAGCTCCTCCACCACAAAGGAGGGATTGTAAGTGTATGGATTACGGGGATGTGGGGGGGGGGGGGTATTCTTTTTGAGCCTTTATCAACAAGGATGCATGGTGCTCACATGTAACACGAGTGAATAGTGGGAATGAATCCTGGAAGTCCAGTCTCCAAAGGATTCCCGGTTAAACGGTAGCTTTGGCTTCTCTGGTTTTGATTCACGACATGTAAATGCACATGTTTTCTCACTTTAAAGCCCCCACACTCAACATTGAGGCTGGATTCAACCCGCAGAATAAAGTGGCTTTTAGTTTTTGTGCGTGAGTCAACCAGAATGAATCGTATGACGTCGCTGTTCGGCGGCGGCGGCGGTGGAAGACTGTTTCTGTATGAGCACACGCAATGTTGAGTTTATGAATGTGTGCATTTAATGGTATATTCACTATAGAGGTACGAAGTGTGTGTGTGCGTGTGGGGGGGGTACACATGATTCATACCAGAGGCCTCACACCCACACAGCACTTATAAATCTGCTTCCCACTTTGGCCACACTTGCCTTTTTCACAGCTACTCTATATCCTAAATGGCCATTGAGGGGTAACATGGCACTGCTTGTTTCTCTCCGGCTAACCCCCGGAGCTTTTAGACGCAGGCTTGCTTTAGGCGTGACGACGGCTTAATGTCTGCGGCCACTTTTTCCTCCAGTCCCCGCCCTCGGTCGAGTCGAGAGCGATCCCGACCCGAGGGCCTCGGCCTCGCCCGTTTGCCTTTGATTTCCTCTTGCGTTTAAAGTGGAAGGTCAAATGCATTCATGTTTTACCCCGGGCAATCAGAGCCATGTGTTTGTGAGGATGCGGTCTCGAGACGGGGGTTATGTGGGATTTGGACTTGGAGCGCTCACTCGGGTTAAAGTCAGATACTGTAGCAGACGGGCGTAAAGTGAATGGCTGTTATTACCGAGCCGTGACTGGAGAATATCGCCGGGGGATTGGTTTCAGAGGTGTAAAATAGGGGTGAGAGGATTGGCGTTGGGGCAGATGTCGGATCATAAATGTAAGGGGAGCAAGAACATGCGCTTTAAGCGTCTTTATTTTCTTCCAGACCCGAGGTTCGTCGGCGTGCACCTAATTCCAGAAAGTGACAACCCTGAAGACGACAAGATCTTCCTGTTCTTCAAAGAGAACGCCATGGATGGAGAACACACCGGCAAGGCCACCATTTCCAGGATAGGACAACTGTGTAAGGTAACAACACACACACACACAAAACAAAAAGCCTCACCCTGTTTTAATCTGAACATTTCACGACTTCTCACTCGCCTTTTGACTGAAAGCTATCTTGCACGAGTTTGCAGAAATGTTGTTGAGCTTGTTGTTGTGTATTGCAACACAGAATGACATGGGAGGGCACAGGAGTCTGGTGAACAAGTGGACCACGTTCCTCAAGGCCAGGCTAACGTGTTCGGTCCCCGGGGTCAACGGCATCGACACGCACTTCGATGAGCTACGTGAGTGTGTTCTCTTTGTTAGTGTGTGACGGGCGGTTGACCTCACATATTGCAATGTTCATCCATTCTTGTTTTTTTATTTTTATTTTTTTGCAGAGGATGTGTTTCTCATGAGCTCCAAGGACCCGAAGAATCCGGTTATCTACGCCTTATTTACCACATCCAGGTTCGTACTTCTCCCGATCTTTATGTGTGCATAAGCTGTTTTCTCTGTATTTTGAAAATCATATTTCAGATTTGACTTTCAGAATTCTCCTCCTCCCTTTCCACATCTGTAATCTCTAATTTTTTAACCACTTTGACGGACGCAAGAGGAATTTGGCCGATCAAATGCGCCCCTGTCCAATTCCCAAACGGCGCTTTCTGTCCTGTAATCCACTCTGAGGCTTCTTATGGTTGCTTTCCCCCTTGCCATGGTACTCTCACACATCTCGGATGGTGCATTGCTTTTAGCTGATTCTCCAGCACCCCTCCTACCTGTCCCCCCCTTTTTTTCCATTGAAACCTTGGCGCAGGGGCTTGGAAGGGAAATCAGATTATGGGGCAGTGGGGAGCGAGGGAAACATGATATTCACTCAGCTGGAACGGATGCCTCTCCCCTGGCCGCCGCCCCAGCCTTGAATCGTTTTTTTTTTTATATACATATTAAGCCGGGTGTGGCTCTATTCAAGCATGGGAAGAGGTGAAGGCATGGGACAAATTCAGATAAGTGAGTGGAAATGGCACAGATGGTGCCACTTATGGTGATTATGATGAATTTGCATTTGGGAAATGGAGGGGGGTGCTCGGTGTGTTCTAAAAGGACGAAAAACACTTCACCATCAATCACCGCTAACGATAAGACGGGCTGAATAGAAGGACGGTGCAAGCTAACGCTTAGCGACAGACGCCTTGCGTCTCTCGGCCCGTGTGGCTTTTCTCAGCTCCCTGGAATGCATTCAAATCAAGAGGTCAATGCGCCGTGGCGGGTGTGCACACTCACATATATGTGCATGCTTGCAACACACACACACACACATGCATGCGTGCTTGAAAATTGAATTATGGAGACACTGAGAAATTAGAGTGGTTTAATTGGTTTTCTAAGTGGCTGGTTTTCAGAGATAAATAGAGCAGCGACTCAGAGGGATCTGCTTTTATTGCCGCTGCTTAATGAGGCACAGACTAGACGCTGCCACCTGACAGATCGATGATTGAGCGACCTCCTGTACGTATATGTGCGTCACACGTTCTACCGAATCTGCCTGCCCCTCCCTGTGAATCTGTGCAAACACACATGCTTCTTAAGCGAAGATATCGGAGCTCCTTTTTGTGTGTGTGTGTGTGCCCCAGGATTTAATCGATTTTTTCCGTAATTAACGTTTTCAAATGCTAATCCATTCATCTTCCATGCTTTAGTGAGCGCTGTCTGCTGCATGTACGCCAACCACATCTTTAA
Organism: Brachionichthys hirsutus; assembly: GCF_040956055.1. Lineage (NCBI taxonomy): Eukaryota > Metazoa > Chordata > Actinopteri > Lophiiformes > Brachionichthyidae > Brachionichthys > Brachionichthys hirsutus. The sequence goes on from NC_090918.1 coordinate 7,854,472, forward strand.
TTAGCCTGATGCACTCTCCGCTGCCATCGACAAGACAAAGGGACATCCTAAATGTTATTGAAGCATTTGCGTTCTGCAAGCGCGAGAGATTTACTGTCCAAATTCAAACATGCCATTTGTATTAAACCACTGATTAAATATACTGTAAAATTACTGACCCTTGTGGTTGGAGGTTAATTGACTTGATCTCCACATAAAGATTTTAACGACCGTTTTTTGGAAAATACATTCTCCAGTTCAGTGAGTCACCGTTGACATTGCTTTCTCCTGCCTAATCTGGAACAGAGAACATGGATTGAAATAAAAATAAAAGAAAATCTCCTTTCTTGCCATGATTGATTCAACTTTAACTCTTTTGGATTTTGTCCGGCTTACTGAGAGAAAAACCATTCACATCTGCATCGAGCAAGGGCTCAAACAAAAATTCTGGAAGGGATTTCAAATACGCTCTGAACCAGGTCTGCTGTTTCTAGCCGGGATGCGCCCAAATTCCTGTCTGTTCTCATGAGGCTGGAAAGCAGTCGGAGTGAAGCTCCGATCTGTTATTCCTGCACTTAGGTAAAGACAACCTCGCTTCCCTCCGTCTTTGTGTGATCAAGGGTCATTTTGTTGTCTTTCTTCGGGATCCTACAAGCTCCTAATCCCTGCCGTGTGACCGATGGGTTCTGAATCCCTTTCATTTGTCTCTGTCATCTTTTTTTCATTTCACCACCCTCTCACTCCGTGCCTCTTCATCATTACACCTCTTTTTTTGTCCCTCACACCCTCTTTCTCTCTTTTTTTTCCATACAGTAACATCTTCAAAGGCTCAGCAGTGTGTATGTACAACATGCCAGACATAAGACGAGTTTTCTTGGGGCCCTACGCCCACAGAGATGGACCCAACTACCAGTGGGTGCCTTTCCAAGGGAGGGTGCCCTACCCTCGCCCTGGAACCGTGAGTCTCCAAATAAACAGTCCACAAATTTCAGTAAATTCTAAACACTAAATCACCCAGAAATTGCTCGACACTACTTGTGTTTTGTTTAAGTGTCCCAGTAAGACATTTGGAGGATTCGACTCCACCAAGGACCTCCCCGATGATGTCATCACCTTCGCCAGGGGACATCCAGCCATGTTCAACCCAGTGCACCCCATAGGCGGGCGTCCCATCATGGTGCGGACAGATGTGGACTACCAGTTCTCCCAGCTGGTGGTGGACAGAGTGGAAGCAGAGGATGGACAGTACGATGTCATGTTCATCGGGACGGGTATTCAGCTTCAACGTTTCCCAAGCCGTTACACGCAGAGAGTTCAGATTTTTTTTCTTCTGATCTTAGTCGTAGTTACATGGTATTTAAAGTTTAATATTAAAAAAATGATCTATTTTCGATAAAACTCTTAATCTGCTTTATTCTCCAAAGTTGTGTTGTTGCATTTCGAAATGTTAAATTGCAACTGACATTTAGTAAAAACCTGAACGGAACTACTTTTATGATAAGAAATAACTTGTATTATAAATACCAAGACAGAGAAAAAATATTTCAAACACACATTTACAGCTGACAAAGTATTTATTTGAACTCTAACCTAAGTTGGTGACTACAGATAGAAACTTCACATAGTCAGTTGCGTCCCTAGTAAACAACGGTTATCCATACATGCTCAAAATAGACTTTTATACACGTGCACTATTTATATACTTTATATATGCATTCTTTCAGACGTGGGCACGGTGCTGAAGGTGGTGATGATCCCCAGAGAGAGCTGGCACGACCTCGAAGAGGTGGTCCTGGAAGAGATGACCGTCTTCAGGGTAAGACATTGACTATTGACATGTTAACAGCTTAAGTACCCGGTGCCTGTAAAAACACATGTGGTGTGTACAGATGTGGCGCTAAAGCAGCTGTGTTTGATTTCTTTTGCACAGGAGCCTACTCCCATCACTGCCATGGAGCTGTCCACCAAGCAGGTACAAACTTGTTGTCGCACATAATCCTTCATCCCGAAGTTGCTGACAGAGTTTTAAATGAATGTAACCACACAAAAAAAGAGAGAAATTACAGACACGCAAGCGCAAAGATAATGTTTCCATTGAGGACCAAACCCATAATGTCTTTTTACGACATCGGAATATAACATTTTTATGTCTGTGCTCTTTTGTTTGTTCCCACAGCAACAGCTGTACCTTGGCTCGGCCCTGGGTGTATCGCAGATGTCTTTACACCGATGCGAGGTGTATGGGAAAGCTTGTGCCGAGTGCTGCCTGGCCAGAGACCCTTATTGCGCTTGGGACGGCACCGAGTGCTCCAGATACTTCCCGACTGCCAAGAGGTAGGAACACGCACAAACAAAGCAGATCTTCGTCCTTTATTTATCCTCAGAGGTTTTGCTGAGGCTGCATTCAGGGTTTTTTTTGTTGTTGTGTATGAATGCTCTCATACGGAGTCGCACCTGGGAGTTATTCGCACAGCGGCAGTTTGCTGTTGCAGTAGGCTTTAAACGCTTCGCTCGAGGCCAACCTTCTCTGAACTCTTCTGGCCTATTAGCGAGCGCCGCGAATCAAAAAAAAAAACACGAGTCGTACAAGCCAAAAACGTGCAAACATGGAAGCAATCTGGAGTTGGAATACGACGCAGGAACAAAGTACAGTTATTACGTCTGCGGAGACAAAGGCTCAATCCGAGAGGCGCAAGCCGGCACCCTGGGCTGCACCTTCTGCCATTGGCACTTACTTGGCTGTGATCCCGTCATCCTAAAGCACAGGAGACGAACAAATGCAGCTGTAAGGAGACACTCGTGAATATACATGTACACAAAATCACAGCCAACAGGAGCTTTCTCACCGCTTCACACCGCAGTCAGGATGTATGAACATGCACACCCTCAAATTACCCTCTACTGTATCCAGCGGGATTTTACTGACCACTGCAGCCCTCACACACACACACACACACACAACCTCATTGCATCCAGAACTTCTCACACCAGTGGGTATACTCCAGCGCTGGCGGGTTTACAGTAGAGGTGGCACACCCCGCGGTGAGGGCCAGGATTGGCACCTCTGGGATTCTCCTCAGCACTGCAAATATTTTCCCTCCCGGAATGAGAACCAGACTCCTGGCCCTGCACGTGCTCAGATGGCAACCCCCCCCCCCCCAAACAGGAATGCTTAGTCCAGGAAACATACAAAAGAGGGACATGTGCGCGGAGGAGACAGAAAGATGTGACCGATCGAGACGCGCCAGGAGTAAGTAAGGGACGGCTGTCAGCGGCCACGTTGTGCACGCAGAATTCACACGCACATGCTGACCGTTTCGCTCCATCTGTTTCTTCTCTGCTTCTCACCATTACGATTTGTTCCTCCACCAACTTTATTCCCAACACTTGCCTTACCTTTGGCTTACCCCACCTCTCTCCCTACTCTTTTTTTTTTTGCTCATCAGAGACTTTAAATGTGACCATGACGACTAGGAACAGGCGAGGGACATTTAGTCGGTCGAGCCGAGCACATAGAAATGGTCCAGCTTTTACTAATCACTCTGTGCTTCATGGTATTGAGTCATCGGAGGAGAAATGAAGCACACCTTTTCACTGCTTGCCAGGTTTACGTTTCTTTAATTGTCGTGGTTTAGGGGATTTATAGGTTTGTTTATTTTTTTTTCTGATGATGGATGGATGGTATATAGCAGGAAAGTTGAAGGTGAAATGACAGACAACAAATGCTCTTCTCCTGAAGCTAAATGTGTAATAATCTTAGGTAACATTACCCCCTAGTGGCTGAAGTTAAATATTACAGTGGATAGAAGCTGTTATAGGTGCATTTATTGTCTTCTTTTTTACATCTGCTGCTTGAAATTGTCATATATTTGTCATCAAGTTATCTTTAATCGTCATTAACTTTCACAATGGTTTCTTCCCAGGCGAACCAGACGCCAGGACATTAGAAATGGAGACCCCCTCTCCCAGTGCTCAGACCTTCAGCATCACGGTACATGAGCGTCGACACAGACGCACACAAACACGCCTTCGCTCTTATGCTGGCACACTCATTCCCACCCGTCTGTCTCCCCTTGATATGAGTATAGAAGACATGGATGGCTTAGGAGGCAGCGTGGAGGACAGGAGTGTCTACGGCGTGGAAAACAGCAGCATGTTCCTGGAGTGCAGCCCCAAGTCTCAGCGGGCGCTCATTTACTGGCAGCTGCAGAAGCCTAACGATGATCGCAAGCATGAGGTGCGTATGTTTGTGTGTGTGAAAACCCGTCACTCCATTTTCACATCGCTCCGCCAAGAGGCGAGACCTTTCCTTCTCACCGCCTGTAATGGCAGCTGAAACCTTTTGACATTTAACCTCAGTGACTCAAAAGGGGAGGCAACGACATGGGTGTGGTGGTATTTTTTCTAACCAGGCATTCAGGGTATGTGGATTTTAGGGGCTTGTTGGGGGGAAGAGTAGGATCAAGAAAGTCCAGGTCGAGTTTTAAGAGCTGAACGTTTTTACGAGGAAGACTTTAGTTCGTTTACATCGCCACCGCATCAAAACTGGAGGTAAGCTGGTAACTTAAGTCCCCGTCTTTTTTTTTTTTTTTTACAGATCAAAGTAGATGACAGGGTGGTCCGGACAGACCAGGGTCTGCTCATACGCAGTCTAAACCAGTCCGACACCGGCGTCTACCACTGCCAGGCTGTCGAGCACGGCTTTATTCAGCCTCTGCTGCGCCTCCACCTCCAGGTCATCCCCGCCCAGAAACTGGGTGACATCCTGCCGAGCCTTTCCAGTGCAGGAGGCGGGGCAGGTCACTCTGCGAAGCACAGGCTGTGGTATCGAGATTTCCTGTCTCTCTTGGACCACCCAGACCTCAACAGCGTGGAGGAGTTTTGCGATCGAGTTTGGAAGAAGGAGCGCAAACAGAAAAGAGTGAAGACACCCAACGGCAACAGTCAGGGTCAACCTGACAGCGGCTCCAACTCTGCTTTACAGCCCAGAGCTTCCAACACCCAGAGGCAACAAGCCGGTCCTCCTCAAACCAGGCCGTGGCTCCAAGCTGGAGCTCCGACGGGGGACGGGCATGCACGGAACCAGAATAGCCAGAAAGGTCAGCAGAATCTGGGTATGTTTGGCGGCCAAGCACCTAAAAACAACCAGAAGACACAAAACGGCCAGAAGGGGCAGGGCGGCTCGGCCGCATCTCAGGTTGCTGGGGCTTCTCGAGCGACTAGCCAGCATGCGGCCAAGTGGCGACGGCTGCAGGAAAATAAGAAGGGACGCAATAGGAGGACCCATGAGCTTCAAAGACCCCCGCGTAGCGTTTGAGGGAACAACAAATAAAGCACAAAGAGGCACACGTGCAGCCAGATCTACGCACACAAGCACAAACCCCATGCGTCCACACATTTATACACACATTCTATAGCGTCTAATGTTTCAGTGACCTCGCCACAACAACGGCGGAACTAAAATAAAAAACTCACGAGCAGAAACTTTGAAGTATAAATACGGAACGTGAGCTGCGGCAAATAGAGCTTTCGTTCAGAGACGTATGCGCAGATGCACAATAACCTGTGAAGAGACGAGCAAAGGACTAGAAACTGGAACGAATACTGTAAATGTGTGATTGTGTGGCTCGTTGCCGGGGGAAACCGGCTGCCATCCTCCTGTATATAAGCTACTATAATAAGACAGAAATGTTTGGTGAGCTGTTGGGTTGGTAAGCAGGTGGACTTCATGCGATGAGGGAAGAGATACCGTAACATTTATGGAAGCGGGAATGATGCATTCGCTGCATCCTGCTGCCCAATTTGACCTTAGCATGTGAATGGCAAGGTTGTAGCCTACATGGAATGGAATTTTTTTTAAACTCTTATTTTGAAGGAGAAAATAGCTTTGTCTCGATCTTTTGAGACGGGACGAGCAACAGCACCCTTAAAGGAGATGAGGAAAGGCTGCATTCACCGTGAGGTGCTCACAGCTTGAGCCAGTGACCCTCATGTTGCCAAGACAAAGAAAAAAAAGAAAGACGAAGAAAGAAGAATTACGTGCAAAAGCTGCAAAGTCATGCCGCGCCGGCGCCAACACGCTTCTATCTGAGGCTGGGAAAGCATCGTGCATGTTGTTGTCGATCAATGTTTTAATAAGCTACGTATTTCATGGAATTCTAGAGGCTTTTTTTTTAAACATCCTTCCTAAAAATTTATTTTTCTTTTATGTATTTACGTTCCTTTCCAGACGGTGCTTCTATTTTGGGGCAAAAAAACAAACAAACCCAAACAGCACACACACACACACACACACACACACACACAGGAAACACCGCCGTCTCCTTGTGTGTCGTTTCTTCTGCTCTCCAGGATTCTGTGTAAGTTATTCGGTTGTTGCTTTTTCTTTTTCTTTTCCTGGGATTTATTTCGAAGTTGTAGCTTAAAAAAAAAAACCTAGTCTGAAATAGAATGCCAGTTCTTTTGTGTACATATATACAACAATTTTAACTCTGTGTATATACAGTACATATACAGTACAGAACACCTGTTGAATATTATTTATTGCTCATTGTTTTGTGAAAGGGTTGCATTTATTTTTGATATTATGGTATTTTTGGCTCATCCCTATATTAGAGAAACGATGGCAACAGCGACTGAGACAACTTTAATGGACCAACTATCTGAAATGGTGCCACGGAATCCTTTTTGGGGATGAAAGTTTCGACAGGTTTAGGAGCACGAGTACATGCAGGGGTTTTTTGTCGTTCACTGAATCCCACTAATGAAAAGCACAATTTTGTCTGTTTGGACTTTAGTTTGTTACTAAATTCAACCAATGTGTTGTCATTCATCCATTTGCCATTACGTGTAAAAAATAATTTCCCAAACCGAAAAAAAATAATAAAAAAACATTAGCTGTGAATCTTTGTAAGAAATAGTGGAGAAAATTGTTAAATCTAGTCTGCCGGACGAGACACGTTATATTGCATGTGAATGCTACCTACAGTAAGTGCATCTTTTTTAATTGTCTCTTTACATGTTTTGTGTGAAAGGTGAAGTTCCCTTAAAGCAAGGTGTGAAATACTCGTGTCCTTTTGCCAAGACGATGATATTAACAACTCTTGAGACTCTGGCCAAAGCTGTGGAAGATCCGAGCTCCTTAATCTTGAATTTTCAACAACGATACCCCCCCCCCCCCTCCCCAACGTGTCTCCCCACTGTCCTCTCAATACATGCGACAAGAGTAACGTGTCAAGGCAATAAATTTAGAGCAGGTTGTGTTCTCTACCAAGATTCCAACGTTTGGTGTGTCCCTTATTCGGGTGGAAAAGTGGAGCGAGCTGAGAGTTGCTGCTGCTGTAACACAGGACTTTCTGGCATGCATTCGGTTGTCTAAATAAACCTCTCCGTTACAAAAAGAAAAACACTTGTTCTCATATCTGTCAAATTTATTGTGACATACACACACGTGCACACAAATATATACATAAAAGTAAAATAAATTTAAGATTGAATGAAGGTGGAAATGGTGGATGATATCTATATCTACATATATCTATGCCTATTTACAGATGACTGATTAAGCTAAAAACTGAAATGTACTGATGACTAAAATTAACCTGGTACATTATCCCGTCCATGGAGAGTAGATTTGGTAGACTATTACAGATAGTTACTGGGCAGATGTACATTTCTGCATGGCAGCTTTGCTTGTAATTAAAATGCCCCAAACCTGCCGATTTTGCCAACTGTGGCTTTTTCCTTCTTTAAGTGTTCCAGGAAGTGATGAAAATGAGCCAACACACACAAAGTGACTGAGTGAAAGGGGATTCAGGGCTATGCCAACATGTTTTCTGTGACCGGGCCTATAATCGCACACTTAAGGGTATTCTCACAACAACCACAAGAGGTCGCTGTTGTCTTAAATGCTTTTTTACAACCTGTTTTGCCAACAACATAAGAATAATAATAGCTTATTCTGGTCTTTTTGTGACGGTGGATATGAAGTTAAAGCAGTCAGACACAATGAGCCTTCCTCAGAAACTGTGTGTGTGTGTGGCGGAAGTCCTGCAATCGTGTTCCTTGGTTTCCTGGTTTGAACTCATTGTCCTGTTACCATGGTGACTGACCTTGAATTTCCTGCGCATCTGTTTGGGTGACTGTCTGAGTTTTCAAAGTAGTATTTTTCTTTTGTTGGCTGGGGGGGTCAGAGGTCGATCTTTCTGGTTTACTGTGCGCTTGGCGTTCGGGGAGCTTCTTCACTGTCTCGAGTATTGCCCTCTGTCGCTCTGTTCCTCTGTTGAGAAGCTCTGTTGAGAAGCTCTGACTCTTTCCTCCTTGCCTGGGGGGGCTCTCCCAGGGCGTCGAGCGGGCTCGGGTCTGTGGGTAAGATGAGAGGAGGAGATTTAGGTCAAGGGAGTACAACGCGCCAACAGGCCGCTGCGAGCCCCCCCTCCCTCCCTCCCTCTTTTTGCCTTTGAACCCCAAAGGGTGAGAAATCCCTCCACCGTTTCCTCACTTAAGTTAAGTCGAGTAATGCGACATGCCTGTCGTCTTATAGCTCCGAGTGTTCCCATGAGCAAAGAGCCATGCAGGGTGAGTGACAGCCATCTCAGAAACCATGGCAACCAGGGAGGGATGAGAGTCAGAGCAGTTCTACATGATGATATATGGCATCCCCCATCAAGTCTGTTTCCCCTGCTGTGTTCTGCAGCAACAGCTTTCCTTTCTTCTTCTTGCTTTTTGCATCTCTTCCTCGGGGTCCCGCCATGCAGCGCCCCCTGGGTGTGCCGAGCTGCAAGGTCGGGTGTCATATCCAGACACCTTACACAGCTGCAAAGATTAAAAAAAACACTGACTCGCCCACTTGACCCCGCCCACTCCACTCCAGCTGATCAATGAGCTCCGCCTGCCATGTGTATCGCGTAAATGCTGATGCGCTCTGGGCTGCAGTGTAACGTTCAAGGACTGCTAAACTATTCTTGTCCATAACGTTACAAGCCCCCCCCAAAGTAAATGTTTTATTCAGGCTGAGACTAGCGCCTCCCCTCCCCCCCTTTAGCGCCATAGCGTGGTGTGTTTGTGTATTACGCGCACGCATTCAGGTTCGCCTTCAGTGTGACTCATCTGTGATTGGTCTTGCTGCGCACGAGGGACTCGCCCCCCTTGTTGCAGAGTGATGACGTGCCAAGCGACGATGCGCCACCTTGACAACAGGTGTGTGTGTGTGTGTTGTTAATGATTCATGAAATGCAGGGGGTGTGCGTGCGCGTGACTTTATTGATGTCCAAACCTTTTTGATCCCTCAAACACTCGAAAATGAAAAGGTCTCTTTCTTCCCCTTTAGAGACGAATCAGAGTCCTCTCCTGCTGCTCTTACATTAATCTTACACTGGACTAGTGGCCTCCAGACGGTGACCAGCAAATCATATTAACAGTGTCGCCAGTTTCATTCAAGTTAGCGGCGAGTTTACAGCAGAGCTGCAGCGTTACTTCCTGCAAGAAAACATCTGAGAGTCCAGAGCGGCGCCTGATTGGCTCATCTCTCAGAAGAAAAGAGGATTAGAGGGGATCTCTGTGATGTCAGTGCGTGTCAGCAATTGTGTTTGCTTGCTGGCAGCAGGTGCGCGCAAGCACACCTCCAGCCACGAGCCAGGTAGAGTGGGGGGGAAAGGAAGGCAGAGGCAGAGGCATCCTCTGCCTCTTTAAAGGTATTTTTAGTGCCCAATGTCTCGCTGGTCAGGAGAAATTGGCCTCGGGGGACGGAATTAGGGACGTGCCGGATTGCTAATAGGGATGAGAAAGGCTCAGTCCTAATAGAAATGAAACATTACATTCGAGTAGACCGTCACCTGTGAGCTGCCTGAGCTCGTCATCCATCGCCTGACATCAACGGCGCCACCAGATATACTACGTAACGCCAAAGCCGAGGTATGTAAATGTGTATCTGCTTTATTTTGCAAAAGTAAGTGTGTCGGGGGGGGGGGGGGGTAGGATTACTGTGGAGGGGAAAGCTCTAGTTAGTAGCTCATGTGGACAAGGCTTTGACTCCAATGCAGGATTAAATGTCTATCATGATGGAAATATCTCTGATCAATAGCAATATCTTAATTGTATAAAGTCCTCGTGCTTTTTTGGCTTCAATGGCCATCGATTTCTGCAGCACAAGGCATTGCCTTCCTGTTTGTCTTTCTCTCAGCTTGGCATTCAACTTTAATGAACGCAGTGCGGTGTGTGTTATCTGGTTACAAGCCTCAAGTTGCAATACCCATGCGGGGTAAAAGCTTCGCCACGAGATGCACGCATCCAGTCGATGATTGTGTAAATTCTGGGGTGTAAAGTATTTCAGCTTTGCTACTTTATACTTCTACTACCCCACATTCCAGAGCGAAATACTGCACTTCTTAATCTACTGCCCTGATCTGACAGCAGCCGCGACGAGTTACAGCTCACGTTAAGAATTAAAGAAGATTTACTGACCTTTTCGGCTCCAGATCTCTTATAAAAGGTTTAATTTATGGCCTCCTGTCCCATTCCAGGAGCCTAAAGATTTGTTATATTAAATTATTTTCCTCCCTCTGACGCTCTTACATTTTTAATTTAAATAACTGTTTGTCCCCCCCCCCCCCCAAGTAAAAAAAAAAATTCCCAACAATTTTTTTTTAAACAGCATTTTGTAAGATTTTTTTTTTTTGCTAACTATTTCATATTTTTCTTCATGACCTAGCTTTTCATCAACCCTGTGCTGCTGTGTGTCGTGCGTGTGTGTGGGTTTGCACATGCAGCAGACATGGACGCCTGTGCTGCGTTTGATGTGTCGTGTTCACACCAGCTTACGCTTGTGTGACTATGTTTCCATCCATCCATCCAAACTGAGTCCGCTTTGCATGACCGGAGGCTCCAGTCATTGTATTTGATGATGATGCTGATGAGTTTTATTTTGGTTGTCAGATTAAGACAAAAAACTTAAACAAAACAAAACAAAATATATATTACAACCAAAAAAAGGAATAGGCAGAAGCAATGCTTATTGTAGCATGAAAGTGAGAGACAGAAGAGAGACGGAGCGAGCTGCTTCCGCCTCTCGGCCTAAGAACCATCAGGCCATGCGTCAGCGAAGAAGAGGAGGCGAGGAGCGTCGTTACACTACCGTCGCTTATCGCTGATCGCTGCCCTCCTCATGCATATTCACTGAACTGAGGAGGAGGAGGAAACGAAGAAGGGTGCTGCAAAGACTGAAAAGATGAACAGCGATGAATTGAGCCCAACTACATACGAATTAATGGGAAGATGAAGAATTCATTCATTCACGGATCTGTCTTGTTGCAATCGACCTGAACCCCCCCACTCAGTGGCAAGATGACCGAATAGAAGGCACTCAGCAATCCTCGTCCATCACTGTTGTTTCTGAGCCCTCAGTAGTCTGAAAATACTTTGAAGGCTGTGCCAAACACAACTTGGAACGGTTTCCACGGTGATACGTCGTGTGTCACGGCGAAGGGAGATCGTTCACTCTATCATTGCAGCACATACTCCAACACACGACACTGTGACGTCACCTGGATGACGTCACTCTACTCAGATCTGCATCATGCAAGGTTAGGTAATTTATCTAAAAAATACATTTTAACCTTCCTACCTTTGGATCCAGTTGCAAATAATACTGCAATGGCAAGATCAATCGCGAGGCAGAATCTTTAACGGATATAGATCCCCGGTTTTTGAATGATCTTTTACCATTTCTCAAAAATGTCTTCAATTTCTCAGGGAGTAAGACACTGATATTTTTATTTATTTTTTTGCCCTATGAAACAAACAGTTTTTCTCATATGGCTGAAATTACGTGACCTTCGGATACTTCACCCAGAAAATAAAAATTAAACATAAACCGTAAAAATCAAAGCCACTACAAGAAACAAAAAGATAAATAATCGATGACGTCACTCGGCCCCTGCATTCATCCCCGATTCTGCAATCAACTCAAATTTCAAAGACACGTTTTTGCGGTTTAGTTCCCTTTAAATGCACATTTTCCTCCGATGACGTTTTCTGATCCCCGGTCGGAGGCGGAACATGCGCAGGAGGGCGCAGAGGCTGTTCTGCGTCAAGTTCACCGGGGCTGCGGAGCAAGTAACGGAAGTAAAATGATTCTTGCGTCGATATAAACGTCTGAAAATAATAACCGCAGCTTTAAAAGAACGCAGCGCGACGACGGTGGAGCGAAAAATATTCTGAATGCAGTTTTGGATTGAAGCCATGAGATCCAATACAGAATGGGTATAGAGTCGAACCCAAATAATATTTCACTTTTAAATAATAAATCTATTTATTCTAGTTCATATATTCTATAATGCAGGGTTGTTATTGTTTTTTTTAAAATAAACATTAGACGTAATTAGCATTTTATTTTGTCAAATTTCCCGGAAGCCCCCTGCCGTGACTGTGAGCTACAGCACAACGGAGACCCCCCCCCCCTGTCACGGAAAACTGTGGCTACCGAGGTTGTACGGCTGCAGAGATGCGCGACACAGAAAAACAAGGAGCGTCGTGGAAAATGGGACGACGGGGGGGCAGGAAAGGAAAACACTGAGCAGAAATCATCCGGGATGCTCCGACACACCGGGGGGCCGCCGTCTTCTCTGAGCACCGAGAGGGCCCGGATCGCGCATTGATCCGTACGCGCGGGGGTTGGGGGGGGGGGGTCGATCATGGGGAACGAAGCGAGCTTGGAAGGGAGCGAGGGGCCGCCGCCTGAGCTACCGGAGGGGCTGGAACCTGACGGGAAGGGAGGCTTCGTCCGGGTCCCCGAAGGGACCCCGGTCAACTTGGGTGAACTCAGCGAGGAGGAGAGGCGGCAGCTCGCCGCGGCGACGTCAAGGGCGCACGGCAGGCAGCCCGGAGGCGCAGCGGCTGCACGAAGGCAGGGCTGCTCCTTCTGCTTCTTCTTTATTTAAATGCGCTTTAACGCTCGTACTAACCTGGCAGCGATGCATGAGGGAGGATCGGGTGGATGTGTTGTGATTGTGCGTGCACAGCGGCATCAAAGGAGAGCGCGTTCACGCCCATCCAAGAAACGGATTCTCAGAGTAATGGATTACTATTAACATCCGAAAATAGGAATTATTATAACATATCTCTATTAATGGCTGTGGACGTTCATTTAATAAAGCGTGGCGTTTGAAACCTTGTCCATTTGTTTGTACGCGCGCGCACAAGCTTAATTATACGTGTTTGTTTTTTTTATTTTATTTTAATGTTATTGTGTGCGGTGAATTGCTTGACTCCGCGGTTTGTAATTTTGTGTGAGATCAGAACGTAAAAGACACACCTCCTGTATTTGTGCGAAATTTTCGAAATGCCTGCTGGGTAAGAAAATCCGTCGTGCACAACGTGTTCATTTATTTATGTATCTATTTATTCCACGTGAACGACGCCGGTTAATAAAATAAAATAAAATAAAAAATCCGCCTTCCATGCACTGTTGTGAATATGCGATCTGGTGATGTCACCAAATAAACTACTGAATAGGTTGTGCGGTGATGATGACGATGATGATGAGGAGGAGTAGGAGGGGGGGGGGGGGGGGGGGCGGTAGAAAACAACCCGCTACCACCGCCGTTATTCTTATTTAAAATTCTATTCTCATTTGTGCGTCTGTGTTTATTTCAATGATTCCTGAACTTTAATTGGCTCCAATTGAAAGAGTTATTAATATCTCAGCTGGTGATGGGGGGGGGGGCACCAATATTAATATGCTATAAATAGAACGGCGGCTTTAACGTCGTCCCTCCGAGATTTCCCCTCCTGCTGCCGAACCGAGCTGAGGCTGGTCGCTCTCCGTGGTGCTGAAATGCACACCGCCGCGGATTGGCCAGCAGCAGCAGCAGCAGCAGCAGCAGCTGCACTTGTCGTGTCTGCAACGCTCTTGTCCCGCGGAATCAGGCATTGCTGTGCACGCATTGTTAAAAATAAATACATATAAACTAATCAAATGCTGTATTCATTACGTATTAAACTTTATTGTCTTGGAATCGAATTTATCTCAGCAAAGACTTGCAAGCCGAAGAAACCAAGATCCTTAGTTTGATGAATTTCTCTTGGGATCCAATGTTGACTTTCTGAGCTAATAGAAATGTCTCAGTCTCTATCTCAGCCATCTACACACGTCACTCAGCAGTATTCACTTTACTGTCAGATTTACCCAAGGGCTGCTGGCTGCACAATTGGTGCTCACTGATGTGTTCCAAATGGCCTGAGATCGCAAAGAGCTAAGCTGCTGCAGGATTAATCTTTATTATTAGCACAGTGATGCTACAAATATTGTTTTAGATGAAAAATATTGTTTTTTTTGTTTTGTTTTTAATTAACAAAAATATCTCAGTTGCTTCTTTTTCTTTCTCTCCATTTTTTAGGCCATCAGAATCAGATGTCCAGGAGCAATCCCAGCAGGTAGGGGCCCCCAGGGGCCCTAAAGGTCTCAGTAAGAGTCGCACTGTCGACGCCTTCAACCAGGGCCCCCCTGGGAAGTCCACACCGGGACGTAGCCCCTCATCCTTCAGCCTTTTTGAATCCAGACTCCGGCAAGAGCCAAAAGCAACCGAGACCAAATCCTCAGGAATGTTTGGTTCCAGCTTCCTCAGCGGGGCCAACCCGCTCAGTGCCATGTCATCCATGACCTCCTCGGTCTCCTCCTCCATATCTTCTATGGGGGATTCAGTCAACATTCCCAAGCTTGGACTATTTGGGGATGACGAGGGGGGCGATGCGTCTGCAAAACCTGTGTCCAAGCAGGGAGGAAAGCCGACAGCAAAAGGTCCACAGCAAGGGCCAGGTCCAAAGGGCCCACAGCAGGGAGCACCTCACAAACAGAGTCAGGCCCCTTCTGGGCAGGGACCAAAGCCAGGACAAGGGCCTCCTGGACAGGGACCCAGGCAAGGTCAGGGACCACCAGGCCAAGGACCCAAAACAGGTCAGGGTCCCCCTGGCCAAGGACCCAGACAAAGTCAAGGACAGCCAGGTCAAGGATCCGCAGTACAACAGGTTTCCGGAGCAGGCCAAGGACCGCCGGATCAAGGTGCCAAACAGGTTGGCCCTCCCCAGCAAAAAGGTGGACCCTCACAACAAGGACCTGGGAAACCGAGCCCCGGCGGCCCTGGGGCTCAACCAGCCAAGAGCGGAGGGCCTCCGAGTCAGCAGGGGGCTGGAAAACCTGGAGGTGGATTCTGTCCACTGTGCAAAACCACCCATCTGAACACTGGATCTAAGGAGCCACCTAATTATAATCACTGCACAGAGTGTAAGAAGCAGGTCTGCAGCCTCTGTGGCTTCAGCCCCCCAGACTCCGCGGTAAGACGGCGATTACATTAGTTCTTTTGTTTTCATCTTCCTCTTATTATTATACAAATGCGAGCGTTTTATGTGTGTAGTCATAAGTTCTCCCAATGATTAATATGATATTGTCAAGCAATAATCTAGTCTGCTGCCGGGTATAATGGCTTTCTATCTAATAACGTAGACGTTTGTGTTATTGATGGCAGCGGGCGGGAAAAGGTCGTGCATTATTAAGTTTCTTTGTGAAATATCAAATTATTTATCCAGTTCACTCAGTCCACGTCACCATATTTCATATTTACTGTGGTTATTTACTCATATTTTCTCGGGCTAAAGATATAAATCTTTCAAACAAAATGAGTCTAAGCAATGCCGTTAAACGATTGGTTGGGAGATGCCGAGAGAGGAAATTCAAAATGATCAAAATGATTTGGAAATAATGAGGGAAGTAATGAATCCAGGCATATTTGCATAGATAAAAGTACAAGATCTGGAAAAAGACGGTTTTATTGCTGTTGAATTCGGCACTAGCTTGTTAGTAGCATGCTGCTCTCTGAGCCCAGTGAAGGGAGGCTGTCTTATAATAGCGGTGCATCATTTGAGAGACAGAGGGACCATATGGACCCAGGGAATGTTGATCAAGGTGACTCATGCCATGGCCACAGGAAGACTCTGCCAGCCTGAGAGGACACTCCGTCCCACATGGAACATAATGAAGCGGATGTTTTTTGTTGTTGTTGTTGTTGGCATTGATATCTGCTTCTAAACATTTCTTTTTTGTGGTCAGGGCAAAGAATGGCTGTGTCTCAACTGCCAGATGCAGCGAGCGATGGAAGGTATGGATCCCCAGGGTGCGACAAAACCAAAACCGGGGTCAGCACCGCCCTCGCCCCAGAGACAAGCGCCCGGCAAGCCCGGCAAGCTGTTGATTAAGCAGCAGAGCACTACCGAGCAAGGGTTAACACCGCCCACCACGCCAAGGCAGAAATCCCCGGGCGCCAGCTCTCCTGGACCGCTTTCCCCGGGCTCGCCCAAAATTGACCCCAAGACGGGCCGTCCAATTCAGCCAAAGTCCAGTCCGCTGCAGTCTCCAGCGAAAGCCAAACAGGAATCCGGCTTCTTCGGGGGCTTTGGAGGTCTCAGTCTGGGGGGCATAACAGATGCAGCTAAACCTTCCGCACCTGCCTCGGAGTCGGTCACGGGAAAACTGTTCAGTGGATTTGGCGGTTTGATGGAGTCGTCGAAGCCTCAAGCGCCAAAGCAGGAGGAGTCGGCGGCGGGGAAGTTTTTCGGAGGTTTTGGAGGATTGACGGAGTCGGCAAAATCTCCCGCGGCTTCTTCTCAGATGTTTAGTTTCGGATCGTCGCTCTTGAGTTCAGCCGCTAATATTGTGTCTGCAGAGGACCAGAAAGCAACAGATTCTCCTCCGGGGTTGCCCCCAGACTCCCCCGCTGACTCCGCACCAGGCTCCCCTCTGGATTCTGGCCCTGGCTCTCCCCCTGACTCCCCATTCTCACCTCTGGGGTATCCTCCTGATTCAGAGTCTGGCCCCGGCACCCCAACTGCGCGGTCCAAGAAGCCCCTCAGAACCACTTCTGTGGAGCGGGAAGAGAAGCCCTCGCCGGCTCCCGCATCAGCAGCCATCGAAAGCTGCCCTCTCTGTGATGCGGTGCTAAACGCTGCATCTGCAGACGCGCCCGACTTCAGCCGCTGCAGCGAGTGCAAGAAGGACGTGTGCAATCGGTGTGGCTTCAATCCTACGCCCCATTTAGGAGAGGTAAGCAACCTTTTTACAGTGTGAAAATGAATTTGGTCGTTTGAATGGACGTCCCATCACCAAAGGCGCTTGTGCGCTTTCTTGTTTAAGTGTGCGAGCTCGTCCAATGATGACATGGGAAGCTGAGACCTATAGCCGGGCCCGCCTCCCGAGGTGTGGGTGCGGCTTAAATCGGTGTTTTACCTGCTCTTACTGTGAAGGATCAGTAAAAATAAAAGCTAACTTTGGTCGGGTCGTTTCTTGGCAGTCTTGCATTTATTAAGCAAACTAAAGCCGTGGTTCACGTGTCGCCTCCTGACATGTGATTCACATGTCTGCCAACCAGCAGCTCTACGCAGGCCTCACGTGTTAGCCGCTTCGCTAGCTGCTGGCTTAAGTGCGTCTTTGGTAATCTCTGTATTTCTGGTTCTCGGAGGAGACTTCTGTTGCAACGAGAGGAATTGATCTCCACCTCCCCTTGACCCAGTGCAAATGCTAATTCCTCATGTGGAATTTGCACACACATAAAAATTCTGATAGTGTGTCTGGTATCGCTCAAATGTAAAATTTAAGATGCAATAAAGTCTTTCTGGAGTCTTGCACAACCAAAAGCAAAGATGCATTAATATAAAAGTGTTCTGTGTAACAAATAGGGGGTGTATTTTATTTGCTGCTGGACCTTTTGGGTTCCCGCTTTCATGTTTCTGTCTCTGCTGTCACTCTTAATTGCATTCTCTTGCTGGGATAATGAGGAACTGGATTGTGCAGTCACTTAATTAAGGCTCAGCATGGAGAAAAAATGTGACCATGCCGGAGAGATGGACGTCCACGCTGCTCACCTTCTAATTGTATATAGATTTCCCATTTGAACAGCGGCTCCTCTTAAAAAAAAAAAAGATGGAAGGCTGCCTGGGGCTTCTTTGATCAAAACGGAACAAGTCAAACGTTGAATCGGCAGGAAGCGCTCCGGCGCTCCTCGACTGCGTCATCGGCTCCCCACGCGCTGTGCCTCGCTTCTGTGTCACCCGCTGTCACAATGTTGGCTGCCAGGATGAGGTCATTTGCTGACGCATGAAAGTGTGTGTGCACCTGCGTGTGTGTGTGTGTTTCCTAAAAAGATTTAACGGCCATCAGGAAGTCTGTCGGTGTTTGATCCCTGATTCAGGTGTCTCACCCTCCATCCTTGTCTTATCCTTTCCTCTCTGACGCCTTTTATATCACCTTTCCCAGAATCTAATTTCCCTCTGTTTTACGTCTTCCTCCATCCTCATCCTTTAAGCTTGACTTATCCTCGGATGGAGACTCATTTTAATGCCGATGGGTTCTCGCTGCTTATCCTCCTTTTTTTCTTTTTTAACACAGTGATTTCCTCTGTGCCGTCCCTTTGCGTTTGCCGTCGTCCCTGTAAATGTCTAGCGCTGCTCAGCGATGTTACTGCAGCTCAGACGCCACGTCTTATCGGTGATGAGAAGTCTTGTGTCAAAAAAATGGGTCGAGGCTCTGCTCTGCTTACAAGCATGAAGAAGAGGATTCGAGCTGCACACCAGCAACAACCAATGAAATGTAACCTTTGTTTTAATTTGGCTTGTTTAATAGCCACAGTCTTATTTGCCAGTGTATTACAAGTTATTCTTACACACCAGGCAATTATGCTCTAATGCTTTAATAACAATTGGACTCCCCGACCTTAATTATTAAACGAAGTATTGATAATGGAGGATCCGATAGCAACTAGAATGCTTCAGTCCAAAACTCCTCTATTACTCATTTATGATTGTGAAAATCATCGATGCTAAAAAAAACCACACGGAATACGGATTGCTGGTGATTCTTAATTTGATGCTGCAATCATAAGTAGGTCATCCTCGACTGCTGGAATCATAGGCTACGTTTAATGGTTATAGTTCAGGTTGCATCCTGTCCAGCGACTAAATGTGAGTCAGCATGCACGTTTCAGTTGGTGGGTATCTTCACCAGACATGTGAACACGTACACACGCCTCCCTCATTGCTATTCTGTGTTCGTAGGTTAGAATAAAGACGCTCGACGCTCTGCGTCTGCGCCGGCAGATAAAGGCATCACAGTCATGGATTTACAGTAAACAGAAAAATCAGATATGAATGAGTTTGTTTGTTTTTACAGTAATAGTGATCATGTTTGGCCCGTTCAGCTTTGTTTTTCCTTTTTCACATTTCATCCTTTTTAAAAAAAGGGTATATCACCTCGGAAGGCCCGAAATGGGAGGCATTTTTTAGCCTTTAAATGTGTGTGTTCAGTCGAAATGTCTTCAAAAGCTGCGGCTTGCCTCTTCTTTCATTGCGCCTTTAAAGCATCTCTTCTTCCAGCCCCAGAACGGTCTCCAATGATCTTCTTTTTAAGGTACTGGTACTCTCTATTTTAGCAATAGCCTCGACTCCCGAGGATTGGGGTAAAAGCCAAGACATCGTGTGTGTGTGCCAGCTGGCACACGATGAGACGGCGAGGCATGGACAGGCGGGCGGAGACATACAGACGCTCGAGAACACCCATTTTGGCCATCGGCCTGGTCTAGTTAGCACCGGCTGTTACGTCAGAGACCCCCAGAAAGAGCGACGGATTAGGTTCAGGCTTCACCATCAAAATAAATTTCCATGCATTAAATCTCCAAGTGGGAGGTGGATGAAGTTTTTCCACCATTAAAAAGCAGAATCAGTTCATCACTTCCTCCTTGTTGCCAAACGTTTAAGCTGGTTAAGGATGACAGTGCGGAGACGAGCTACCGCTCGTGAGGCTGCACCCGTTTGTTCAGGCAGCAAGGGGTTAAAAATTCAGCAAATGCAAACGGCTCAAGCGACAGAATGTGCTGTCTTTTCTGCGACGGCTTTTCTGCAACAGACTGCATGTGAAAGAGGAGAGGGAATGCTGTGACGATCTGACAGGGAGGAGAGCGGATGGGGGTGGGGGGTGGGGATGTCACAAAGGATATGGGTTCTAGCCCATGCTGCCCTAAGCAGTTTTGGGCCTTGACAACCTGACCGCTGTGGTTTGCTTTAGCGCTCGTGAGTCACGCCTTTTGGGGCCACATTAGCTGCACCTACAGGCTGAATTTAGCATTGAGTGGAAAAATCTGATGGAGCAAAAACAGTAACATGCACGTGTGTGTGTGTGTGTGTGTGTGTGTGTGTGTGAGAGAGAGAGAGCGTAAATCAGGGCACTTGGAGTTGTTCTGTGTGACTTGGCCTTGTTATGCTCTGAATTCTATCGCTGTGATTGGATTCTAATCTGGGTCTACGCTCTGCTGTGTATTCTGCATGGGTATTTTGTATTCATGTCTGTACCCAGTACCTTCTTGCTCTGAAGGTACCGGGTACAGATCCTATCTGTGCGTAGTTTTTTTTGTGTTCTCGACCGTGTCTCCTGGTCTCTCTTTGTCTTCTGTCAGTTAAAGGCGAGGTACTGAGAATTGGAGAATCATTGTTAACCCTGGCAATCTTTGCTCGTGGGTTGCTTTATGCAGTTTCTTGCAGCTCTGCAGCTCGCTCATATTCATTCACATACCCTTCTGAAATCTGGCGAGCTCAGCCATTGTCCTGGTTACCAAGCAGCGAAGGCGTCCAATTTCCTTCAGCTTCCCAGTTTAGATTGCACGTCTTGTATTTGAGCTCGAAATCAACCTCATCTCGCTTTCCCAGTTTCAAAATCTTAAGGCGAGCTATATCTCCCATAGTTCCATGATTTGAGCGAGATTTACACCGATGCATCAGCAAGGAGGACCCCACCCCCCACCCCCAATGTAGATCGCTAATCCATTTGGGACATTTATTGAGGACAAATCTCTTTCTTGGCTTCCAGGAGCTGAGCCGTGATGTTCCGCGTCCTGCATTATAATGAAATTGAACACTCTGCAATGCTCATCAGTGAGATAAAGGAGGCGGCTTCTAGACATTACTTTTAGCAATGAGGGGTGACTTAAGCGTGACTGCATGAAGGGCAGTAGTCCTCCAACAGTGAAGTAATCTTTGCTGAGGAAAAAGCTTTTTTTTTTTTTTTTAGCACTGATATCCTCCTATTACAAAGTGAGGTTTATAGCACAATCACACACAGGGATCCTTCCGGCCCAAATGTAAGGCGTTAAATGTGTTCAGAGAGGTGCGAGATATTTGCAGACTCAGTTGCACTTCAGAGATAATTATGATGGATGGTTTTGCCTCAAAACACATTAGAATATAAACACAGTTTCGCAGGTGGCTGGGAGTTTTAAATTCCTTCCTATGAAGGTGGACTGGTGGAGGCCTGAAAGCGAAAAAGAAAAATCGACTGTCTCACATTTTAAAGTGATTCTTGGCCGTCATCCTGAACTGCAGCTTTCCCTTCCTTCCCAACAATCGATTAACAGATTTATAAGAGGTGATCATGTTCAGTTTGTTGGCAGGATCCGGTGATGAGTCACCTCCGGTGTCCGTTAACTCCTTCACTTCTGCTGCAAGCTATGCATGTCAATACTGTGTAACTGATGTAGTCCATTACTTATGGGTTTACTTATCTACAAAATAAAATGTATTTTCACCTTTTTCTTACAGAAACAATGGATTTGCCTTCAGTGTCAGACCCAAAGAGCCATTTCTGGCCAACTCAGAGACGTGCCGCCTCCAGCCATGACTTCCCCGGAGAAGCGTCCCGCTCCTGCTCCTGCCCCTACTCCTTCCACCACTCCCGCCCCACCTGCTGTAGATAATACACCTGTAGTAGAATCCGCCGCCCTCCCTCCACCAGCTCCCGAGGCCAAGGTAGTATCCACAGCCCTTTCCACAACTCCCTTAACGTCTAAACCCAAAGTCTCTTTGGGATTAGACGTTTCTCTTTCTGATCGCACCCATCAGGATGCACCACAGTTAAAAGATCAAAAGCATCCAGAGCCTGATCCATCCGACATTAAGCAACGGGTGCAGAGCGCACCTGTCGGTGGAATCCCATCAGTTCAGCAGCAGCGGAGTGGTTCTAAGAATACGACAGAGGGCCTCCCTGTTCAAAGACAGACGCCAAATCTATCCAGTGATGCAGGTTCAAATAAGACGGCAGCCCGTGTTGAGGTAGAAATGGATCCAAATGGCGTATTGTGTATTCAGAATGAGGTCGCACCTCCCGTGATTAACAGAGAGAAAGAAGGAGTAGCAGTCTCGCAGGAGTTTGAACCACAGCCGGAAATTCCAGCTCCAAATGTAAAAGAGGAGAACATAACAGCGGTGGAACTCCACAAGTCAAGTGTGCAACCTCGGGTCGAGAATATTGCACCAGGTCAAACTACATCAGACACAGCAGGCACGGTGTTTAATAGAGAGCACGTTGCAACAGCCAAACTTGAGAGTGACGGTGAAGCGAATGTAGAAATGACTGCTGAAAGGAGAGCTGCTTCTCCTCATCCAGCCGACTTTCTGGAACATTTTGCTCCGGTCTGCAATATCGCCATTTCTAAAGTTGGCCACATGCATGTACCAGAACCTGCACTGACAAAATTTACAGAAAACGAAGGTTCTCCGGAAGCGCCGGAGAACAAAGATAGCGTCTCAGCATCAGAGGAGGGAAGTCGAGCTAATAAGGTTGAAAACAAATCCACAGAGCAGCGCGCTCCACATCATCCAGCAACTAAGTCACTTCCTGTTACTGTAGTTCAAGGAGAAGCAAAAGCTACAGGGAAAGCAGAAGATGAGAAAACCTTTAGAGGTAAAGTTTTTGAAAAAGCTGATATTGACGGGGAAACAGATAAGCGGGAAGTAGCTGAAAAGACAGACGTGGAAACGTTGGTTGAGATGACAAGCATGAAAGACAATGCTGCAGCAAAAAACACTGGGGAGGGGGAAGCCAACAAAATAGGAAAAAATGAGGACAAGAGTATTGAGAATGAATCATCTCATAGCAAAAGCCTTGAAGAGGAGGGAATTCGTAATAATCCGGTGGCGAGGTCTAATAAGGTAAAAGCTGATGCTATTGAAGGAAAAGCAAGTGAACAGGAAGCGATGAAGATGGAAAATAACCAGAAAGCTCTGGGGAAGGAGGTTAATAAAGCAGCATCGACTCCCACTGCCTCCTCTACTGACACAAGGAATGCTTGTCCTGTAATAGAGGAGAAAGAACCGGAAACAGCCAAAGAGCTTGACACTGCTGTTTCTATAGAAACCCCAAAAGAACTGCTGCTGCTGCCTATGTTCAAAGGAGGGAGCGTAGTCCATAAAGAGAAGGAGCAGACATCTCTCGATACAACGTTGAAAGCAGATGATACATTTCAGAGAACTGCAATGTCTGAGGAGGTGAGTGTTGCAGAGTTAAGTGTAGAGATAGTGTCAGGTTTTGCCACGGAGACAAAAGTCAGAGCTAAAACCTGTGAGGTTGAGACAGGAACTGATTCAAGGAAGACAAACAGTATTGCTGAAAATCCACATGAAATAGAGAACGAGATTCTGACAGGCAATGAAGTAGAACTGCTGGGGAAACTCGACAAAAATACGCCACCGCTTGTTGCAGGCGACATCCGGGATCCTATTTCTGGATCAGAACCAAGTGAGACTTGTGGAAAAGACAGCATGGTGCAGTTTGATGTTGGAAATAGCATGATATCAAAGAAAGATGAAGAATCAGGGATGCCGTTTGAAAGCGGTGTGTCGGCATCTGTAGCTTCAACCCTGGTAGAACCCGAAATCCCGGTCTCTGTAGTAAGTGAGCGCGTCAAAATCCCAAAGGAAAAGACTAATACGGAGGAAACAAAGGCTACAGCTCAGCTTCTGAGAAAGTCCAAAGACGAAGATGCAATCTTTGAGGTGACCGTAGCACTTGCAATAGGTGGTGGTAGATTATATACTCTATTCGCTTTTACATGTAAAAAATATAATTCTGAATATTGATGTTTTTGTAAATGGAAATGTCTGAGGCACTGGAAAAAAATGAAAAAAATTTAACTGATATGTTTCAGTCAACATACTTGTATTGTGTTGTCAAATAACATTAATTGCTTTCTCTCAAATCAACAGGTGAAACCAGTTGAAACTTTGAAAGAGCCTGGAGTCAAAGACATAGCTGCCAAGGAAGGCAGTCCTACCAGCCCATCAGACCTAGCAAAACTGGAAAGCACTGTCCTTCCTATTCTTGAGGCGCAGGCCAGCACGCAACCAAAGGAGGAGGAAAAATTAACAGACACACTGAAGAGCAGACGTAAATTAGAGGTGCTTCCTTTCTCGCCTGACTCGCCCAGCTCAGAGGATGATAGAGAACTTTCTACCAAAGTTACGGCAAAGAAAAAGCTACTTGTGCCCATGGATGTCAGAGCGGATTCCCTGGATGACAGCAGTGACAGCTTTGGAAAGGAAAGTCCTATGTCAGGTGATGATGAGGAATTTATTAGAAAACAGATCATGGAAATGAGTGAGAATGAGGATGCTTCCCCATCTGATGAGGAGAATTCAATTCACCGTAAGATAAGAGAGGATGAGAAGAAACAAATGGAACAGAGGAAAACGGGGGCTGGACAGAGGAGCGCATCAGGGAAAGCCAGGCGTCTTACTAAGAAGAGCACTATAAGTCCAGATGATGAAGTTAAGCAAATCCAGGGTTCTTTGGATAAACCTGACATAGACAAGGAAGACGAAATGAAAGACCGGGAGGTTCAGACTGGAATGGGAGTTCGCAAATTCCAAGCAATGGATCTCAATACGACCAGCAGCTCTATACGTATGCCTATGGATGATGGAGAGCTAGATATTGAAAGTCTTACAGACTCTCCCGATGATCGGTCGAGAGGTGAGGGGTCTTCAAGTCTACACGCATCCAGTTTCACTCCTGGGACGTCTCCAACATCCCTCTCATCACTCGATGAAGACAGTGACAGTAGCAGTCCCAGCCATGGCTGTTCTGGTGAGAGCAAACAACACAGGAAAGCCAAACACAGACAAGCTGGTCAAATGCTACCAACTATTGAAGACTCTTCAGAAGAAGAAGAGTTACGGGAGGAAGAGGAACTCCTCATGGAGCAAGAAAAACAGAAGGGTTCAGGGAAAAGGTCCAAGAAAGACAAAGAAGAAATCCGAGCGCAGAGGAGGCGAGAGCATCCAAAGACAACACCAAGCAACCTGTCCCCCATTGAAGATGCCTCACCAACGGAGGAACTGAGGCAAGAGGCTGAAATGGAGGAGATCAGACGGTCATCCTGCTCCGATTTCTCCCCCAGTATTGATTCGGATACTGAAGGGTTTGAAATTCATGCCACAAAGATTGCAGCAGTTCAGAAAACATATAGACTGCCAACATCAGTATCTCTTCACTCCCCGACAGATCAAGAAACTAATAAACGGCAGAAGAAAACTCTGAAATCTGCTGATGAGGCCTATGAGGAAATAATTTTGAGGGCTACATCTCCAACTTTTGAGAAAGATGGGAGTCAACCAGGAAAAGAATCTCTTTATGGAGGCATGCTCATTGAAGACTATGCCTATTCATCTCTCATCGACAATTCAACAGTTGATTTTGTAGAGCCAGAGAAGATTGTTGTTCCTGCTCAGCCAAAAATGCTGAGATCTCCAGATGAAGTTTATGAGGACATGATAAAGAAAAGGAAAGAATTCATGCAACTTGAGCAGGAATATCAAAATACGCAGCCCAAAACTGAAAGTACTAAACCAGAAATTGTCTTGCATCCTGCTGAGAATATCCTCTCCAAAAGCAGTACAGTAACAGTAGGGAAAGACGGAAACCCATTGTTGGATGCTGAAACTGCCTATGAAGAGCTAATGAAAAGAGTGCTGACTCCTGGAACAAGTCCGACTCAGCCAGAGCCCGACGTGGATGCCATCGCTTCTCAAAGGGCACTCCATCCCATCCCAGACTTAAGGGTGACACAGTGCTCTTCAGGAGAGTTGTCTTCTGATGACGAGAGTATCAGCAAAACGGAAGAGGAGACAATGTCAGTATCTGATACAACATCCGCCATGCAAACTGAGCTTGTAACGGTGGTTTCAGAGGCCCCCCTACCATCCACATTAGATCATCAACCTCATGCCACGTTTCCAGCCTCCAAGGCTGATCTTGTGGACTTATCTGGTGCACTCCCAAGAACATCAACACACATGATTGCCAGTGTATCACCTTTTCCCACCGTTCCTCAGTACACACCCAGTATTCCCAGCATAGTGTCAACTGCCCCACCGGTACCCCCTAAGCCTAGCATTCAACTTAAGGCTAATTCTCAGGAAAAAGCAGAAGTACCTATTGCACCACCACTGCCTCCTCCCACCCCACCAAAACCTATTGTTTTTCCAAGGAAACCTCCAGTTCCTCTTCCACCTCAGGCTTCAGCAATTCCAATCAAGTCAGAAGCAGAGGCCATGACTACTGTGGCCCAAGGACCATCCACAAGACAAGCGGGTATACAAATGTATAAACCTCATGTTCCCCCTCCTGTTCCCCCAAAGCCAACCATTCATGTTGGGATTGGGGATAGTAGATCAGGACATTGTGTCAAGCCACCAATTGCCCCAAAGCCTGCCTCACAACCTTCTTCACCTGCCCATGCTGCCGCCCTTCCACCAAGACCAACTGTACTTCCTACAGGTTCTACGGACATAGCCCTGAATCTGAGCCCTTCTTCTGAAAGTAAGCTGTTTCAACCTTCACCAAAGTCTCCCACTTCTCCGAGATATGCAAGGAATCTGCGTGACACATATGTGGTCATCACACTGCCATCTCAGCCCAGTTCTCCAGTAGAATGTGTCTCAACTCAAGCCCCCTCCAGCCCTGGCCCGGCATCTCCTTCACGCCAAGATCACCCCCAAAGTTATCACCAACCACTGTCTCAACCTCAGCCATATCCACAGCAGCATCCACCACCACTTTCTCCTCAAACAACCAGGGTACCTCTGGCATACACCCGTTTCTCAGAATCTATTGAAAGTCAAGAGATTTGTGGCCCAGAGAAACATGTCTCTAGTTCTTGTCACATAATTGAGGCTATTTCTGCCTCAGCACAGTCACCCGTGGTTATGCCTAATTTGATCAGTCAACTGGTCACTACAGAAGTGCAAAGGACCCTCGTCTCTGTTGTACATGAAAGAACAGCTCCACCAGTGCCAGCTCCAAGGGCAAATGGTATCCCACTCACAATGGAAAAAACTAAGCCCCAACTGGCAGCTCAAAATGGACAGGCAATTCAACCCTCTGAAGTGGTTGATCTTAGGACCGTGAAGGGAGACCCAGAATCAGACATGAATGGTGTTGATCTGTCTGCTGGGACAGAAGCAAGACATACCTTTTTTGCGATTGATGTTAACCATCAGAACAGTGCAGTGCAGTCACCGGTGGTCAACCTCAGTACAGAATCATCTACTTTATCTATTATGACTGATAGCATCACCATTGTAACCTGTGCTGCCACAATCCATCAATCTAATACTGTAGCCACCCCTCAAGTACCTTCATTGCCCCTTCAGCTAACAAAAAGCAAAACATTTGAACCTGTTTCTCAAATTATATACAGGCCAATTGATTCGCAGCCCCTTTACCAAGCTAGTACAGAGATCCCTATTAACCTCTCGGTTGGATCAAGCACAGGTGGAGGGACTTTGCAGACTGTCACTATTGCCCCCACATCTATTGCAAGCGTAGCCAATGGATTAAGTGCAGGTACAGCCACAGTGGCAGGAGCAGTTGACCTTAGCACAGCAAAATCATTCAACACTGTAGTATCAATGGATGCTGCTTCTGCAGAAGCGGCCACAGCTTTCCTCACAGACGACGATGGCAAACCAGTGGATCTAACTGCAGGAAAGCGAACTGTATGCTGTGATGTAGTCTACAAGCTCCCATTTGCCGGAAGTTGCACTTCTCAGCAACCTACCACACCACTGCCTGAAGACCGCTTTGGATATCGTGATGACCATTACCAGTATGACCGATCACCTTATGGCATGAGAGGATTTGGCGGGATTAAACCATCAATGTCAGACACTAACCTAGCAGAAGCTGGCCTCTTCTTTTATAAGAGCAAGAATGGCTATAGTTTCACAACAGAGGGTGCAGTAGATCTTACCTCTGCAAAGATTTCTGATGCAGGTCAGTGGAGTGACATTGCAGACCTGTCACTTAAATGTCATTTTGAGCTTCCTCTGCTCATTCATGGATAACGTGACATTTTTTGTTTTGTTTTTGCTTTCTTATTTCTTTTGCATGGACAATTCATTTTTTGTTCATTCTTCATAATATTTTTGCATGTACCAGCATCCTGTCTGTTATGTTGTTTTTGCACTTCTCGACATTGGAGTTATTTTCTTTTTCTTTTCCTCCTTTTTTTCTACGTTGAATCACTCATGGCTTGCTTCCATATTGAAAAACTCTGCATTATTTGGACTGAACTGCTATTTTTTTTTTACTTTTGACAGGTGAAGCTGTTGACTACTCCAAGAAAGGGACTTATGCAGGAATGACAAGTCCGCCCTTTTCCAAAGCCAGAGTCACAAGTGCTGTGGGTACACTCTTTGGTACAAACAGTGTTTTGAGGTCATCTAATGGGGTGGTATATTCCTCTGTTGCAGCACCAATACCATCTACATATGCCATTACGAGGCAGCCGGGGTCCATCTTTAGTACAACATACAACACCCTGTCAGGAATGCATACAAGCGACACCATGCCCTCGCTGTCCAATCTTCAGAACGTCCCACTGACACGGTCTCACAGCTTCCTGTCCACCATCTCCACTGCTGCAGCAGAGGAGCAACGCAATGCCCCCCTCAATCTAGAGCTCTTTAAAGGGGATACTAATTCTGCCTTTGCAGTCACCAGAGCAACAACTTCTTTATCGCTCGACAGCTATACTGATGCATCTTTGGAGGCCATAGCTGCTTCACTTGAGGCTTTATCTTCACCTATGGTTCCTGGGGATGATCAGTATCAGGCAGAATGTGAGAGGCTAGAATTGGAGAAACTCAATCAACAACGTTTGGCTGATGAATTGGAATGGGAGCGCCAGGAGATTCAGCGATTCCGTGAGCAAGAACAGCTTATGGTCCAGAAGGAATTGGAGGAACTTCAAGCCATGAAGCAGCAAATCCTGACACAACAAGAAGAGGAAAGACAGGCTCACCTTATGATGCAGAAAGAAACCTATGCTCAGCAACAGCAGCAGCTTGAGCAGATACAGAGACTCCAGGAGCAACTGCGCCAACAATTGGAAGAGCAAAGGTTTCGTCAGATGTACCCAGGTGGGGACATAACAGGGCATGGCTTGCAGGAAGCTATTGTCTTAGGACCGGATGGCACAGTGCTGTCCCGAAAGATCACGGACAGTGGATGCCAGACAGATGAAGAGGATGAAACAGTTAGCAAAGCTTATACAGCAGGAAGAAAAAAGAGAGGCGCCAAAAAGAGCGTTGACAGTTGTGTGCAGACTGATGATGAGGATCAAGATGAATGGGAAGCTCAGAACAAGGGCAGACAAAGCCGTCCACGCACTGCCAGAGGGGATAGGGCTGGGCACTCAGAGGTGTCTTTGCAAGCCCACACTGAGATTTCTATCCAAACAGATGCAGATGGGAGCATTAGGATGGACAGTAGGATGGAGCTATCTGACACTGAGAACACCTCACCAAAGAAACGACCTACCCCCTTAGAAATCAGTCAGCCTCCTAACCTGAGAGTTGATTCGTCTACACTTCGAGCTTCTCCTAAATCTCCTCAAGTGCTCTATTCCCCCATTTCCCCCTGTATATCCCCAAGCAAATCCCTTGAGTTTGTGTCTTATGAGAAATCGCTGGGTGACACAAGCCCACAAAAGCTAAAAGGAAGTGACGATCCATCAAGAGTCTCCCCAGGAAGTCAGAGGGGAGCAAAAGCCATGCAGAGATCCATGTCTGATCCTAAGCTCATGAGTCCAACTGGGGAGGAGAAGGTAACATCTGGCACTCAGTGCAGTGATGACTATACTGTGAGTACTACAAATACCACTTTTATTTACATAAATATAAAAAAAGTCTGATTGCTAACATAAAATGCTATGGTAATAACTATATACTGAAAGATTTTCTCAGCTTTGGGAAAATATTCTAAATATGTTTATATTTTTATTCACACACAATTTAGCCATCATGCACAAATATATGTTTAAAATTTCTACAGTTCTAATGGATTTATTTTTCATGCAGGGGAAAGGGTCAGGTGGAACACCAACGGGTACTCAAAAGAAAGTGAAGAGGACTCTCCCTAATCCCCCATCAGAGGATGAATCAACAACTACTGGCCAAACGGCATACAGTACTGGCTCTGCTCGCCGGAGAATGTGCCGCAATTCCAACATGGCACGTGCTAAGATTCTTCAAGACATTGATCGTGAGCTGAATCTGGTGGAGCGTGAGTCTTCCAAGCTCCGCAAAAGGCAAGCAGAATTGGATGAGGAGGAGAAGGAGATTGATGCCAAGCTTAGGTACTTGGAGATGGGTATCAATCGGAGAAAAGATGTGCTACTGATAGAAAGAGAGAAGAGGGAAAGGGCTTACTTGCAGAGTGTCGCTGATGACAGAGACTACATGTCAGACAGTGAGGTTAACAACATCAGAGAGACTCGAGGTGGGTGTGGCAGCGCAGACGATGAAGAGATCGAAGATCATGGCATTGAGCGCCCCAGGACAGCGCCACAATCAGAAATGGATGACTTTGTCCCACCTCAAACCAAGCACGAGTATGGAAAGTACTCCCAGTACCAATATCCTCAAAGCCAATACCAGCAGTCTCTCTACCAGACTCCCCAGTCCTATCAGTCTCACTCCATCTACTCCTCTGTCCCCTCACTGACCAGCGCTCAGCAGCAGAGTTACCACCAGATGCTCCTGTTGCAAGAGAAAGCTGCCAGACAAGCAGCCCTCCTTTCAGAGCTGGATGCTACTAAATATGAAGTCATTAGCCGCCAGCCTGATCCTACATCTTCAGCATACATGGGAGTCAAGTATGACAAATATGGCAACCACCTTGACCTCAGAGCCTTGGATGTGGGAAGCATAACGCGTACCCCCATGTCAGGTGTCTCTGATTCCTACTACACGGATGTAGATCACCATACACCTCGAAGTTACATGTTGTTAGAAGATGCTGCAGAACTCGCCAAGGGCTCCACGGGGTTGTCTTCATCCTATATCCTGGCTGAAAGGGAGCTGGCTAAGGCAGAGAAGATGCTTCGCCGAAGCGCTGCAGATCTAGGGTCTACGGACTATCTGGGATCTACTTCCAGGCTTCATACATTTGGAAAGACTCCCGACGAAGAGGATACGATGGAGGAACCCTACGAACTGAAACTCCTGAAGCAGCAGCTTAAGCAAGAGTTTAGAAGAAGTACTGGGACAGACAACTTAGAGCAATTGACTGGTCTCTCCCAGCACTATTATGCCCCAAGTTCTAGCATCTCAAGTTACTCCCAAAGACAATATCCAAAGTCGGACAAGTACAGCATCAGTCGTCTTACTCTCGAGAAACAGGCAGCTAAACAACTTTCACCATCCATGTACCAAAAACATAAAACTCCACTTTTAGAGCCTAAAATTTCTGCCAAGTATTCCTCTATTACAGACAGCAGAGGCTTGGAGACAGACTATACCAGCTATCTTGGGTCTGCCAGTATATCGACAAGATCTAGCCGTCTATCACAGGATGAGATTACCTTTGGCCTCCGTAAGAATATTGCAGACCAGCAAAAATACCTTGGATCTACCTTGGGTGCCAACTTGGCTGGATCATTAAACTTGGGTCAGAGCTTAGGTTTGGACTCTGCTTATCCTAGTGGTAGCCGCTCAAGACCTTCATCCCGGCCTACATCTTGCTATGGCCTGGATTTGTCTATAAAAAGAGATCCGTCCAGCTCTTCACTGAGACTGAAAGGAGATGGTGAAGCATCTGGAGACGGACCGAGCTGTCAAACCCCTTCTGGTCGCACAAAACCCACCAGCCTTCCCATTGTGCAAAGCGGGCGTGGCCGAATTCCCATAGTGGCCCAGAACTCTGAGGAGGAGAGTCCACTGAGCCCTGTGGGGCAGCCTATGGGCATGGCACGAGCGTCAGCAGGACCTCTGCCACCCATTTCAGCTGATTCAAGGGACCAGTTTGGTTCCTGTCTCTCCTTGCAGGACTCTCAGCAGCAGCAACATATCAGGGAAGAACCAACCAGGGGTAGGGGTTATGTGCTTTTGGATGACCTGCAGGGCACCCTGTCTGATAGCGAAGGTAAAAAACAGACTTGTCACTTTGATACTTTTTTCTTTCTTAGTGTTTCATCCTTGAGTGTCTGGTTATTGTTTTCTTGTTTCCATTTGGTATTGTGTAAAATCTTTAGCTTTTGTGTCGTTATTGAAACTAAGCATGTGTCTGTTTTTCACGTTTTCATGTTTAACCATAACTTTGGTGAATATATCTACTGATTTCTGGTGTCAATCAGTTGATATGTGCTTAATGTATATCTATGCATGCACCGTTTCTACTGCATTTCAGATGGTGTGTAGTGTGTTTTTTAATTCATTGCATGATACCGTACAGTCTATTTTTCTGTTGCAGCTATATTTTTTAGGATATAAATATCTCTTTTTCTGGCCGTTTGTTTGTTTTTTTAGATGGAAAGATTTTTTACATTCTTTAATTTCCTACCTCACTTAAGTAAAAATAGCACAAAGAACAAAAAACAATACAGTTCTTATTTAATCAACTCCTGAGTGTATGTATGTATGTACATTCCTCAATTTATGCATCCTGTGGAATGTGAAGTTAAATTTAAAATGACCTGGTCGGTTTCTAGCCTGAGGACAATGTTTTCATGAAATTCTAATGGATGTGTCATTGTTTCTTCTATTGTAAATTATGGATTTAGTTTATTGTAGTTGTCTAAATAGAAGAAATAACTGTGAATAAATTGGATCCCGTCATATTGCAATGTAAACCCATTTGCCTTGATTCCAGCTTTAAGTGAATCCCTGATGGCTTTGAACAGAGACGATGCAGCCAATGGTAGAGTATTAGTTCAGTTCTCCGGGCATCCATGAGCTAACGTGTTAGCCTGCACCACAAGTCAAATGCATGTTTCACAATTAATTGAAAATGAAATGTTGGGGACATTAACCATGCACATGATTATTTTTAAATACCTGTGAAAAACACTTTGTCCAATCCCTTTTTTCCAAATCCCTAATTTACATTGACGTTTCATGAATTCAATTCTGAAACTGGCATGCAATCCCTAATATATGAATAAACGTATTAAATTTAGTAGGATGAAAAAAAGTCCAGGGGCTCATGCCGGTTCTTAAGTATGGCTTGCTTTTGTCCCTGAAGCCTACCATCTTCGCCGAGAAGAAACCGACTGGTTTGACAAACCTAGAGATGGACGGCTAGAGAACGGACAGGAGAAGAGACAGGTGAGGCCCGCGCCAGCGAAATCAAACTAGAAGCGCGATGCTTGCAACCGCATTCCAAAGTGCTGCACATAAATGTCCATGATGTTAATAATTCATATACAATGATTTTCAATGTCCTACCCTGTACATGCATAACATCTCACCCTTGTTTATGGGCCACAGGGAAAAGGCCCATATTACCCCTTCCCTCACCTCAGGGTTAAACTGCAGAGGGATCTCAAAGACCGCAGCGTCTCAGGTGAAGTACTGTCGTTTAGCACGTTGCACCCCACAACAGCAGCAGCATGCTAACGGGGGGACATTATGCATTCAAAGAGGCATGCGTCGCCAGCTAATGTGTTACTGACTGTGATGCATGCATCGGATTTAATTGACCCCATTGCTTACCGATGGCATCAAATTTGCAGCGCTGACATTCACTGCCAATTTATCGAATGTGACCTATCATAATAGATTCCAAACCATTTAGAAAGGCAATAAAATGTATGTCTGGATTTGGATTATAGCATCTCTTTGGGTTTACAGAGCATGTCAGCCATGCGTCATGCATTTTATTTACTCGATATTCGTGCCAGATCTCAAGAAAACCGGCAAGTCACTTCCACTGCCGTCACATTCCCTCACAGCGTTCCTCGGCGCTCCAAGCAGGCAGACATTTCATTTCCTGGCTTCCCCTTTTTTTTTGATTTGGCACTTCTTCACACTTCATCCGTCATTGCCATGCTCAAAATGGCGTATCCCTCATGCAGGATTATATTATGCAATTAACAAACAGACCACAAAGGAAGCATTATGTTTGTAAGGGCTCTGTGCTGAACTGAGTCATTTTGCCTGAGTCATTGCATTCATCTTTCCATAACCATGCTGATGAGTGAACGCTGCAAGGGGAAGTACTAATAAGACTAGAGGCGAGTTGGCGATGCTGATGATGATTTTTTTTTTTTTGTCTTAAACAGGGAACGGTCTGGGGATCCGTGTCGTTGGAGGCAAAGAGGTCCCCGGCTGTAACGGAGATATTGGAGCCTACGTTGCCAAAGTCCTTCCCGGCGGAGCTGCAGAACAAACAGGAAAGATTCTTGAAGGTAATGAACAAGTCATATCCGGAGCACAAAGTTAAACTTGTTTTTTTTTTATTGTGAAATAAAAATATACAGTTTGAGGTGTATTTTGCCATTAGAAAATAAACCATGATAAGACCCGTATCTGCCTTGTAGGAGCAAGGCGTCTCACCCTCTTCTGTGAATTTTCAGCAGGCGCGGGGGGCTTAGCATCGCAGAAGGGAGGGAGAATCAGAGTGTACCAACGCGTGTTTGTTTGTCTGATCATGCAAAATTTCCATGTGCAAATGCATGCACAAGAGTGAATAATTTCACGGATGATGTCATGTGAAAAGCTACAGAAGCCTCCCTGTCGTTCACACATGCAGCCCGAGAGTGTCGTCGCAAGCAGAGGACCCTTCTGAGGAGCTGTTTTAATCTGTGTGAGTCCTGCCGCTGGAGGCGGGGATGTGTTTTGGAGGATGCAGTGTGTTTGCTGTGTGAATATGAGCCTTCTCTGCTGCGTTTAATAAAAGCCCAGCAGTCTGTATAATCTTGGAGGCATTTGTCATCGCTAGATTGGATTATGCATTCTACCCATGCCTTTAATCCATCATGCCTGACATGTTCTCCTGTCAATTCCGCTTTTACAACCGGAACAACATGAGGTCATTCCCATGTCCTTCTTAAACCCAGTTCTGTGGCTGAGCGCTCTACAAGCAGCTTAAACACACGCTCTGTGCTGCTGTTCTGGCTGTCGTTGCCATTTGTCTCTCCAGTTCTGTCTTTACAGCTTGGTGTCGTTTGAGCATAAGAATCAAAAGCGTGTTTTCTTTCAGAAGATCACTCCCACCGAATTTAATCAAAGGGAAGGCTTTTTAGACCCAAAACTGTTGCTCTGCTGAGGTTCATATGAATTTAATTCCGGCATGAATCAGATTTTGGTTTGCTTTCAGATTTGAGGTGAAATGTCAGTGCTGTTTTTATGAAAGTGTGTTTTGTGTTCTTTTGATTGTTTTCTTGTATGCCTTTTTTTTGTGTGTGTGGCAAATCTGTGTATAGGAATGCAAGTCCTGGAGTGGACCGGTGTTCTCCTGACAGGGAAAACTTACGAAGAGGTGCAGGCGCTCGTTGGACAGCCGTGTAATGATGCAGAAGTGTGTGTCAGACTGTGAGTATAATCCTGCGTTCTTTATTAATGCATATCTTTATCCACATTTAGCTGTTTTATCTTTCTTTCTACATTTTCAGCATCTTCACATAAAAAATGTCCGCCTTTACGTTTACATTTTTCCCGGGGCAGTAAATGGAAGCTAATTTCTTTCTTCAGTGAATTAAAAGTAGCGATGCTTCGATAGCCCTATTTTGTTTATCTCTTCCCTCTACTTGACTTTTCATTATGAGACTTTCCTGACGCATTATTTTCCCTCTGCTGCACAGTGATCTGAACATGCTGGTCGAGTCGGAAGGGCCAGACCGGCTGGACTTTCCAGAGCACAGCAAAGGTGAGTTACAGTATTTCTCCTATACTGCTTTTCTTTTCTCCCCAACACCATCCCTGACACCATCCCTGCCTTCTCAGATTTTCCAAATGAACTTTAAATCCTTGGTCTTTATGTGCATGTGATTAGGATTGGACTGAAACACCCTCTTCTCTGTACGTGTTGCGTCCTGACGCTCGTGTCTTCCAGGAGAGCGGCCTCCACGGTCTCCAGGCGTCGACCCCAAACAGTTGGCGGCCGAGCTGCAAAAGGTCTCCCAGCAGCAGGCGCCCACCTCCACCTCTTCTCCCTGCCTGCCAGCCACCACCTCGGCGACCTCCAGCCCCGGGCAGCCAGGATCACCCTCCGTCAGCAAGAAGCGCCACAGCAGCAAGGCGAGTCCACACGGAGTAGCTCGCCATGTTCATCTGAGAGTTCTAAAATGAATATTTAAACCAGAATCAATTTCTAGCGTTGAACTTGTCACCCACCACTAAACACTCTGGATCCACCCCCCCAGCTTTTTTGGCAGCACTGTCTGAGGATATTCAATGTTTTTCCTTGTAGACTGCAGAGGGAATGAAGATCCAGTCGCACCCCGTCTCTGGCGAGATACAGGTCTGTGACATAAAAGAATCAGCTTTGCTTAAAGGGTGATATTTTAGATGTAAGACTGCATCATTTGTAATAAAAGTGAGTGACTAACTGATTTCTTCCTCATCTCTTTTTCCGCCCCGTGAAGCATTTGAATGCGTCGTAATCCAACGTGCTTCTTTTCTCAGCTTCAAATCCACTACGATAAGCAGCTGGGCAACTTGATCGTCCACGTCCTGCAGGCCAGGAACCTCGCGCCCCGGGACAACAGCGGCTACTCTGACCCGTTTGTTAAAGTTTATCTGCTGCCAGGGAGAGGGTGAGTTTGGAGTACGGGAACTACAAGCGAAACATCAAAACAGTCGGTTACAGGAAGCTCGATGCAGGCTGAACGATAGAAAACTTGAAGACTGGTGCTCATGTCATAGCTTTCTGTCTTTTCAATCCGCTTTTGCATGAGGACTCTGACTGCAGCTGAGTCGATATTCCTCGGCTACAAAGCCGCCCCCTTTGTCAAACCTATTTTCCATTCATTTTCAAATTGATCGACTTTTGTCTCACCGTGACATCTTTCGACGTGCAAGCGCGCGAACTTTCGTTCGTATTAATTCCACAGCACCTACAGCCTTGCACGTCGGTTCTGTTAGACGTTTAGTGATGCCCTTCCAGTCAGCCCAACGGGTACTCATCAGCCCCCACGTTGCCGCCGAATGGCAGAATCAGAATGAAAATGATGCTGCTCTTCCCGCTGTCGTTCCCTCGGTTGAAGGGGGGGAATTCTACCGTAGCCGTGAGTGCAGACAAAATCAATAGCTCTCATATTCACATATGATCCACACTCCGCCGTACGTCCGGGACGCTCCTCCTTGCTGTGATTGCGCTGTAATGTAATTGACTCCTCCACCTTCTCCGCCATACTAAATCTCCCCAGAGATTGTGTGTTGGTGTTTTTTTTTTCCCCTCCTCAGATAAAAGCAATAACGTATGACTGTGGCTCAATCGGAAGGTTTTAGAACACACTCCACATGATCTCAGCCCCTCCCCCCCCCCCCCCCCCAAATGCACACCTGATTAAAAAATAAATAAAACACATACTGAACCTAAACGCAGCAATCTCCCCTTCACACATTCAGACTCTCTCTCTATGACCCCCGA
Organism: Brachionichthys hirsutus; assembly: GCF_040956055.1. Taxonomy (NCBI): domain Eukaryota; kingdom Metazoa; phylum Chordata; class Actinopteri; order Lophiiformes; family Brachionichthyidae; genus Brachionichthys; species Brachionichthys hirsutus. The sequence goes on from NC_090918.1 coordinate 7,892,189, forward strand.
CCCTCCCTCTGACTATTGTTTCTGTATGTTGTTCTTTATATTTAATGCATGCTGGACCCCCCCTCAGTCAGGTCATGGTTGTCCAGAACGCCAGGTATGTGACTTGCCCACTTTGGTTCTGTTTTGATTTAAATTTGGTTGTCAGTTTGGCGACGGTAACAAGAAGCCCATGTGTCCTTGAACCAATCGACGGCTTGATATACTTAAAGTCATACTCAAGTTCCACTAACCCCCTCAGAATATACCCCCCCCCCCCCGTCCTCCTTTTCTCATGATGTTCCACTCACATTTTAATCCCTTTGTGTTTGACTTATCGGAGTTGAATCCTAAAATATGAACCCCTTCCCTAATAAACCACATATAAACCTGTGCCGTCCCCTCCAACTAACCCTTGGTCGATGGTCTGTTTCTTGTTCGTGAACGTTGATCAGTCTGTCCCTGTTTTGTGATTAAAATCCCGCAGTAACGTCCTGACATCTAACTGTTCCCCCCCCCCCCCCCCCCCCGCCACATTCTGCACACACTCCCGTTGTGTTGCTCCGCAGTCCTTTGTTTTATTTCAGCCCTTGTCCCAACCGCACTAAGTCTTCCAGACTTACTGATATTCTTCAAACCCAGATTTAACTGCTCTGCAAAAAACATCCATCTTATTAAAACACGTGGAATATTTCAGTTAAAGTTAAATTCTGCTCGCTTTTTATTTTTTTGTTCTTTTTTTTTTTTTTTTTTTACATTTTAAATGAAAACAAATTTGCAAAATACGTTAATTTTTTCTCCTGGCAAACATTTGAACTTTTTAAGGACATCATACCGTCTGGAGACTAAACAACTTGATGGGTTTCGAAATGGACTTTTTTTGCAGCTCCCCTTGCATCATCACCTCCTGTCCATCGAACCGATCGCTGTGCATCACCTTCATTCCCTCCTTTCCAGCGTTGCGCTCTTTCCTACTCCATCCTGTATGTGCCCAGTTCGTTGTGGCGCTCTTCTCATCTGCGGAGCTTTCGTGGATGGATGACTGACTTGATCTCCCCGTGATGTGTTTCCTCAGTGCTGAGAACAAGAGGAGGTCCAAACACGCCGGCAAGAGTCTCAACCCTGAGTGGAATCAGACTGTCATCTATAAGAACATCCTCCTGGAGCAAGTATGTTGTCAAACACACGCGCCTCGCGGGAATGGCGGTGCAAGTTCAATGCCACACAGCTAAAAGGTCTACCTCTGTGTGCATCAAGTTGAGGAAGAAGACCCTGGAAGTGAGCGTTTGGGACTATGACAAAGGCTCCTCGAATGACTTCCTTGGCGAGGTAAACGTCTTTGAGCGTATGGGGTTTCTTTACCAGTGATACTTTTTAAAGTACTTATCCATTAATCAATCTGCTCTGTTTGCCCCCCCCCCCCCACCCACCCACCCACCCTCCAGGTACTGATAGACCTTTCCAACACAGCCCAGCTGGACAACATTCCACAATGGCTCCCTCTAAAGGAGCAGTGCGAAGGAGATCACCACCGGCGCTGCCACTCGGGCCAGGGCCGACACGGCTCCTCTAAGCCCTCCTCGCAGCACTCCTCCCCTAAAACCACCGGCTCCTCGCATGACAATCAGCATTCCCCCAAGTCATCTGTCATCAAGAGCCGAAGTCACGGAATCTTTCCCGATCCGGCTAAGGGTAGGAGCCAGTGAAAGTCCTCCACCTGCATGTCTTCATCCCCGTCACCCAACAAGCTTCTGGACCCCGCGGCCGCCACTTCTCCCGCTTCTCTTCTTTATTCTTTTCCTTCCTATCTTCTTGCCGGTTTCCCCATTCTCTCGCTCTCTTTTCCTCACGCCACCACCTTTCTATTCTTCCACGCATTTTTTCCACACCAACCCGCAGCAGGAGCTTCATGCTTTTTCCGCTTCCTCGTGGTCTATTCCCCCCCCGGTTGCCACCCAGGCCGAGCTTTCCCCTTGTCTTCTAACACAGAGGCCGACATGGCCGTGGAAGGCTTTGAACCTATCCTTCAAATTTGAGGATGCTTTAAGATTGTAGCCGTTGCCTTTGTTGGCTAAATAAGATTACTTTGACCACAAGAGGTACATAAAAAGTATCAGCCACAAAGTGTGATCAATTAAAAAGATAGCTGTTTGAGTAATTTGGTGAATCTGGTTGTTTTAGACACGCAGGTGGCCACTATCGAGAAATCTCACAGTAGTCCTGTCACATCGAAGCCTTCCCCGTCCGAGGGCCAGAGCCAAAGCCGCAGCCACGGACACGGCCACTCTCGCTCGCATGGCGCTTCACGCTCCAGCAAAAGCGCTGCACGGCAACGCCATCAGGACGGCGGCACGGGGAGCGGCGGAGGCGCTGCTATAGCGACAGGCGATGCCGCCCAGCAGTCGCAGCCACCCCTCCAGCCAAGTAAAGCAAGACGCAGATAAAGCCGACGCAGCATGGCCTGCTCGCACTCATCCGGTCCACCTTCTCTTGACCCCCGCCCCCCCCCCGCCTTGCTTTCCTTTCCTTTTCTACTCTTGGTCTCCCTCCCCCTTTGAGCCCTCTGGCCCCCTCTCCTCCGTTATATTCAGCGTGTTAAAGCCTCTCACCGCTTCTCTTCTGTGTGTAACTCTCACAAGTGTGCCGAGTGTCTCGCCCGTGCTCGACCACACACACACACTCACTGACTTTGGCTTTCCTACGTTGGACCATTTATTCAATTAAGTGGCGGCTTATTCAAAGCAATGCAAAACCAGTTCAGTTATTTCAAACTGCGGAAACAAATTATAATTGCTATTTATTTTTTTGTATTAAATAGGTTGAGGTTGGATTTTTTTCTGCTTTGAGAAGTCATTTAAATATATGAAATTAACTTTCGAGGAGTGTGACGGAATAGAATAAAGTAGAACCACCACAGAGCACAGCCACGCCTTCCGTCTCCTATGAATTAACACTTTAATATTTTGGATCGATTGATCCGAGCAGTAAAACAGAAGAAAGTTGCAACCCTGCCCCCTCCCCGCCCCCCGCCCGTCCCTAAAATATCATCGCCACCACTGAGAAGGCTGTGCATGCAGTCCACTAACCCCATGTACTACCAGACCCACAATGCACCACAGTAGAAGCTGCACAGCCCCGCCTGTCGCTGACATGCAGGAGGCGAGAATGTGCACTACACACTGTGGCTGCATGTGATTGACAATCAAGCTGGTTTCCCACGGTGAAGATGAACCGCTCTGAATCTTCATGTCACTCCTCCCTCCTTCCATCCTAAACTGCCCCCCCCCCCTCCCCACCATGCCCTGTGTTTCCTGGCATTGACCTCCTTGACATCCAACCTGCGCCTGCGAAAATAAACATGCCCAGGCCAAAGAGGCCGCCTCTCACTGAGGCGCCACAGGCACAGCGTGGTGGGCGTGCTCACCATTCAGAGGGCCCAGTCTGATTGGCTGCCTGCCCTGCCATCGATCGTGGCGGCCACAGGGAGCAAAGCAGACGGCAGACACCTGAGCCTCAGGAAAGCCATGTCAGAAGAGAGGCCGCAGAGCATCGGAGGTGAGCGTTCACCCGAGAGTCTCCTCTCTGTGTCCCGACTGAAGCACAGATGGAGCGAGGAGAGAAAGAGAGAGTGAGAGAAAGAGAAAGGGAGGATGCCATGCTACTAACGCACACCTGCAGAAAGAGGGAGGGAAGAGAGAGGAAGGACAGAGAGGACGTTTGCACAAAGGTTCCCACATCTCCAGAGATTCATGTGGGCAAGACGCACTTTCTTAATGGCCACCAGCATGATTCGCTAATACCAGGAAATGACTCTGATGCCCGTCCTCGGTGCTTGTTTGTGTGCTCTTCATCACAACCCAGACGTAAATGATTGGAACATGCTCCCCTTTTGATTGTGACGTGAATCATTTTAAGCATAAATTTGATTAAGGCGGGCTTTAGGTGCTTTCCCTATATGTTGGCCAACGCTTCTCGGCTGCAGCTGGAGGTTTTTCAGAGGTGCGTTGTTTCTTCCCGTCGCTCCGTCGTGATGGACGTGGTTCTATCTCCGCACAGCTCGGTCCGGCTCCAGGTCCGGCGACGCCCCCGTCACGGCCGCCTCGCTGGACAGCGGCCTGAGCGGCAGCGCCTACAGCCTGCTGGACGAAGAGGGAGAGACAAACGAGGTGGACAGCGCCATCTTCCAGGTGCCACGATTGTAAGTGGATTTGCTTTTGTGAATATCTGATACTAAACTCTGCACTACCAAGTCGAAAGGTGCATCGCATTTGTTGTTCTGATTCTATTCCCTTTGCTTTCTTTAGTGGAAAGATCCCTAACGGCACGGACGCGATGAAATCATCGATGGGACACGGTGACACTGAAGGTCAAACACGCATTGCAGTGCTGACATGGCAATATTCACATCCCATGATGTGCAGTGGAAATATAAATGAATTCATGCCACATCACGTTGCAAAATGTTCTCTGGCTGATCCGTAAGGAGAACTCTGGTTTTCCTTTCCCTTGACGCTGTCAGCGTTTAGGGGACTGTGGTGTCGAGTGATTCAATGCGTTTCCTTTGTGTCTTCAGGTAAGTCCCAGGTAATGGGGGAGATAAAGATCGCGCTGAAAAAGGAAGTTAAGACGGAGGGTGAGCAGCTGGTCCTCGAGATTCTTCAATGCCGTAACATCACCTACAAGTTCAAGAGTTCGGATCACCTGCCTGGTAATGAAAACTGCAGCGCACAGTGTGGAGGCAGCAAATGCACTTTCAGACTTATGCTGACGCAGCTAAATCAGGGAAGGATTTAAGATCCTACTTTTTTTTAAATGTTTGCATGCTGAGTCGCTGACGGCCCACATAGACACCTGATGCAAAGCCGCAGCTGTTTCCATGGCGTCGGTTTCCGGCCGATATTCCCCTGGACACGAGCGCCGCCCGGGTTGATTTTTATTCTAACGTCAGATCGATGCGTGTCTCTGCAGATCTCTACGTGAAACTCTATGTTGTGAACATCGCAACCCAGAAAAGAATCATCAAGAAGAAGACCAGAGTGTGTCGTCATGACAGAGAGCCATCTTTTAACGAAACCTTCCGCTTCTGCATGAACCCCGCCGGACATTCCTTACAGGTACCCCCCCCCCCCCCCCCCTCTCCCCGTTCACACACAGGGTCATAGGTCAATGTTTTACCAAGACTTAGATGAGAAGATGAAATGTACTTGTGAGGATTAAACCAGGCGATAGGAGTCAGCTGAGCATAGCATGTCTCTGTTTTCGTACCAGCTGTTCTTGGTGTCCAACGGGGGGAAATTCATGAAGAAGACCCTGATCGGGGAGGCCTACGTCTGGTTGGACAAAGTCGACCTGCGGAAGCGCGTGGTGAGCTGGCACAAGCTGCTCGCCAGCTCCGCCCAGATCCACTCATAGGAGGCGACTCGTCGGTCAACTACAGCTGGAGAGGGCACAAAGAGGCTTCTGGGATGCCAAGGTTCAACATCTGGAACACTGATCCACTCTGGACGGGTTGGGGTGCAGGAACGGGAATATGTCTCCCCGTTTTTTTTGGAAGATGTTTTCCACTCGTAAGGGCCGTTCCGATGAGGATCTCTGTCACGCAGGAAGTTTGCAGGATATATTTCTGTGTTTACATGGAATAAACACAAGTTTACAGGAAGCAGAGTGTGCAGTGCTGTAGCCAGGGCAGAGGAGGTCGAGCGCAAAATCAACCAGGTATTACATGCATTGATTCACACTCACAAACACACACACACACACACCATGCACACAAACCATTTAAAAACTTGACTCTACAGGGAATGGACACACTTTAGATGTTTTATCCATGACTAATTTTTTCCTTATTATGTTATTGCAAATGTTTGGTTGAAATGATTTGCAAATCATTTTGGAAAGAAACAGCAAAGATTCCACGATGGAGACTTTGTGTGTGTTTTTTAATTTTATTTTTGGATTATGATATTTAAATAGAATTATATTATTTGTCTTAAATTATTTCACTACTTAAGAGTCTCTCCGAGAGTAGGAAGCATAGTATATTTTATAACACACAACCTAGCACTCCAGCTCAGTTAGACTTCATTCACTTTGGACCCCATCTTTTCTCACCAAGATTATAAATGAGTGAGTTTAAAGGATCTATATTGATATATATATCAAATTGGACACTATATATTGTGCGCATGAATCCCGCACAGAAAAACCACCTCTGAGATAATCTTTGTACATAGCAAAGTGTCATTAGCTGGAAATTAATTGTAACATATAAATATATATTATAGATATCTTTATCACAGACAATCGAGTCTTGATGATTGTGACATAGAGTTTTTATTTTCCCATGAACCCCTTTAGATTGTGACACAGTTCATTTAAAGAGATGCAAGTGTTTTAATTTCTCCAGTTTTATTTCGCCAGTCCTGCTTTCGTTTGTGTTTTTTTTATTTTATTTTTATTTGTATTTTTGCACTTTTTCCCGCTTGGAATGTAAAAACCTGCTGAAAATGAGACGGCTAGAGATTTACTTTTTTTTTTTTTACTAAGGGAGGCGATAAAGAGGTGGAGCGAAGACAGCGTCAGGAGATATTGTAGTGAACGGAAGATGAATTTGTTGCGAAGGTGTAAAAAAACAAATCACCATTAAAGTTTCACGATTCATGTCAGCCTGTGCTTTTGTGCGAAGGCCAAGAGGCAGTGGAACAACTGTCCACTGAACGTGTGAGGGATTTCTATGCAACATCTTTATCAAGGCGGCAAAGGAAGTTTAACTTGCCAGAAACGTGACACTTTGTTGGGAGCGGAAGCGTCAGCATCCATCTTTCTTTTGCGCTGCTCTGTTTTCATGTCCTAAGCGGTTATTGCTTTAATCTTTGTGTTCTTTATTTCATATTGCTAAATGAATCTTTATTTAATGCCCGTAAGACTGATTCATATGTTGTATTATATTTGTTTCAAGTACATATCAGTTGTACATACATTTCCTTTCGTTTTTATACACAATGTAGTACTTGTTTACAAGGCCTGAAACTCAGAGAAACAACTTTTTCGCCCCTTGTGCACGAACACACTCACATGCAGAAATGTACATGCACAGATCCCGAATTTCATCCATCCAATATTTTTTATGCACTTGTTTTCTTTGCCAGTATATGTACGACAAATGACCAAAAGAAAAACATTGTAACTAATGGATGTTATACCTAAAATGATCAATTTCAGGTCAGTTTGTGTTGTGTGTATGTTTGTATTTTATTTTACTTTAGTTGCCTTATCTTTATACCCATGTGTTTGTTGTCTGTGTAGCATCTCCATGCATGTCACTGGCTGCAACGCCGATCTCTTCTTTTTAGTGTCATCTGTCTAAAAAGATCAACTTTTAAATCTCAACACACAAAGAAATAATCGCACATGCTCACGCGCACACACTCACGGATGTCATCTCTCGATTTCCCCACCTTGTAAATACATAGCTTTTTTTATACTGGGGTTTGGGAAGCAATAGGTCTTTTAGCAGACAAAAAGAAGACATGGTGTGTGGTCATAGAAGTACAGCGAAGTCATTTGACCCAATGTACAGCGGATAGACTGAGACATGGCATTACGTCTGTTGATTGTGCCCCAGCCCTTTACACCAAACACTCAAGGTTTACCAGAGTCTAACTTCACACAAGTCTATCTGAACAACTCGAGCAGTTGCAGGACAATTTAAATGTGCTCACACTGGATGTTGCATGTCTTGTTGGTGGTTCATACTATTTTTGTGTCCAGATATTAAAGTTTAAAAAGAAAAAGAAAAATAGTGGTAGAGAAAGTACAAAATGTTATAGATTGGGAGGGAAAGTATGACAAAAGCCTATTAAGATATTGCTGACTGCAAAGATTATGCTTGTAAAACCTGTCTGGTTTTTTAACTTGCAAGAAAAGAGAAAAAAAATCTACTGTCATGGTTTTGTGATTGTATACAGGAGATATTGATAAATTATGCAAATTGTGCTGTAAAAAATGGCTGTTGCCCCATGTCTAAATATTAAATATCAGTACAAAATGAGTCTTGTTGTGTTGACTTCTAGAATTACGTTTCTGCCTCCTTGCTGTTTCTTTGTTTGCAGGATAACATAAAAACTGCTGAGTCCACATAAAGATGGAGATTCCCGGAATGTTTATATATATATTCTTTAATTTACGCATGAACTGTCTGATATTGATATTTGGTAGAAGAAGCAATGACATTCTTCACGCAACCACAAGGTGGAGCCACAGACTAAGAGGAGTGCTGGCCTCCCCTCTCCTGCTGAGAGGGGGTCTGACTTATGAGTGAATATGTGATTTCTAAATGTGACGGATTTTCTGCCTTTGTCTCCTTGCTGCAACAAACAGCGAATTCTCCACTCCTTCACGCATCTTTCTGCTCTGACCATTCAAAAAGTACTTGAATGTGTCGTCTCTGTTACAACTGTTTCTTTCCTTGAGCTGGGTTGTCATATATTTTCTCTCTTGCTGTACAAATCAAAGATTTGTTGCTCTGGCCAGTCAAAGAAACAATCCACCAGAGAACATAGCCACCTCCTTGGTGTGTGTACATTTCAAGTGGTCTCATAAATCATTAAAGAGACTGAATTATTCTTTATTTATTTTTTTATCAATTGGTTAAAAACTGGCATTTGCATTTGAAGTGTGTGATAAATGCACTACACTTGAATTGGTGGCAAGTTATATTTATAAGAGGATGGATGGATAAATATTTGCTGAAACAGAAGCTAATCAGTCTGAGAAGAAACAAACTGCTGATTGCTCTTCTGTTTTCTTTTCAGATCTATAAATCACACACAGGGAGAGAGAGAGAGAGAGAGAGAGAGTGTGGAATGCTGCAATCACTCATTTGCCGTTTCCCTCTTCACCCTCAACCGATTTGGATAATTGAAAATTGTGTTGAAAAAGAAGTGACTGCATTTTTCTATTTCTGCCTGCAGGGGGCGTAAGAAGCCCACGTCGCAGCAGTACTCTTTTCCAAGTCTGACTCCATGTACATTCTTCAGAAACAAAAGGTCAGAGGTCACAAAGAAAATGCTTTCTTGCGTTTTGATTTGTTGATGCATTACTATTTCCAGAAACAGACTGTGAGGAAAAAATCCCAGAGTCAGCAATGAGATTCAGAAGTAGGATTAGGATTAGGATTAGTCAGATTTTAATTTACATTTAAAAAAGAAATACACGTAACAATAAAAAAAAAACTTTTAATTCAACGCACCACGTTCGGTCTCAATGATCCGAACTTTAACCTACTGATGTCAGGACTCTTCGCCATAGATGATGACTTGGCGTAATTAAAGTCTTTGCATGGCCACCTGTTGCAGACGCTATAAACAGCCGTCCTCGCTGTATAGGGCTCGGCAAGCAGCAGCCGGTCTCAACTGTACTTTTAAATAGATGAAAAGCTTCAGATATAGAAGAGCAGCGAAGTCCTTTTACTCAGAAAGTTCATCTCGTCTACTTTTAATCAGGTCTTCACGGAATCAGATACCCCAGCTTGCTGATAACGCTTTTAAACATTATTCAGCCAACTAGAGTGGACTAGCATAAAGACGAGAAACTAAAGGAAATACGTCTGTGCTAGTGCCTAGCTTCTAGCTGCAGATTCATGTTTAACTACTGGATGTGAGCTTTAACAATTTCTTCATCTATTTTTTAATTTTTACTTTAATTTCAGTTTTTATCTGTGAAACACAGACCTTAGGAGACATAGAGGAAGAAGAAAGGGCCAAATACAGGCTTACTAATGAGAAGACAGAAGGCAGGTGTGCCAGAGACGAGGAGGCGGGATGAACTTAGAGAAGACACACACACACACAGTGACAAAAACAAACCGAAATTTAACCTGAAGTAGGACATTGCTTGTCCTACTTGTCCCCCCGCCCCCTCTCTGTCCCTCTCTCTCTCTCTCACAGACACACTTCCAAAGATGTTTGTTTCTGTCTTTCACCTTCAAAGATTCCCACTGAGTCAGACGAGGTCATGGAATTGTTCCGCGTCTGTGATTCACTGAACGTTGAGGCTGATCAAGACGACAGACATTCGGCGAGGCCACATCAGGCGATGTCACTGGATGCATCAGCTCATTGGACGTCCGACAGGGTTCACACACACACACACACACCACACATGTTGGCAAGATTCACATGAATAATTGTTTGGGAATAAACTTTTTTGACTTCTTAAAGCACTGGTTTCTTCTCACTTAAATCTAGGTACCCTGGTTAAAGAGAACAAAGAAGGAACAGCTTTGTAGAAAGGAGATATTAACTATACTGTAAGTATTTATGTTTTTATAATATTCTGGACTCATTACAATGCACATTATGTGTTTTTGTTGGTGTCATCTTTAGCATGCAATAGAATGGTTTGCAAGTGGCTGATCTGAGAATCGCAGGCCATGGTTCTCTACCAGAAAGCAGTAGAATGCTTCTCCTTCTTCTTCTGGATTGGGGGGTTAATTTTAAAACTAATTTGCCTAAATGCAATTTTGCAGCTGGATAATCTCACAGTTGGTCAAGGTTTGCCAGCAGAGACCTCGGGTGATTTGGTTTATGCCCGATACTGATCTTTTGCTAACACAATTGCAGTGCAACAACAGGAGAGGGTCGAAACCTTCTGGATATTGATTTAATGACCAGATCGTCTTCTTTTTTTCCTCTGCTGGACTAAATTTATTCTCCTTCCCAACAATGGGCATTTCGGGGGGGGGGGGGGTCCGCAGTGTCTGGAAATGTATTTGGGAATTATATTTCTAAAACAGTCTGACAAATGTGAAAACATAGAGGTAGAGATCATTACATTTTGGCACAGCGCATTTGGGGCAGAACGTACATTCGGTGAAGCAAAGGCCTTGCATCCCTTCAACCCACTGCAACATAAAGTAGCCTATATAATGACCACACTGATATGCACGAAAGAAATAACTATATTTAGCAGAAGGGCAGCAAGGGAATGAATTGAACCAGGCAGCCAAGACAGTTCATGTCCAATCACCTCGGATTCCGCCTGGAGCCTATACTTCCTGTCACTGGATTCCTGTTTCACCCAAAGGCCCTCCTTTGCCAGTCCATAACTTTTCCTCCTGACAGAATAGCTTTCACTAGTATTAATGTGATCAGTCAGCGCGCAGAGAGGGCCGAGGCCGCCCGTGTCCTGGATCAGACATCATATCACACACACACGGTTGCTATCTGTGGCTAAACAAGACACACAAAGGAGGATACTCTAGTACTGGAATCCAGCAGCACCACACAGAAATGTCTCCACAATCTTTATATTCACTACAGTTTATAATATTACTACTATCCTATTGCATTCTTCATGCTAAGCTAGGTAAATGGATGCTGGGTAAATTTTCCAAAATGTTGTGATTGCTGTTTTTATAATTATCTCTTATATACATTTATTTTATAATAATGTGTATTTTCTTTTCTTCCACAATGAACAATATTTCCTGAGAACAAGTGGATTTGCCAAAGAACACTGCAATTGGCATCAGCTTGAGCTCAGTCTTTGCCAAGAAGGCGTTCCACAAAGGGAGATTCTGATTAAACTTTAAACTTGGAGATTTAAATTTCTTGCCAGGGTAACATGCTTCCCACTGCAGAAGTACTAAATGAATTGTGCTTAGAAGCCTATTGGGGGGTTGTATAATATCAGAATTTTTGCACAAGTGCAGTTTCTTGATTTTGCTTCCTTGTGAAAGCTCAGCTGTATGTGCACAACTAGTTTTTTTTGCAAGATGCTCTGCTTCTCAGAGTGGAGCGTGATTTGACAGACGCTTCATCGGATTCAGGAAACTGAACATTAAACCATAAAAACATAGAGTTGGCAAAAACAACGCTATACTTTATGCCTTCTTCTCTTGACTTTAAAGTTGCATTTGATGTGAAAGTCGCCACGGGTGCATTTCTTATTAGAATAAAATGTAAAAGCCTTTGCCCTCCAAATGTGTTTTAATGAGCTTCTGCATTTTTAGTAAATTAATTCTTTTTTATTTAGCACTTCTTCCTCTTCTCTGCTCTCATGTTAGGAAAGAGAGTTTTGGGAGAACTTCTGATTGTAAACAGCCAAACGGGAGGAGGTTTACTTTGCATTTTTTAAACTAAAAGACTAATCTTTACTTCCACAGCAGATTTGTAAATCGATGGTTTGGACTCTTGTCTTGTGAACAGACATGTGTGCGCTCAGTGGTCGGGGAAAACAACAGCCCAGTGGTTCGGTTGTGAGGAGTCGGCAAATGGGTTGCTAGGCGACAGCAGCCAGGCAATTCCCTGGACAGGTGGGTTGGGTGGGGGGGGCTGTTGATAGAGGCTACACCTGCACACACACACACTCAGATTCAAACCTTGCCCTTACAGCCCCCCCCCCCCCCACACACACACACACACTGCCATTCTCTGTTACACACAACATGCAAATGTGAGCTTGATATCAGGAGAACCACAGCGCTCAGTGACAAATCTCCATTTTAAAAAATCCGGTGATGGACCTGGTTCTCAGACAGAAACAACATGTTTCGCCACAGTGAAAAAGGAACAGGCTGCTATTTGCACAATAAATCTCTTTTTGTGGTTCAAATACTCTCGAATGAGAACATTCGGTCGATCCTTTGATGTAAATTCATTGCAAACGTTCACCTTTTAACACAAAGACAATGACTCAAGAAGAATAACTTTGGGGTTCTATCATAAGAGCAGAGCTCTGAGGAAATTAGTCAGAGATTCATTTTGTATACGACAATGGCCATGGCAGAGAAAACTCATTACTAAACACTGTCTGCCCTTCTGGTATTTACCTTGCTGATTGTCCCAGCCAAGGGAAATGTCACTTCATATTAAGTTTGCCACAGCCCTTGGAGCAAGTGGAATCTATTATCAAATTTCTGCATGAGTTTTTGCGCTGCAGTTCTGGACATTAAATTAATCCTTATGATGATGATATACATAATAAAACAGCAAACATTTATTAGATTAGAGTGATGATTTGGTGGACTGTAGACATAATGATGGCCTAAAAGCGCATTCAGCAGCATTCGTTGCTTGTTATCATCATCCTCAAGGATCCAAGGGGAGGAAGTCTTCTTTATTCTTTGGAGAATGGAGCTCAAATTGGGTTGTAAATCTCCGCTACAGTTTAATAAATCGTTTTATAAACTTTTGTTCTGCAAGAATTTCGACTTTATTCCTGCATGTATTTGCATCAGCTGATTGTTTGTTGATTATCATGCAGGGGAGAGTCGTGCCCGATGAAATGTGCAGACAGACGACAGGATGGTTTTGGGTGGTGTTTGTGCCAAATGCTTGAGCCCAAAGACTAAAAACCCACGCACTTCACAACTGTCCTTTGACCTGGAAGTAAATCTCATGGAGTTTCGTTTTCCAACTTTTGTCAAGATTCTCACAGCAATATTCGTCTAAATAAACAGACCGGGACAGAAATCCGTTCAAACAAACATCAAATTTAAATACAAAAAATAATTGAAATGCCCTTATTTTTAACCAATTTCCTTGTATTCAACAGCGCAAACTTATTGCATGACGTTGAAGAAGCTCTGTTTTTTCCAGTGCGCGCCGCGGCGCGGACTGGCACGGCTCTCCCGGCCGGGCTGGAGATCTGAGTGCGCCCTCCCCTTTTCTCCTTTTATTTTTTGACACACGCCGCAGATCCGCTCTAATATCCTATCACAGTTGGAGACACACTTGCACACTCACGACTAAACAAAAAAAAAAAAAGCACGCTCCCCAACTCCACTGGTGGGGGTGAGGGGGGGGGGCACATAGATACAAGATGAGATTTGTTTCCAAACGCGCACCGATGGCGCTGTGAGGCGCTTGCCTGAGAAGTACGCACGACGCTGGTGGATTTGTCAACCTTTTTTTTTTTTCTTCCCCTGCTCGGATCTCGGTTTTGGGGGGGGGGGGGAATTGAGCCAAGCTATGGATTACCCAGTCTTCCTACTTTTACTCCTGTCAACCATCTCGTCTTTGTCGGCCGAACAGTTCCCAACAGCGCAGATGTGAGTACAGCTTCAGTCAGAAAGAACAGCCTGTTGGCTCCAGAGAGGTCGAGGATGGATCAGCTGTGGCGCTGGAATGACAGTTTGTGCGTTTCGCAGTCCAAATCAATTTACCAGGTGGAAATGCAGAAATATATATGAAGCAGCATTAAAGATAAATAAACGTGATATTGTTTATATCTTTAAGAAGTTTTTATTTATTTATGTATCCTTTTTCAGATGCGTTTCATTGCAGTTGGTGGAAGCAGAAAGTGCCTTTCTATTTTCATATTTCATATTGATGATGATTGCACATTACTTGGGGGGGGGGGGGGGGGGCGTATAACTTTACCTCGTGAAACATGAGCTCTAAAACTGCTTTCCTGTTGTTGCCAGCTTGCAGCACAGTGACGGGATGGGGGGGCATGAATCGGCCCTGAATGTCATGTTGCCAAAACTTTTCCTGAACCACAACAACAACAGTTTATAGCTGCAGGAGGTTAGATGAGCATAGACGTGATGTCTATGCCCCCCCCCCCACACATGCATATAGATGAAATCACTTTAATGGTGGTTTGTGTAATCTTTCAAGCACAAATGGACAAAATAATCGGAATATATGGTCATTTTTAAAAACCTGCTTTTAACACACTCATTTATTAACTGGAAAAATAATTGGGGGTAAAACATTTTTGAGCCTCTCTGCTAAAATGAACCTCTGTTGAATGCTACACTGATTAATTTTTTTTTTTTTTTTTTTAAATACACAGTCCCAGAAATATAATTCCTAAATTAAACCAACACGTAGGTGGGCGCTGCTGCACCTCACACTCTAATCAACAGGTTTACGGGTATTCCAGATGGTTCTAAGAAGGAAGTAGGGCCGAATGCTTTTGAATGCAGCCCAAGTTTTGTTCCCAGTGAGTGATGATGAGCCACGATGGCACTCAGCCTAATGGCTGAGTACAATGATGTCAGACTCGCAGAGTGACCTGCCCACTCCCAATATTTCATGGGCACTTAAGTGGATTGATTTGCGGGTTGTGTACATGATACACACACACACACACACACAGGCTGAACTATCTTCAGACCCACTTCCACTGGCGTGGTTGACTTTCCGAGTAGACATGTTATGTCGGCAGGAATAGCGGTAATGGCGTTTACAAATTCGGCAGACAATGTTCATTCTTTGTCACAAGGGCAAGAAAGAAGAAACTGAAATAGTGTTTGTTTTCACATTGATGTCTGAGTCATTCCTGATAATGACAACTTCCTTCTCTGGAGGACAAACCCAAGCAAGACATCCTCCCATCCCCGCTAAGCCCCAGTGTTTAAACCCAGATGATCTTCCTCTCGGTGACCTCTTGGCCTGTGATGGTGATCTTGAGTGACAAGTCTCAAGTTGACTCCCGAAGGTGAAAGTCGCAGATAAATTAGAAGGGCTGGGCTGACCCATGTTCTCCTCCAGGAAAGCAAAGGTCTTCAGTAGGTCGGTGTTCTCTGATTAAAAACAGACAGTGTGTGCCTCGTCCTTTCTGTCTGTCCTGCCCACCTCCCCGTCTCACGGCTCCATGTGTGATTGCATCTCTGGGCTCCAGCTCTAGCCTCACATGCCAGCATCTGTCTGCTCCATCCCGCCATCCCTTCTCATTCTCTTCCTCAGCACGTTCCCTTTCAGTCATGTTCGTTCTCCGTCCGTCTCCACTTCTGTCCGGCTCCCGATGTATCTCTTTATCGCTCCCTCTCTTCTTTTCTTTGCCGCCTGGAGGCGGATGATTAACATCATTGAATCTGAAATGCAAAGTCGGATCTGGAGATCCGGGGAGACGGGCGGAAAAGATAGAGATGGAGAGACAGGAAGAAAGTCCAGACTTCTTGGCCTCCTTCTTCACATATATTATTTCCTTAGATGCTTTTTTGCCGCATGAAATCGACATGCATGCTTCCCTGAATTTTCACCACCACACTCAAACACCAAAGCGATCTTTGACAGTGCCGGTGTGTGGAATTCATCCATCCAGCCCAACACAGGGTCATATGCTTCTTTCTTGGCTTTGGCCTGAGCCATCCTCGCATTTTCCATATTTCCCGTCACCCTCTGCTCCACTTACTTGCTTTTTATTTTAGGCTAACTAGATTTCATGCTCAACCAGCTAAAGAGCTGCACTTCTCGCGTTTGCAGCCTCGTCTCTGGCGATCAGCGGGCATAATATGACAAGGCGCTTCATCCGACCGAAACCACACATGGGTTGTAAGCATGTGGGGATGGTGTAAAAGCATCTCTGCTATGCGTACTAAACGAGCAGGTTCCAGACTTGGTGAGAAAACGATGCATTACAGATTTACGTGAACTTAAATAAATCATACGAGTAGTTCTTAATCATCTATTGTTTGCCTCAAAATGTCACGATAAGATATACTGTCGCGACCCCTTGTTTACGTTTTCCTCTCGGGGAAAGAAAAGCCCCTACCCCTCTGTGAAAAGAACATTTGGGAGTAACAAAGCAACCCTGGGGCTGTATTACTTCCCCACAGTCTTTTGGCAAATAGAATACCCCAAGAATTTTCCATTGCAGAGTTTCCCAGGCAATCTGGGGAACAGCTAACAGCTGTTCAGTTGAGAGGCCTGTCCAATACAGGAAGTACGTCTGCATGCATAAAGCACAGGCTGTGCCATAAGTCGGGCACGTGCTTGGAGCTTGATCCTTTAAAAAACTTTTAGTAAAATCTTACATGGCATTAAGAGATAGCACAAGCTAATCAATAGTAACGAGCCACCTGATCAGAACCACACGCCCGAGTGGAGCTGGATGTGTTTAAAGCATCTCCAGTGAGACGTCGCAAGTCCATTGATGGATAATACTTTTGAAAGTGAGAGAAATATGGCTCCACGGTGACCTGTGGTAACCTCTCTCTGGAGCAGCGTAATGGAGCTGTATCCGAGCGGACTGCCAGGCGACACTGGATTGTGCACACCACTGCGCTGCCGCACGGCGTGCGTGGGAGGATCTGCACAGCACTGCAGCAGCAGTAGCTTCTGAAGCCCTCTGGATTGATTTTAATTGGATGGTTTGGCCACGGGGGGGGGGGGGGCACGCACCAATTTCTCTATTCAAATGCATCATCTCAGTGTTTTTCATGGAATGAGCATGACTTGCCATTCATGCTCACTCACACAGTTTGTTCAAAAAGGTGTGAAGGTGGCAGGGATGGGACGATTTCGTCATTTGAGCAGCGTGGAAAATGACATGTAACAGAGAGGCAGACAGCTGGAGGGATGAAGGAGGAGGAAAACAGTCACATTTACTTTTGAGCCTCTTCACCGAAGGCGTGTCTTTGGGGAAATCCTCAGAGTTGTGCTTGAATCTGCCCCCGAGCCATTGCTCTGAAGCGAGTCCAAACACTTGCAGACGTCACAGCAAATTCTGTTTCCTCTGGTTTAATGTGTCGGGACACCTGCTGGGTGAGGTGATACAATTGGGAGCTGCTACTTCTGTCAGGACGTACATGCTGCATGGGCAAGGGGTGAGGCGAGTCAGTCCCTGCGAGAGGTGTGAGGCCAACGCACGAGGGTAGGAAGGGAATGTGACACGCTCTTCTCCCGTGGAGGTTTCCGTTTTCCGGTTGGACGGGTTCAAAGTAGATCTTAGAAACCAAATGTGAACGTACCTGAACATTTCAAATACCTCTTTACGCTATTTAGCTGAGATGGAAATGTTTTTTGACGCTTATTTGTTCATCTTTTACATAATAAATCACCACAACGAGCACAAGTCCATATGAACCCCCCCCCCCATAATTGACAAGTTCAATTGGCCCCTTTTGAAACAGCTTCCTGTAATGGACACCTACTCCATCAGCGTTTGACTCCTTATCAGCGCTACCCCATCGTTTTGGTAATGATCTCACACACTGTCTGGTCAGCTCTTCCACGGCTGTAACACAACCTAACATAAGTGCTTGATGGAACAAGACTTTACTTGAACACAGCTCTTCTGATCCAGCCCGGGGGAGGGGGGGGGATTGTAAAATGCAGAGAGGAAGGCAGTAGCAGGGAGCCAGAAACATTGCCGGGGAAGATAAGGACTCGATTATGGTGTTGATGACCAGAATATTGGAGAAGATGTCGCTTGTCTCCGTTTGTGTGTGTGTGTGTGGGGGGGGGGGGGGTTGACTTCTGAAGCAATATTGACAGAAAATGGCATTCGATTGGGAATAAATAAGGCCATTAAATATGTGGACTATGTGCGATGTAAATGACTTGAGGAGGCGGAGTTTGGATTTGCCTTCCTTAAACAGATTGTTGGGTAAGAGCAGGAAAAACTAGAAAGAGAAAAGAGAAGGGAAGGTCATAAAGGAGAAGATGAAAACGGAAGTCTTCCACAAAGCTAATTCATTAGCTGTCTTCCAGTGGCTCAGTTGCGTCCATGATGTCATCGCTGTCTGTGTGTGTGTGTGTGTGCCCTCTCTGCTTTATGCATGAATGTCGGCCTTTTCTCTTCCTAAGAACGGATTAGAAACCCAAATTACACCTATCAGACGAGGATTAACTTTATGATATACTCGAGCCACCTAGTGAATGAATGATTCTTGCTTGCTTGAGAAAAAAAAACGAGACAATTACATTTGTACATTAATGTCATCTTTTCAGCACTGGGTCCTCATATCAGATGATCTGTTTGTCTAAACTCCAACCGAGTGTGTCTCCAACTCTCTTTAAGTCAGTGAATCAGTGATGATCTGTCCAGCATGCAGCCTGAGTCACTGCTGCAAACATGTTTAGATGGAGCCACTTTATTTCCCGATGGCTTCGCACCTGTTTGCCCACAGCCAGACTTTTTATGCACATTTTTGCCATTTGACAGATATTTCCCACATTACAGAATGGCCTTTCTTTAAAGCGCTGACTTTATTTCATATTGAAGCCATATTTGCTGGAGCCATTCAAAATGCAAGCCTCTCTGCTGCTGCAATATAAAGTGATTCCTCCCGATCCTCAGATAGAAAGTTCTAATAGTCGATTGTACCACCCCAATGACTAAGAGACCATATTATCTGATCTTATTGATGTAATTGCAATGGCGACGTTCACAACTTCCTGTTCATTTCATGCAATGAACAATGGAGTGGGAGACTGAACGCCATCCAGTCCCAAATGATTTCCTGATCATGTTTAATTTTCCGCCGGCACAGTTCCCGTCAACTAAATGCTGGTAAACTTTGGTTAACTTTTTCATCCGGTTTCATCAGATAAATAGTTCCTCAAGGTTGGAATAACAGGAGTTTAAAATATAGTCAGGAGTAAAGGAACATAAAGAACATTTTAGCACCGATAATGCTATTTCTTGAGTGAGAGAAATAATGCGGCATTTCAATATAGCAGCGACCACGTGAGAAACAGATCATTTGCACGATACGCTTATGCAACGTGAGGCTGAATTTTCTATATTTAATCGTTATGTTAAAAACTAATTAGCCCCAATTGTTCGAGTTGGAACAACCGCCCGGTCCCATGATAGTAGTGATTCAATGGGACAAGTGTGCGAGGAAGGAGGCCTGCAATGCCGGCAGGTCTCTCACTTGGCTGAGCTTCACATGGCTCCACTCATTTCCAGCCTTGCAGTCTAATTGCTGTATCCAAGTGGCTCTGCATGGCTCACCAGCCATTTTGGAGGCTTCAGTTTCCCCAAGCAAAGGGGGGGACGGACGGACGGACAGAATAAGAACTGAGCATGGGAGGCGATGAAGTTAATGAACCTTCTTTCTGTAGAACATGAACATCCACCCACACCTAACACCTGTTGTAATGATTCACTAATTAAGTTTTGCAGTGCATTAGTCATCGTATGTAATGATCAATGAAACAGGAAGTCACGTTGTAAGAGATTAAGAGTATGTATTATGCATGACCTGGTTAGAAATAGGGGTGAAAAGAGCACTGCGCTTCTCTATTTCCTCTCAGCTGTCTCCGACGAGGCTAAATATACCGTATGGCTGCTATGCTACGAATTTACAGTGTTAGCCAACCATGCTCACGTTTAAAAATAAGATAACATATGCAATGGCTTCATATGTCAGTGCCCCCCCCCCCTGCGGTTAGAGGTAAGAGGTTAGTTCACACCGTCGGGGCAGAATGGGTGATTTTCTTTATGGATTATGTCATGTATTTTTTTTTATTGGCTGTTGTAAAGGAGCTGAGGCGTTGCAGGTGTACTTGCAGCGTGTTCCCAGGTTTACACGGTTTGTGTAATAGAGCGAGTTTTTTTTTTGTTTGTCTTAAACCAGTGTTAGTTCATAAACTTAAAACTTTATGTTTAGAGTCTATAGCTAAGCTGCTTTCTCTAAAAACTACTGTATAAACTTACATCAAAGAGCAAATTGATGCAAAGGTTATCTAAAGCAAGCTAATTGCATTGCATTTGGGAAATAAATAGCTGTGCAGTGCATGTAGTGTATTCTGCCCGGCTCGTGTTGCTCCTGCTGAGTGAAGAGATTCATTGGTGTTTTGACAGCGAGGGGCTTCAGAGGGGGATATAGTTTCACCTCATTCAAAACTCATCTACTTGTACCCATAACCTGGAAGTAACTGAATGTGAGAGATGCCGTTAAAGTTAGGGTAGTGCCTTTAAACTTTAAGGGAGGTCAGACAGGTGGAATCGTGTCGTGGTCTCCTGCGTTATCGGCTTCTCTGACGCTGTACTTCCATTTCTTGCAGCGTGGGCGTGGCCGCGGGAGAGTTGGCTGAACACCTGGAGACACACCTGCGAGTCGTTTGCCACTCAGAAAAGTTTGCTACTTAAAGCCTAACCAGATGCTGGGATTCGTCTCGCTGCTAACTTGTGTGTGTTTCTCCGGTGTGTTTTTGCCTTCTCTTCCACGGCCGAAAGATTTATATACAGTGTTTTTATATATTTATATACATGTGTAGAGTTTAGCATTGTGTTTTCGGGGACCTCAGCCAGTCCAAGCCTTAGTTCTTTTCCATAGTGGGTTTGCGTTTTCTGATTTGTTATGCTGTCTTTTCCTTCCCAACGTACTGTATATGAGTAAACTTTTTCTTTTTGAATTTTTATTCGTGCCTCTGTCTCCGCATTCTGGGGTCCACCAGCTTGATCAATACATCCCGTGATAAATAGGCTACTGTTAGCAGCAATGCTAAGGTTTTTTTTTTTAATGCGACAGTTTTTACCCAAGTAAAAAAATCTCAAATGTGCTAATAAAGTGATTAAAAAGATTACAGACAAACATTCATATGGCGTTTTCATGTATTGCGTAATATGCCGTATATCATGTGACTATCTTGGCTAAATTCAAGCTGACAACGGTCAGAGGGGCTCTCCGTTAGTCCGAGAGGTTCGTCTGGCTAACTGATGGATTTTTTTTTTTTGCGTCCTCAGAATAAAGGAATGGGTGGACCAGATGCAAAATGAGTTGATCTCGTTAACAGACGCAGCCAGTGGTATCCAGCACCTTGTACAGGTAAGCATGACAGTCCTACACAACCACACTCTGATTGTAGCTGATATTCAAACCTACAACCCAAGTAAAATTGAAATTTTCACTTTTTGTAGAATGATTTTATTTCATAGCTGCTGTGTACCTTTTTCATTGGACTGTCTTTTTCTGGGTAATTTCCATTCAGATCAAATGGGTGAGAAAGCGGAACACCGTTTTATTTGAATGTGACTTTAAATAAAAGGCGTTCCAAAAATTGATTTCCTGTACGATGAAATCAGCAGGCGCAATCCATCACCAGTATCTCCTCATCGCACATAACACTGCATCATTTTGTTCCGCCAGACTAATGTAGACCCTCAGAAAAGGAACTGGAACGTCAGCCCATCTCCCATCTTGAATAAATCATCCACAGAAATCCTTAAAACCCGTTTCTTTGAGATGTTATTGCACAACTCTTGCAGAAATTGAATATGAAAAATGTTATGCATTTTCTATTTTGAGATGGTCATTCTATGCCTTTGGTGATGCTCACGTTAAAAAATGAATACAGGCAACAGCACAGTGTAAAGGGGAGCGTTATGCGGCTTAAATTTCAGCTACATGTGTAAAGATCTTAATAGCCTATGCAGCTCATTCTGTGAGTATTTTAGTGGTACAAACCATTTGTGCAGATGGAGGAGCAATTCCAAGGAAGTAATAAAACGACTCCTCTTTATGTTGCTCTCGCAAGAAAGCAGTCTGACACATGAAGGATGAAGACAAATACATGCCCCCACCTCGGTTTGGTGATTTGAATGTCGGACAGTGAATCTCCTCTAGGCAGCGAAGTGATCGTCTGTTTGACATTTGTATTTCTCTATCTATATAGCACAGTAAATGATCGTGTTATGTAACCTGAAATAGCAATTTAAAGGTTTTCCTTTTTTAAATATATCATGTCCTCATTGACTCCTACCTTTATGCTACATATTTTTAATCTTCTGAAGGTCATGTTTAATATGTAAAGCCAAACACTGATGCATCTTTAAATAGCCTAAATATTTTGCTACTAATTTAAACTTGACAGTGGAACTGTTTCATGTTAGTTTCTGCTGACCTCCCGACTCCTGCCGTTGTCTCGTTGTCCCAGATATATGGCAAACACAGCCCTCACTTCACAGTGGAGACCAACAATGCGCAGGATCTGGTGGCGACGGCGGCTGGGAATATAGAAAAACTGCTGGCTAATCGATCTGAAGCTCTAAAGGTGAGTGTGTCCTGAGACGAGATGACCTCGCTGCTGAGAAGTTTGGTTATTGCTTCTTCTTATCGACTTAATCCTTCAAATTGTGATTGTGCTTATAGGAGTAAAGAACCGATTCAAATCCTAGTCTGTGTGTGAGATCAGGTTTAGTGTCTCTCCGAGCGCAGAGCCAGAGGACATGCGTCGAAACGGTCTGCTTGTCCTCATTTCATGTCAGAAAAAGGCAGTGGAGCACAGCCACCGCTTCAGGCTGACGCAAGGCACTGATGCAATATAAGCAGACATCCTCCAGAGAGCTGATTTAATTCAACGTTACCAGTCGGAGTTACTGCATGCAAAGAAAAAAAAGAAAAATAGTTTTGACGTGTCACTTTTCAATATGGAGAATAAAATGCTACTTTCAACTTTCAGGAATTATTGGTCGTTCGTCTGAAGTACGAAGGCCGGATGCTCTTATTTTGTAGTAGCCAGTCCTGTGGACAAGCGACTCCGGGGGAGATACAACTATTCATTTTGCATGACAATGACAACTGCTGTCAGAAACTCCAGCCGGCGCTTGGACTGGGCGCTGCTTTGACTTGAGATGAGGCGCTTTCTCTTTCTTACATCTAGTGACACACAGTGTCATTTGCCTCGCCTTGATTTGAACAGAAAAGCACCTGACCGACTGAATTGGGATCCCTGGATGGTTTCCAACCTCAATCAATCTGCTTCGGGGAGCCAGAAAATATCCAATTAAAGCCAGACAGCCTGTTGCTATGGTTACATTCTCATTGATTACCTCATCAATCCAACGGAGCATTTCTTTTCTCTCTCAATGCAAGAATTGCTCTGCGATCAGGAACAATTAGCTTCGTTACGTTGCGCTGCTGGCTCGCTCGGTGAATGAACAATGGAGACCATCGACTACAGTTTCTTCCGTTCCTCCCTTTTGCCTGCAGCATATGTTTGACTCACCTGTGGGAGTTGAGAACAGCTGAGTCATTTAAGTTGTTGAAAGTTTGAAACGAGCAAAGGATGCCGTCTGAAGTCATTCCTAAGCGAAACGCCACTTGATGCTTTGTTCTCTCTGAATTTGCTTTCAGACCGGAAACTGGCATTCTGCGTAATGAAGTGGAGTTGAGCCAGCTTCATGGTGATCAATTGAAAACATAAGGGATCGTAAATAGCTACTGTGTCCACTTAGCTGAATTGTGAATTGAAAAAATACAGCTGCGGTTTAATGTTCTTGATCTGACTTGCGTAAATCTAAAATTTCTCAGCGCTGGTTTTCCTTCAGTGTATAAAGTGACTTTCCACCGTCATCACACTTGGTCTTTTATTTCATCTCATCATCTCTATCGTCCCTTTCTTTTATCCCCTGCCTGTTTCATCCTCCTGTCGGTGTCTCATCCCAGCCTGGTTATACACACACACACCATGTGAGTGAGCCATTGTGTAAGAAGTTATAGCTTCCTGTCTAAGAGAAGAGGATGCGCTGGATGGCCTGGTGTGTGTATGAGGGGAGAAATGATGAGTAGAGGGAGAGTGGTAAGAAGTCCATCAGTGCACTACGCCACACTTCCCTCGAGGCAGTGCACGAAGGACGATAGCCCATTACAGATCTCCTATCCATTACGATCTTCACCTCCTTAGATGTACAAATATCAACAGGCTGCACACTCTTCTTTTTCATGCGGCTGCTTCGGCATGTAAAACCAGGCTCGGCTTCCAGATGCATCGCTGATTTCTAGCTGCTTTTTTTTTTTTTTCTTTACCTCAGATAAGCCCCCTTCTAATTCAGTAACTAATAATTTTAGTTTTTCAGAGGGCAGCTGAGACTCAACTTGGCCAGAACACCCTTTCCCTTAACCTCAACAATACTGTCGCTCTTCGTTCCCTTTTTCTTTTTTCACACCTTTTCTTCCTTTGTGCCCTCTAAATTTCTCTTTCCTCTCCTTTTGTGCATGGCGCACGGATGCAACAGGTTTCCATGACACCGGGGTCACTAAGCAACCTAAATATAACAGGTTCTTGGGTCCCAAAAATGAATCGCTGTCCTTCCTACAAGTCCCTTCAACCATATGACATGATAGAAAACACAGCATCGCCCCTCTGGTCGCATTCGTGTTCACCGAAGCCTCTGAAAACGACGCTGGTGAGAGCGTGAGTTCTTGAATACAGCCCTGTTGAACACTGCGTTCTGTAGTGATGCGTAATTACAGAGAAGTCACCGATCTGCAGTGTCTGGAAGTGCATTATTAAACCAACACTTGATGTCATACTGTGAGCTATTAGACTGTGATGTTCAAGCCCAAATCACAGTGTAGGCTCACACACACTCATTAGGCTCACGCCTAAGAACCTTCTTTTATTGAGCTTTACAACAAAGTGGAAACATTTTCCGCTGTGCAGTTTCACATGAAAGCATATCTGCTTGTATTTAAATGACATCCACGACCTCAACTCGCAGTCTATTCCCAACGTTTTTCTGAAGTGTGGCCGTTATGATGTCCTCTTCCCAGCATGCGTCGTATCAAAATGGCATGGAGATTTATTGTCTTCAATTTGCTGAGTAAACAACATGCGTTTCCCACTGAGCAGTTATTATTGCCAGGTAATTTATGATCGCGGCGCCTCGCGCTGCACCGGAGCCCTGTGCGAGGCTAACTTTTTTTGCAGAGTGATATAATGCCCTTCAACTGTATGGGAGACATTGAAATATTACCCACTTCAGTCAGTCAAATTGCAGAGCGCTGTTGAGATCGAAAGGCACTACAGTTGTTACTTGTGGAGCTCATTTTTAATTATGTATAAGGTGGGATTGGCGCGTATTTATGGAACACAGAGTGCAAAAAAAGTTATTCTTCAGGGACACATGGACTGATCGCCAACGAGATTGCGTCTGATACACACACGGCTATATTTATGTATTTACTTATTTAGGTTTCTTGAATTGGCATTAACACTATCCTTCTGTTGAGTCAGATTTGGCTAAAGTCTTAGGAGCAGCTCACAAAACTTACCTGTTAACTAAATATACACATCTGTCACTGTCACCAAAAATCCATTCCTATCTGACAGTTATAATGTTAAAGAGAGTGTTGACTGTCTGATTCTGGCTGCCGGTGGTTCATTATTCACCACTTCCTGGTGTGTGTCATGCTGCTTTTTTCGGCCCAGCTGCCTCTCTCTCTCTCTCTCGGCGTCTTCTGGGCTCCGGCTCTGTTTGTCTTCTCTGTTTTCCTACATGTAACTTATCAGGTGTGCAGTAAATGCATACAGAACTGGCGCGTGCATTTCTGCTGCTCCCTGCCACACGGCGGCATCGACGTCAGCAGCTGTGTTACGGGACAAATAGATGGCGATGCACAAAAAATTTTTTTTTTGGTTGACTATTTTCTATCTTTTTAGAATATTATTTTTTTTGTCCTGAAATACGGCTGATGCCACCAATGTGACGAGAACTAAAACAAAACTGGTGTTGAATGATCCACGACAATAAAGCCGCTGAATGCATCGTTGCCAAACATGTGAGCAAAAGGAGGCAGAAGACAATTTGTCTTCTGATTATTATTATTGGAGTGATCTGAAATCCAAGGCGATGGAAAGCAGCTGGGATTGGGAGTTGCTTCCGTCGGGCTGGTGTGTCGGTACCTCGCGCAGCTGGAAGAGTTTTGCTGCTGCACAGAAGAAGCTGTCAAGCCAGCCTCTAACAAGTCACTTCCTGGAAAGTTAGTGTGCTGCTGTGGTGGGAGGGGGTCCACTTCCTACCTAAAATACCACCTTAGTATAAATTTTGATAAGTTTCATGCACTCTTTGCACTGTTTGCCGTCTTGAGTCTCTCTCTCTCCCCCCTGTTTTTTTTTCTTCCTCACCACTCTCCTCCTGGCTCCCGACAGACTGAGCAGGATAGATCTGACTAAAGTGCTGCCAGTCACAACAGCAGATGCTCATGTTTCCTCTGCTCTCCTGTGCCTCCCTACACATCGGTGAAAATGCAGGTGTGTGTGTAGTATGTCCTGGCAGGACTAGATGCTCTAATCCATCTGCCAGGAATGGGTGTCAGGAAAGCAAACCACACAGAGCGCATTTCATAGTGTGTGTTTTAACTTGATTATCCGTTGTTCTTAGATAGGCAGAGATCAACAGTGTTTTGCAAACACCTGAGGGAGAGGTGCCAATCGGGCTTCTTCCTTCCCACTAAAATTAGCCTTCCCTAGAACCTGAGGTTCTAGGAAAATTGACCAGGGAGGATTTTGACTTTTGAGTTCATACCGTGGCTTTGAGGAATCCGCACATTTGACATCTTTCATTTCTTTTGCAGTACAACCTAATTGTCAGGTTGTGTTAATCTGCGTCTTTCTATGACATCATCACATTCGTTTTCCGATGCGGTGTCTGCACATGTCAAAAAATGCTGGCTGCTTCTTCATTATCGGGCCTCAAGCCACGCACCGTGACCCAGGCGTAGACCGTCTTCGTTATGCCTTCTATAACACGGTAAAGTGCTTTCATGAGTCATTCCATTAGCAAGTTAATATATTTGTCAAGCCTGTTCTAATTATAAGCACTTTCTAGGTTGTTGTTTTTCTGAGCTCTGACTCCGTGGTGACTTTGTGAAATTGTGTCGCCTCCCCGTTTTTCTTGTCGACACTTGACGCCGCTGGGAGTCGAGGACGAGGTGAAACCGTGGCGCAAGATTGGAAAGAGCACATGTGAAAGAGATGGCTACTGGCCTCTGACTGTTTGACTGTTCAACCTGTTGACCTTGGGAATAAAAAAAAAGTAGACTCAATAGATTCTGTGTTGAGAAGGATGGAAGTGAAATGTCAAGGGAACCGTTTCATATGTGGAGAATGTGCCGGGTATGAAAATTTGACTTCCTGTCAAGTCTTGATTTGTCTCCATCAGAAACGGGAAGCCTTTATTGCAAACTTGAATAACACTTTCAAAATGCACTTATTGTAGCAGTCTCTACCAACTGTTTTCTGTTGTGATTTAAACAAAGGACTCTAAAATGCCCGTATCATTCTTCATTCCCTTAATGATGCAGCAGGCTCGACTAGAGGCGCTTTCAGCCCAAATCACCATTGATGGCTTTTGTGACCACAGCGTCGGAATCAGATAAGCAGTTTATTAGATTGGTTGAAGCACATACCCCCAATCCATCTCGGCACAGTTAATGATCTGACGGGAAACCGACGGCAAAGTCCCATTATCTGGCTGAGGCAAACTCTTTTCGCTGCACGCGATGATGCAGTGAGATCCACCTCTGCACTTTAGCCGCAAAGACGCACACGCCATTTCATTTAACTGTGGCTGGGAGGCTACGCCTGATTGGTATCAGATTTATTTATTTTTTATTCCAAAATGTTTGAAATAGAAATGTATGTGTTTGCATCCCAGTTCTCCAAACAGGTGAGTCAGTCGGACTTTGTTTTGTCTGACTCTTTGGCATATTGTTTAATTTCACACGAATTGATTCAATTATTCATCGTTTCAACCCCTTCCTCTGTCTCCTCCTCCTCCTCTTATTTCATAAATTAATTTACTCCTCTGCCTCCATCAGTTTTCTACTCCCTTCTCTTTGACTTGAAACCCAGGAGTAAGCTGGAAGAACCGGATTTGATATTTCCCAGAGGAAATTAATACTGCATCACATTCCAGGGCCAGGTTGAGATTAAAAGATGGTCCTTATTATAAACCCATTAACCTCGTCGTTAGAACCAAATCTTGGAAAAGCTCGACCTGGAGGATGTCTAATTTGAGTGCAACATTTAGTCTGTTCTTTTTTTTTTAGATGCCAGTGATATTTAATTTTCTTCTGCATCCAGATAAATTGGATGATTCTCTAGAGGCCTTATTTGTGGTTTTAATTTTTTTATTAATTGTCTTGGGCCAAACAGAGTGGGGGTCAAAGCTATTATAGTGACGTTAACATTAATGAGGCCTCGGAGGAATAAATCTCCTGTTCTAAATGTTGACAACATATTAACACTGGTCTGACATGCTGTACTCCTGTCTGTCAGAGGCTGGCAAAGGAAGCAGAGAAGTATCAAATGGACCACGTGTGGATGGACGACAGTGAGGTGAGCACGCTCCGATATATTCGTTAACACGGGCCACACAAAAGTCGAGCAGTCGCTCGACCTCGGAAAAGGAACCGGGGTGAGGGGCGCGTTATTCATGATCCAGTACGAGGGTAATAATTAGATGGCAAGTATTGCAATGAGATCAGTGACCCTTTTCATAGTAAAAGTTTATCTGAGAATTACAAAGCATTTGTTTCATCATAAAATTAATTGACGAATGTCCTCATCTCTCCTTTTCAATGACAAAGGCCTCAGTCTTGGCAGTCCTTTAGCTTTAAAATGGCGACTGGCATTGTGTTTGTGTAATGTGGTGGAGGAACTTTAATTAGCCTTTTAAACATCAGCAATGTTTGCCAAACCATGATGACACTTTTCCATTAAATGATCGTTCAGCTTTTTACATGCTGTTGGAAGGGAAGATCCTCACCGGAGATTAATGTGTCCACTGATCTTCAGTGAATTTGATATCCCTTTGGCCCATGATGCCCGATTTAAGGATTTTGTTAATCTTAAGAGGTTTTCTGCAACGCCTGACTTAATTTAGTTGTTTCAGTGGGTAACACCCCCCCCAAAAAAAACGAAAACAAAAAAACAATAACAAACAGAATAAATGAAATGTGCGACTGCTTTGACGAGCCGGATTGCGTAGCTGCAGTGCAAGAAAAGCACTTTCAGGTGAGAATGTATGACTTTCTGGTTCCCAGTGAGTGGAGTGGCAGATTGAATGAGTCATTGGGTTTTTACAAACATCTCTGGTGCATTTTGTGCTTGTGTGCAAATCAGCACATCCGCAATAAACCTTTTTTTTTTCTCACATTTATTTGGATGCACATGTCTCTATGTACGTGTGCTAGAATGCTCGAAATCAACACAGGATTTAACCTCTATTGTGTGCTAATTGTAAAGCTAACTAACATAACGGTTGCAGTGTCAGAAGGAGTCGCGGCTCCGTTTCACATGTTATCCCGTTCAGTGTGCGGCTCCAGAAGCGGGAGGCAGGTGGTGGGAGTCGGTGGTCCGTCTCTGTGACTCCAGGGCAGAGCAGCCAGGCTTGCTCGTTTGCACCATACTAGCTCATGGACTGACGGGAAGCCGAGCCGTGAGGGAGCAAACCAAACGCCACTTCCTTCAGTGATGCTCAGTGTCAAACTCAGACCAACACCCTGCAAAGAACTATAGCAAGATTTATGTTGTTGCGGCGGCTGCAGACGCCAAATTACAAATCTTACGATTCTCGGACAGATTTCCAACTGGAGTCCCAATATTTCTGGAGCTTATTCACACATCTTTGAAGTTTTAATAAGACACCAAGCGGTTGGGGTTTTAATCTCTGTTACGGTGGACACTTTTGGACGATCATTGAACACTTATTTACTGAGTAGAAAATTGTAGCAGTAGCTGGAAATCCTACAATCTCCAACTGCTTGTCCTTTGTGGTTAAATGGGCAACAGGGGTCGCTGGCTGCTCATCTTTCCCTGTTTCTCCTCCGTTTTCTTTGCAGGCGGACAAAATTGTTTACTTCAATGCCAAAGAGGACGTAAGTACAGCTCGATCCCGTTATTCACAAATCCAGTCCGAAATGGGAGAATGTACTTATTTTATTGATCTGTATTTTTATTTAGCAAAGGAATCCAAATGTGTGCATTTAGGCTCCACTCTCTTACGAGTATTCATCAGGCATCGAGCTCCATTAGGCTTCGAACAGCATCTGTCTGCTCTTATAAACAGGGATCCACATCTAACTCCTGTCCACTGTCCAAGTGGGAAGAGCCACACACCCACAGCACACTTGTGTCACTCTGCAATTGACTGACAGCCCCTCAGCTCCCACTTTCTTATCTCTTGATGCCTTGGTTTGTGTGTGACTGCCTAAAATTCAGTTTCCCAGTCATTATCCATTAGGATTGACAGTTTCAGCAAACACTCAACATTGTCACCTCGTCATGCGCAGACATCAAATTAAAAGTGTTTATGGGACAGAAGCTGTACAAACATTTAATAACCCATATTTGGAAACTTATCCCGAATTATGCATTTCCCTCTAGGTTTAATAAAGATATTTTTTCCCAGAAAAAATACTTTCGTGGATTCTTACGAAACTGCCCCCCCCTCTGTGCAGCTTAATCAGACGGAGGAAGCAAAGAGGAAGAATAACCGCTACATCCCGGATGATTTCGAGATGGACCCAGACTTCAAACGGCTCGTCTCGTACAACACCACCGCCGTTCACATCCCGACGGACATATATGAGGGCTGTAAGTTGGATCACACACGTGTGTGTTGAAGCAACGTGCGTATCTTCATATTCCTCTATCTATTATAAATAGTAATACTTCTGCCACCCCCTCTTCATGCCTGTCGCCACTACACTTGTCCAGTATCTAAAGTACTTTCCCGTGATGTGAAGCTCCGCCTTCCAGCGCTGTCTCATTCTAGTCTATTTATAGCCCGGATGCCAACAAGCCGATGGTCAGCACACTCTTTGCCCTCTTGTTGGCCTGTTCACCAGCTGCTCCTTTCCCTCCTGTTCGCTGCTAACTCCTCTGTCCTCTCAGGACAGATGCACTAAATGTCAGGCCTCAATAATGAACGGCCTTTTTTTGGGGGGGGGGGGGGGGGGGGGGGGTGTAGCATTTAGTGGCATGGCAGTAAGTGATGGCATCCAGGTGGATGGTTTCCAATCAAAAAGGGACATTTGTAGTGCACAGGGGATGAATCCTGCCAGAAAGTCTTTGATCTGATTAACAGAATATATTTTAACTGAGGTTTTTATTTTATTATGAACCGTCTCTTTATATGGTCACTGAAGTAGTCGCATCACTCTAAAGTCATAATGTTTTATTGTAGTATATTTATTCTTTATTCTACAGTTTTTTTTCCTGAGTTAAACATTAACCTTTTTTCTGCACTAAATTTTTCTTACAGGTTCACAAACTTACTACTTTGTTAATTAACACGAAATGTAAATCAACTAATAAATTATTGAGACTTAATATGGATCGTGCAACCTGGCAGCATGAAGCAGTTTAAATTAGCCGCCTGCGACATCAATTAGAATCCAGTTATATAAGCTAATTGGATATGAAAAGGGCTGTTCTGATTTATATATATACTTTTGGTACATGAAGTAAATTTGGATCTGAAGTACTATAATTATAGTTAAGCAAGACTTTTAATGATTTTTATTTTACTTTTGTGCATGACCTGAGTATTTGTTTCATTCTTCCACTTCACATGAAGTATTACTGAAGTGCTCGAGGGTACTTTTTCATTACTTGGTAAAGAAGCTCGTACTTTACCAGAAGAATTTTAGTGGCCTCCTTGATATAGAGCATTCAGTATCAATTTCCGTAGTCATCATCACGCTGACTTCTCTAAATGCAGCGGGCTCATCGCATGGCATTACCACCCTTATAGAGCAAAGTGGCTGCTCATGATTTGGACTATAAATGTGCAGAGTGGCGAGCCTCTGGGGCTTCTGACTGTGCAGACGTTTTTGTCATTGCCAAATGGCCAAATGCACTTAGCTATTTTTACAGGCAACAGTTATAATGATGAGAGAGCGGGGGTGGGACGGCGCATCGGTGGAGAGGGTTATTTTTTTATGATTCATCCGTCTATTTTCTCTTTCTTTACCTACAGTACATTCTTCTTTGTTATTCTCTCTCATCTTTTTGCTCTGTGCGTGCTTTTGTTTTAGGTGCTCCTTATTATTATTTTCGGAATAATTTAGTCTTTATTTGGTATCAAAACCTCCATCCAGTGCATTTAATTTAGTGCAGTGGTGCAATGGATATAATTTGACATTAATATTCCCTTTATAGCCTTGTATAGAGGACTATTGAAGTAGCAACGCGTAAGGCATGAATCAGAACCTCACTTACTTTCACTGTCACCTACTGCATTATTATGGGGTGTTTGACCTCCTCTGGAAAGAAGCAAACCTATCCTGGTGTTGGCGCTCCTTCCTTCCCTCTCTCTTTTTCAAAGGATGGGCTGCCACGGTGATGCCGCTCTGGATAGCCAGCGCTGTCAGCGTTGCCATGGCAAAGTGTATCCGATTGTTGGTGTGTGTGAGAGAGGAAGGAGACACAAATGCTTGGACACACCCTGGTCTTGTGTCTCGTTGCATTGAGAAAGGACAGGTAACTTGATTAGAAGGCAGCGCTGGCGTCGTCCTGCTGATGCTGAAGGTCAGATTGAATTGCCACCCATCTCTCTCCTCCTTTCTTTGATTGCCTGGGACTTTCTCCATCTTTTTTACCCATTCTCTGCTCACTCCATCCCTTCACTCTTGACATCCACAGCTTCCCCTCACCCTCCCCTCATCCCTCACGCCACTTTATAAGGGATATTAATAGCAGGGTGTGTGTGGGGACAAATGTGCTACTGACTTTCTCCACCACATTAGTCTCTCTGATTGGAGGTTATTCTCCCCTGCTGATCCAGTGTGGGTGGTCAGCCTGGGATTTACTAGCATGTGTCTGTGCACACACAAGATGAATCGCATATTTGTCTGTGTGTGTGTGTGTTGTCATGTGTGTCACATCGCATGCACGTGCTGTACAGTGCTTGGATCTCATGCTTCTGTATCCGTGTCTTCTCGCTCATTAGGCAGATTGCCACGGACGCAATGAGAGGAGATGAGAGGAGAGTGTCGCGGCCTTGACTGAGTATCTCGGGCTCGTCTGACGCTCGTTTGCATCGATGCTGTGTGGCACCTGTCAGCCCGAGACTCACCAACGCTGTGACTCGCTGAGATGCTTTGACACCGCGTATGCGACCATGTTTGTGTCGGAGTCTCGGCCCCTGTGGCGAAGCTCACAGCGTATGAAATTGTTTAGGGTTTTATTTGCACACTTGTGCTGCTTGATACTCACCCAATTTATTTTTTAGAGCTGGCTGCAAAACTCAAAAGTGTCTTCATTTCCATTCCTCTCCTCACCTGTCTTTCTTTTGCCCTCGCTCCCGTCTGCGTCCTTGCATCAAGTTGGATGCCCTTCCCTTGTGCTCTAATCAGGTGATGGGGATTCACATTTGGGTTTCCCTCCATGCCAGGAATTTTTCTGAGATTGTATTTCGTCTATCCATAAAACCTCCAAGGTTACTTCTATAATGTCACATTGTTTAATTCCTTATAATTGCAGCCGAGTTGAGAAAAAAATTGTGGAAACCTTGCATCTTCGTGATCCAAAACGGGGTGTGAAAAAGTTTGTGTGTGTTGTGTAATTACCTCTGCCAAGGAGGTTGTGTTTCTTTCTGTTTGTCAGTCTTTTAGCAACTTAACTCAAAAGGTTACAGACGGATCATAATGAAATCTTCAAGAAATTTTGAGCGTTACCGGGAACAGATTATTGCATTTTGGTGATGATCCAGAAGAGGCGCAAATCAGGAGTGATTGGCGAGTATCATCGAGTGTAAGGGCCCCTCTACGAACGGTTGCCGGTTCTCATTCAGCCAGCTGATGATGGGGAAGGCCACAGAACATCGCTTGGAACGGCACCGTCCAGCTTTCCATCCTGCCGCCTTCGCCATCATCAGTCACTGCCAGGATCCGTCTTATTTGTCTATGGAAGCTTCTGCATGTCTCACGGGGAATATTAAGTATCTCCCTCCTCATTCTGTTCCCATGTCTTCTTGCCCCATGAAGCGTTTTCTCACTTGTCTTTGCTTGTTACACTTAAAATATGGTATGGTTCACTTGTATCTATGACATGGGGCTGCCAATGTCTTAAAAAAAAGCAGCTAAACATTGACACCATCCCCTTAACCTTTTATTCGGAGACCAGAAACGGGGAAATGCAGTGACATGTTTTAGTAACAAGCAGAATAAACCTGAGTTGTTTACCAAATGTCTCGGAACCATTGAAGCGAGCCGTGGCTGCCTTGCGGTTGTGACCTGTTGGAGGAACAGACATATCATTTGCCTGTTCCCGACATTCTAGTGCTGCGTACTGTTACAGCAACCACACCCCATAATGTAGATTCATGTGTAAATGCCGTACCTGTTCCACGTGGGTTCTGCATGGCATAATTTCAGTTGCAATTGTTTCGTGATAAAAGTGCTCAAAAACATTAAAAGAAAAGTGCAAGTGACTTTACAATTTCTCCCTTTCATTTAATCTCCTTGGTTCTCTCTGTTAATCCATTATGCTGTATCATTTCTGGCTTCTCATTAGAGGGACAACAGGATCTCGCTTCACAAAATTAATTTGTGGAACATTCAAAAATTAATGTCCACTATTTTATAATTCATAGGTTTTCAAGCCCTGAATATAAACACTTCTGAGATCCAGATTTTCTTGGCAACAATAAAAATGTATAACTGGTTGTTGCACAAAGTATGCCCACCCCCTGCACCCAAAAGCTCCCATAATTCAATTTTCTGCGGGGGTCTTACAGGCAAGCGTTTCGACGAGGAGCTGATGCTCAAGGGAAATCCTGGAGCCATATGGGAGAAAACAGCGAGGCTTCCTGTATAAGGTCTAACTACCATGAAACTTTAATTTCCCAGAAACCAGC
The DNA here is from genome assembly GCF_040956055.1 of Brachionichthys hirsutus. Lineage (NCBI taxonomy): Eukaryota > Metazoa > Chordata > Actinopteri > Lophiiformes > Brachionichthyidae > Brachionichthys > Brachionichthys hirsutus. Next base: position 7,927,499 of record NC_090918.1, read on the forward strand.
AAGACAAATCTATTAAGGGCCATCCTCTGGGAGCAGATGGATCAGGTCTGAACAAATTGTCACCACTTATCATCACGCGTTCCTCGACAAGACCACATGCGAGCCATTTAAGGCCAGGCCTAAACTCTGTCTTTATCCTACGAAGAGGGGTTGAGTGAGAAGGAGGGTGAGGGCTACGTTACTCGGTAAAGAAAATGAAGACATGGGAGGATGAGAGATATTTTAGGCTGAACGTCTGTTAAGGAAGTACTTTGTGTTTTCCTTGGTGGCACTTTTAACCAAATAATTTGGTTATATTTACAATAATTCTTGTTTTTAGCCTAGGTATAAATCAAGAGTAATCCTGCACTGGTCACATTTACTGTTTCCAGTTTAACTGTAGTTTCATTGCATAGCGATGATCATGAAACAACATCCCAATTTAGGTTATTAGGCTAAAGGTGATTTCCCCCCGTTACACACTATCATTTTTGCCCCAGCACATCCCTTGACCTCTTGACTCCTCTTTGCGCTTCCTTTAGTCCAGTTACCAAAGTGTACACACAAACTGATGGGGGCATCTACACACGCACACACGCACTTAAGTATGAGTCATTGCTTTGACATGCAGCAGCCCACTCTCCCAGGTAGAGCACGGCTTTCTTTTCCATTAAACTAGATGGATGAAGCATTACGCCAGTAAAAGCTCCTTACTGTACGTCCGTCCCTCGAGTCCATGTAAGATGATTTTGTCTTTTTTCCAGAAATATCAAACCGAGTCATTCTTTCCTATTCCTGTGCTCTTCCCACCGCTGTAGAACTTAGCATCTGGTTTTAGTCTGTTTCAATAGCCGAAAAGGAACATGAGTGGAGTTCTGTCGATTGACGTCTGCAGCTTTATAAGCACAAATCTGCATGAATGAGTGTCAAACTCTCAAGTGTGGTCTCTCCTTCCTCGGAGATGCTTTTTCAGATGAAATGCTTATTTTAATTTTTTTTAGGTCTTGACATTTTGTGCTTTTATGATTTTGTAGACAAAAAAATGACTCATGTACTTTTCTCTCTCTCTCGCTCTCGTCCGTGTGTGTTGCAGCCACCATCATTCTGAATGAGCTAAATTGGACAGAAGCCTTGGAGGAAATCTTCCGGAAAAACAAGGCGGAAGATCCATCACTTCTCTGGCAGGTGTTTGGTTCTGCCACCGGATTGGCTCGGTACTACCCAGGTGAGCGGCCCGCAGACCGCTGACCCTTTGGTGGTCTGAAATTGCCACAAATATACATTTTAATCATGTTTGAGTCAAATAAATCACTGCGCAAATCCCAAATCAGTTTCAGATAGGCTAGCTATTTCATCTTTGATTCCATTTAGGGCTAAGCGTTTTAATTAAGACATTGACCATAAACTATCCAACTTGAACATTTTAAGGTGCAAGAATATTCCCAAGCATAATTTCAAGTAAACATACTTATCCTGTTTTGTCTCTCCCAATTTGCAGCATCCCCTTGGATGAACACGAGCAAGTCAGCCAACAAGCTCGACCTGTACGACGTGCGCAGGCGACCGTGGTGAGTGGAGGGAATGCTCGCTCTTGATGTCACGTCTCTGATAATCTAGCTGTCATTTCTCTAGTGTGCGTCGTGTGCCGACACGCGTTCAGTCGAACTCTGTTATAGTCACATTTTTATTTATTTCATTTCCGCGTTGCCTTAACAGGATAATACCATGTGTACAAAGACAGTTTATTAAAACATTGAAATCCAGGATTCTATGAAAATAAAAAGCACCACAATAAAAAAAAGGGGGGTTTCAAGCAAAAGCTTCATTAGTCTCCTCAAAATGATTAGATCTGGCTGGAAGCCAACAATATCCTTCTAACTTTCTTATTAAATTTCATTAGTCTAGTCTCCGATGGCGACTGAGCACTGAGATGCCCAACTGGTAAAGAAATTAAAAATAAGAAAGCTGTTAAAATGTGAAAGATGGAGTATTTGCTTGATTAAGGAAAGAGAAGATGAATGATTGCAGCTGAAATGTGTGTTGAAGTTCCAAGATCCATGGCTTCTGTGTGTCTGTTATTGCTCATAGGTACATTCAGGGGGCAGCGTCACCCAAGGACATGCTGATCCTGGTGGATGCGTGAGTGACGACCTTGTGATTCATCCTGTTAGTCAGATTGTGTTTTCTTTAAAGCAACAAAAAGCCCTTGACGCCAGCTCACCAAGCGGCCGAGAGCTGCGGCCGTTTGAATTGACCCACTTCATTACCAAAACGAGTGGAACTACAGTGCGACAAATGTTTCCAATGCAGGCGCCATGGCACAGTGCTTGCGTTTGACTGCCAGCATCACTTATTCTGCCTGGACTTTCCCCCCACTTATGTGGCTTTTTGTTGGAAATGACACTCTTGGCACAGAAACGATGCCAACGGCACCGCGATGAAAGAACAACCAAATCTGTCCACTTAGCACAGTAACAGGTCGGGTTTATTTATCCGTTTATGCATCCTCCTATTTGGCCGGAAAGCAGCACAACATAGATTTCCAGAAAAATCACCTAAAAATAAAACACAACTTTGAAGCAGATGAGCAGAGATGCAGTTTTTTTGTTTGCATCATTCCGTGATGTGGAAACAAAAGGTCTTTCTTCCAATCACCAGGAGCGGGAGCGTCTCGGGTTACACCCTCAAACTCATCCGAACCTCCGTCAGCCAGATGCTGGAGACCCTTTCTGACGACGACTACGTGAACGTGGTTTATGTGAGTATTCCTACCCGATATTTTCACCAGTCAGAAGTAGGAAAAATCAGTCCAATCTTTCTTCACTTAGAACTATCTATTTTAAAAGTGCATAATATGCTCCGTTGCTGAATTTTAATGTAGATGTATTCGTGGATTGAATGTTAGTCCTGCAGTTTGAGTCACTTGTTAAAACATGGTAGTGACCTTTTAGTGACTAAATATCGTGCACATGGATGCATTTTTATTGTCACTGCAAATGTGCATGGATGCACATTTTATATACTGTCTGTGTGTGTATATATATATATACACTGTATGTGTGTGTCCAGGGGAACATTAGTGTGAGTGCCTAATAAAGCGAACAGATGACACATCTTGAACAAACCCTGAAACGCCACAGGATGAGTTTGACAAATGAACACGGCCTTATTTCTGACCCAATGCTTTGAATCAGCTTCACGTGATGTAAAAAAATCACAATGCATTGTGCCTATGGGGGGGGGTCCGACGCCAACTTTGTCGGACAGCCACGAAATTCGGTACAGACATGCGTCAAGTCAGGGCAAAAAAAAATAAAATGAGGCATCACGCCATTCACCAACATGGCGATGGAGGGAATATCCGTCATTTGTTTGGCAATATCATAGGGGCGGGGGGGAGGTTATTTCCCTCCGCCGGACACATTTGTGACTCCGCAAGGAGACATATTGGAGGCATTGACACTGGAGATCACTGGACTCAGCTGTGAAGATCCAGACACTAGATATTTTAAGTTATTAAAATGGCTCAGATACATGCAGACGTTCACTTTTGTGTTGCAAGGTTCTTTAAAGGTGGTGTTTGTGCACCTCTTGTATGTTTGCACATGCTTCAGCAACATCATGTTTGCAGTCAAGGCCAAAACAGATGTTGGGTATTAATGAGCCATGTCCCAACGCTGCATAGAGTGTGTGTGTGTGTGTGTGTGTGTGTGTGTGTGTGTGTGTGTGTTGTGCATTATTTGATTGGGTCCATCTGTTCCTCCACATTAACTATTCAGCAGTATTAAGCTTTTATTCTCTATGAATGTAATCCAACCAGTTACTGGCTTGTTGGTGACTCTGGTATAATCGTTTCATAATCAAGTTTGTTTTTTCTTCACCTCCTTATGCCACTGTTTTCACTTCCCTACCTATTCTCCTGCCAACCCTTCCTTCTGCTCCTATAGCTCCCTTCGGTCTGTGTAGATTTGATTAAGTCTGATTTCATTTCACACGCAGCAGATCTTAACGTGTTCTTGAAGTTCGATCTATTTGCTTTTGCACATTTTTTTTAAAAGTCACTGCATGAACTTCAGCATCAAAGGGATACCGGGCCACATATTTGAAAGAAAATATGTGAGAGTGCCTTCCCTTCCTTTTCCCATCAATCCCTCCTTCCCTCTTCCCTCCAGTTCAACGACAAGGCCAAGTCAGCATCGTGCTTCCAGAACCTGGTTCAAGCCAACGTCCGCAACAAGAGGATGCTGAAGGAAGCTGTGCGGAGCATCACCGCCAAGGGAACCACCAACTACATTCGTGGCTTGGAGATGGCCTTCGCACAGCTTTCACAGGTAGAACAACACAAGCCACACAAACTAGTCCATACCGCCCTCTTTTGGTCGTTACCTCACACTGCGGATTTGTTGTTCCTCTCCTGTTGCTGCAAACATGAACTAGTTCCTGTATTCTTAAGAGTGCATTTTAAACATCATAAATAAACATCAATACTCCACTCTCGTGACCCACAGATGAATGTCTCGAGGGCCAACTGCAACAAGATCATAATGCTCTTCACTGACGGTGGGGAAGAAAAGGCAGAGGAGTTCTTTAAAAGATACAACCCGAATCAAGCGGTGGGACTGCAAACAACGCACGTTCAGAGCGTCAAGAATGATATCCTCGCCTTTCACCATTGATCTGTTTCTGACCGGTTCCCTTTGCTTCTCAGGTGCGCATCTTTACGTTCTCAGTAGGTCAACACAACTACGACAAAGGGCCCATTCAGTGGATGGCCTGCACTAATAAAGGTACAGGTATTCATGACCAGAACACAATAGAGGGTTATTGTAGCAGAACAGCATTTCACTTAAGTAATACATAAAATGCGCTTCTCAAGCTCGGGTCGTTTTGGACTTGCTTTCAGGCTGTCTGGTAGAATAAAGTTCTCTCTTTTTCTCAGGGTACTACTATGAGATCCCATCCAAAGGTGCCATCAGGATCAACACTCAGGTACTCACACCACAGCTCCATTATCTGTCCTGGCTCACCAAACCAGTTATGTACTATGCCCTCTAGTGGACAGTTTGCTGATAGACACAGCTAAATAAATCATCCCCTTCTCTCCCCCTTTTTTTTCAGGAATACCTTGATGTTTTGGGAAGGCCGATGGTTAAGGATAGCAGAAAGGCCAAGCAGGTTCAGTGGACCAACGTCTACCTGGATGCATTGGTACGTTATACATCACAGAAGGTGGCGCAAAGAAATAAGAGCGTGCCGGACAACGGTGGGAATAAATCTCTGCTCACGTCGAGCTCTGCAAGAATGAGAAGAAATCTGCTCTTTGTCAGATGAAGACTTTCCAATAAGTGTTGCTAAATTATGCGAAGCCTTCGCTGTTTGTCATCCGGTAAACTCAACTTCAACTCTGTTCCAGCAGAGTTTGTGAAAATTGTCTATTTATTTTTTTGTTGGGGCTCATGATTTTGTCAAACAACTTTTCGGTGGCAGTGTAGATAACGAGAGCAGTCCGGAACGCTGAGCCAAAGGGTTTGGATATTGTCATCGTTTACTGATAAGATGCTGAGGACTTCTCCGAATGTATCCAACCTCAGAAATATCTTCCTTTTGTTCCCGGAAGTCTTATTTTCAAGCCGCGGCTTCCTGTTTCCCAACGACCCAGTGACACCGTGGTTTTATTAACATTGTGTAGTTGATTTATCTTTTTTGTGCCAGTAGCGCTCATGTCTCTGTAATATGTGTGATCTTCCAGGAGCTTGGTTTGGTCATCACTGGAACTCTGCCTGTCTTCAACAAGACAAACACGGGAGCAAAGGTAATGAATGTCTCTATTTTTTATGTAAATCCTAATTTTCTAATCCATGGACATGGCACAGATGCTTTGTAAGTCATTTTACCTGTACATGTGTGTCAAATCACTCACTTGTCCTCTTCAACATCCATCTACTCAACACTTGGCTGTGGACATTTACCATCTCTCTGAAACGCTGACCACATGAGACAATTCTGCAAGCTCGTGGCATTTTCTAATGTTTACCAGACTAAAAAAGAGCAAAAGAAATGATCCCAATTACCATCTCATCCTTTGCTTTCATCCCGGTCTTTCTTGTGGCCCTTCCTCATATCCCTTGTTGATGCTGAGGTCCCTCGAAGCTCTCCCACGTGTCTCTGCAGGAAGAGAATGTGGCATGTCAAAAAAGGGATCAAGCCTACAGAGAGAAATAATCCAGTAGCTTAAAGTGCTTCAAGATGAGTTTGCATGTCTTCATGGAAGGACTCGGGGTTACCTCCACCGTGGACAAAAGCAAGGCCTTGGAAAATGCCTTGTCTGTGACTCACAGCGGTGTTTAAAGCCTTTGAGGAGACTGTCCAGATTTCTATTTCACTCCATTTTGTTTTTTTGCAATTATTCAGAATGCACAGAGGGACTTGACTCATCCAGGAAAAAATAGCAGGACTCGTGAGTCAATGTTTTTTTGGTTTTCTCTTAGAAATCTCAGAAAATTCAGAACCAGCTCATCCTGGGGGTTATGGGTATCGATGTTTCCCTGGAAGACATCAAGAGACTGACGCCTCGGTTTACTGTAAGCGCACCCTCAGTGTCTTGCATTTTACACTTGGTACCGCAGGCTTGTTTCATTCTTCCTTTCACATACATCCCCCCCCCCCCCCCCCCCCCCCTGCAGTTCGGTCCAAATGGCTACTACTTTGCCATTGATCCCAATGGATATGTGCTGCTCCACCCCAATCTCCAGCCACGGGTAGGCAAAATCAGTTGTGATTTTTTTTTTAATTGGCCACGTTGGTTCAAAAAAGCAAAACATCTTAGTCAAAACGTTTTAACCTGAGATGCATGATAGAATTTCAGCGACTCATTGCAGAAATATTCGTCTGTCATGACGCTTAGCAAATATTAGGTTACTGTACATGGCACAGGATCTCTGCACAGCAAATACATAATTCTCCTGAATCCCTTCTCTGGTTTTGTTTGTATTATTTGGCTGACGTTTTTGTTTCATATCCTGATTATATAGGTCCAGAATGATATTTATTAAAACTCTGTGGCCTTTCAAAATTGAGCTTTTCCTTTTAAATCTACACATGCACAGATTAATTACATGCAACAAAGGTCAGTGTCCGCAGTTGTGTTCGTTCATAATTGGCTCCCTTTTTCAAGGCAAAACAAAAAATATAAATCAGATTTAGAAAAAAATTCTCAGTAAATTATTTCTGCATCTATTTTCATTTCACCTAAAATCTACAGACTAATTGTTTTGCATTTCCATGCAGACTGCCAAATTTCACGAACCGGTGACGCTGGACTTCCTGGATGCAGAGCTGGAGAACGACCTCAAAGTGGAGGTTTGGAAAACAGATTACCCCCCTTCCCGATTCCATGAGCTCATATCAGAACATGGGGCGTGTTCCTTTCAGGATGTATCTTGTTTTCTATTTTAATGATCTTTTTTATCGACAGTTAAGGCGAAAGATGATTGATGCGGAAACGGGGAATTATACGATGATTACTTTGGTGAAATCACAAGATGAGGTAATTGAATATTGAACGATATTCGAATCTGTGACTGCAATAAACAGATTTGCATTGAAAATGTAACGCACTGACCGATCTGTTGCCCTCAAAGCGCTACGTTGACGTAGGTCGGAGGACATACAGTTTTGCACCGGTGAAGGGGACCGACTACAGGTAAATATTGATCACATGATGTGTGTCTCGTGTTCTGATTCATCTATTGTGTGCGTGCGAAGTAGATTTTTCCATACGCTAGTCCAGAAATAGAGGAACTCCAGATGCATTGCACTGGCAAACGAGTTCATCATACATAATCAAGTCGGTGGCTGATCAAGATTTATTTTGTGTCCTCTCTCTGTCTCTCTCTCCCAGCCTGGCCCTCGTCCTTCCTGATTACAGTTTGCACTACATCCAAGCTAAAATCGGCGACACAATCACCCAGGCAAAATGTAAGTGCTACTAAAATCAGTTTTGGATCTTGACTTGTTCTTTGGCTTTTTGCACTCGGGGAACATTTTCCTTGCATTCATACGGGCACATGGTTGGAAAAGGACCGCTGATGTTCTCCAGAATCATTATTGCTCTTCTTGTAAGGCCGATAAACACTTGTGTCTCAGCTTATACTTCCCATTCATCACATGCTCATGTACACACACACACTTAAAATGTATCTACACAGACGCCACACGCCCCTCTGCTAACAAACCCCCTCGTATTTGGTGCTGTTTAAAGTTGTCATCACCAGAACAGCGGGATGAGTGGATCCAGTGTCCCTTTTCACACGTGTCGTCCTCGTCAAGTCATTTTCAGCCAAGTGCCTCGCTGTGTGTGTGTGTGTGTGTGTGTGTGTGTGTGTGTGTGTGTTTTCATGCCCATCCTCAAGCATATGATGAGATGGGATACAGCCAATCAGAGGTTCCATATGTGTGTCTCGCGTCTCTATTGGCCCCTGTCTGTTTCCACTAGTAAAATATGTCATTGGCTCATCGTGTTACTCAAAGGACCACTTTATAGGCTGTGTGTGTGTGTGTGTGTGTTTTCACCGCAGTTAAGCGGAGCTTTCTCTCTCTATGTTTGGCCGACTAGCTAAAAGCGGGCTTTAAAGAACATTAAATTTGCACAACGTAAATTTTTTTTTTTTTTTTTTTGCACAATTCAAATAATTCTTATTAACTTGCTGGAGGTGCTTTTGGAATTCAAGTGGTGTGTGTGTGTGTGGGGGGGGGGGGGGGCACACAAGTAAAAGCAACACTGTGTGTTGTGTTGTGTAATAGCTGTAATTTGTGTTAAAATACTGAATCTTTTTCCCGAAGGCCTTCTCACAGTGTCAGGTTCAGCTTTTTATCAAATAAACGCACGTCACGCTGTGTTTATTTGATGAAAACGGAGTCTGCAATCACAGAATGGGGCCGTAAATTTCTGGGGACATTGAATTGACTTGCATTCAACACCTCGAGGGTAACTTTGACCGTCACAGCTACAATCTCACTCTTCAACTTTAAAGGAACAGGTCACCTAAAAGTTTGACTCGCCGACATTCCAACTGGGAGTCAAGGGAATATTCTTAGTCAAAAATAAATACTGTACATAAAAAAAAAGTACTTCTGGTAGTTGAATTGAAGCATTGCAACCTGCAGTACCTGGAGACGACAAGAAAAACACAATTCAGCTGAAATGGCACGCCGAGATCCCAAATGGATTTGTTTTTCGTTTTTATCCTTTTTTAAGCTAAAAATCCCTGAAGCCTGTAAGATAAAAAGGTTAGCATGCATGAAAGAAAAAGCAGAATTTGTTAGTTGTTTAGGTGAATCCTGCAGGACTGTGTTGCCATGAAATGTTTTGTGGAGCAAGAAACCTGACCTGACTTTCCATCTGCATGGAGCTGAAAAGATGATGACTTCATTAATTCATGTTTGAACTCTTCCCGTCAGCAAAGCACCTGCTGGAATTGAAAATGATTGATTTAAGACTGTTTCTGCTCCTAAAAAAATGAAAGCAGTCCCCGTTAGTAAAAATCCAGGAGTTAGTAATGCACAAACCACACGTATAATCATTTTCATGTGCAGCAACTGAGCCTAAATGACCTATAGAAAACCAATTTCCCTTAACAGTAATTTTACTTAAACTCTAAATGTTTTGTGCTGTTGTTAACAATATTCTGATTCAAGGCCAATTTGAATAAAATATTGCGTAACTGTTCTTTGTCCGACGCTGTTCCTCTTTTTCCATCCTCCTCCTCCACTCTTGATTACTCCTGGTGTGTTCGACCTCCCTCCCATCACAGCGTTTGTGGGCAAGTATTCTCCTCCTGTGTTTGAGATAATCACCCCCCCCCCCTTCCGTCATACTCTGGATGCAACTTCCCGTCTAACTCGCGCACACACAGAAGCATTTTCTTTTCATTGTCTGTTTAATTTCATTTACCGGTACTAGCTTGTGCTTAAAGTTGCCCGTCACGCGATGCTGAATTAAGCCGGCAGCTGCTCTCGGAAGCGACGTCCCGCATGCAACTTGCATCCACTCAGCGTGTGCATGTGTGTCTTTAACCCCCCCCCGCCTGTGCCAATGGTCCTCAGATGTGGTTTTGGCATCAACTCTCATAGCAGGAAGGGCAGGATGTTAGCATTATTTGAAGGTGTAGCCGTAAAGCTGTGAATCTGTGCCCAAACACAAGCTGGTGCTCGACTTATTTAATTTTTTTCGACTTTTTCAGAGGTGCTTATAAATGTCTGCATGTATAAATGTTTAAAACACCAAGCGAACCCGTCACTTTTCTTTTTTTTTTTTACCCCAGTGGCCACATTTGTTGAGATCTGCTCTCGCTTTTCACGTTTCCAGGAGTGACGTTGATTTGTGCTGAAATGCGTTCGCATTTTGCGAAGGATTGTTGCTACATGTCTCGGATATTTTACCGACGCAGTTCTTGGGAGGCATGTCATCATTAGCTTAAAGAGGCGTGTGAAAGTGCAGAAAATATAAGCAGTCGTCACTCTCCCCAAACCTCCCTGCGATCCATCATGACTGGACACTTTGTTGAATTAGTAAGCGGTGACTGAATATCAAAGAAAAAGCACATGGGTGTAATTATTTCCCAATCATCAGTGCCAAAGAGGAGCCAATGTCGTCGTGAGGAATGTTTCTGCACAGTATAATGGACTGTCAACGCGACATGCTTTGGAGAATGTCAGTGTTTATGAGCTATGTGTGGTATTGTATCACCGGAATGCACAAAGGAATGCTAATACTGATGCTTGAAAAATTCATCTTCACTTTATGAAGTCCTGATCAAATTCAAAGCCTCTCCTTTTGTTCTCCATCATCCACCGTCTCCATTTACATCCAAAACCCGAAAAACCTTTTTTCTTTCTTTCTTGCAATCCCAATATTTCTATTCAGGACGAGCTCTGTGAATAAAATATTGTGTCACCTTTTGATCCTTGTGGTTTTACCCTGCCTTCTCTTCCCTCTCGTCTGTTCCTTCACCCGGGGGGATGACTCTTGTTCGCTCACTTTCTCTCTGCTGGGATTTTTTTCCACTCCAGGGAAAAATGGCAAGTATTTTATTCTTTCACTTTCATCTTCTGGTCTCGAGCCTTGTTCGTCCTTTACCCGGCCTGACTAAGTCTGTAACTGATTGTCCGCTGTCTGCCTACAGTTTTTGAGAATGATGTGGTATAATTATTTGTTTTTAAGTGTCAATCCTGACTTTCCGTAGCCTCCTTGCTCTGTAACTTGATATTTTATTTGTAGAATCATAGCGATATGAAGGAGAGATGCTGCAGTATACATTTATTTCTGAGCTGTATTCAACAGGCAGGTGTGGCATTCTGTCCAGTGGAGCTCCCTGTTGCCTGTATGAATGAATAATTTCACTTCATTCGTAACTTCTTCAATATTTAGTCTGCATCCTGACAGTTTATTCCTTTCTCCAGTTTCTGAAAGCCTGCTGGCTGATAAGTTCGACGAATATGGCTATACACTTATTGCACCGAGGTAAGATGACTGGTGGGTTACAGTCGGAGTGAATTTTTATTTATTTTTTTAAACAGAGGATATTTTATTAAGTTATGTATTTGTATTGGTTCATATTTGTACAGGGTGTACTGCAAGGACTTAAAGCCACCAGACAAGAACAAGAACAACACGGAGTTCCTCATGGAGTTCAACGATTACATTGACACAAAAACGCCAAACCACCCCATGTGTGAGTATCGACACCGAATATTCTCCTCATTTGCATCACAAAAGAGCTGCAGCATTTGCTTTACTGTGCACGTGGATGAATGTCAGCCACATGGCTCGGTGTCGGGATGTGCACTGAAAACTTTAATGGAAGAGAGAGTCAAGTGAAACCGATTCCCACAGGTCTCTGGTGTGCCGGTGAAATAGCCGTCTGGCTGTGCGGCGTGCACGACCAGGCGAATCTCTGTGATGTGGAACCCCTATGTTCGCGTTGCCCATTTGACGCTAACTCCGAAAGTCTGACCATCACACGCCTGAGTGCACATGTGTGAGGCGCGTCGGCTTGGACGTGACGCACACATTCTCGCACGCGCACAAATGTTCACCAGAAATGTGCGTTCCACTCCACGCCTATAGCCGCCCAGCCTCATCCAATTACCGTGTGTTTGTGAGAAAGAGCAGGACACGTCAAGCCAGGAGCACAAAAGCAGCAATTAAACACAAATCAGAGGGCAGCGACCTTCTCCGGAACATCTGACCGATGCATTAGCGTCTAAGCGCTCCTTTAAAAAAACACCCATTGATACAATCATTCGTAATGTGCACTGGTATTTATAAAAGATCTATAAAAGTTTGACAATTCCAGTTCGAGAGCGGCATCAATCCAATAAAAGTTTTCTGCCCGTTGAAATATTGCCCTCCCCATTATTAGCTGCTAGTTTAATGGAGTCCACGGGGAGTTCAGAGAGGGAGAGGAGTGCAGCCCATGTGGACTGTTGGCGGCTTGAGTATCGTTACACGCTTTGCTTGGTTAAGCCACTGCAGTGGCGAAAAAGTTGAAGTACATTAGAAATTCCTTGGCTGTCTTCAATAAAGGACCTCTAATGAAAACCATTGCGCCGCGAGGGAAGGTGGGCCAGGGAGGGGGGATAAAGTGTTGCACCAGCTGCTTTCTCTGATGTGTGTGGTTTGTCATAAAGATTGGTTGAGGTGGTGGGGGTATATCGACTAGCCTCCATGTTAATGGACTGAAGCGGGTTGTCAGAGGCTTCAAAGTGGCGGGCACGGCCCCCAAAACCCCTCTTTTATCACCTGTTAGGTTTGTCATGTGGTCTTACACCTTGACCAACCCACCATCCACACCTTGTCAGCATAAGTCACATTATTTGTATTTATTTATTTTTGGTTTTGTGAATTTAATTACACATTTTACTCAACTTTTTAATCTTTGTTTTTATTCTCTTACATTGTAACTTTTTGGAACTAAAAATGTATTTTACCTTTTCCTGCCTGCTGATTCCTGTAAACAAACATCTCATAAGGATGAGAAACTTCAAATCTGATTAAAGACTGGACACTTGAACATTTACGCGTTTGGTTGTTTGTGTTGTTTAGGTAACGTGAACCTGGTGAACCGGTTGCTCCTGGATGCTGGTATCACCTCGGAGCTGGTCAAGATTTGGAAAAAAAATGACTCTCTGTAAGTTAATATTTTTATTTTATACTTAAAGGTGGAACCATCTTTTTATTGTCTCATTTACTAAAAGCAGCAGCTACGAGTTTCATTTTTTTCCCTCCCTAGAAGTCCAAATGGAAGAATTGAATACAGATGGTTCAAATATTTCAGCTGGCACATGTCATGCAGACGTAACGCGCATTCTGGCTTTTTGCAACTGGATGTTTTATGGCTTTATCTCCTCTGCTTGTCAGGCATGGTGTTGTGGGCAGATTTGTTGCCACCGATGGAGGGATCACGCGGGTCTATCCCAAAAGGTACATGTCAAGCTCATGCAGGATGCGTCTGATTTAGGAGGAGGAGATGGTATGTTCTGGATTATCCAATAGAAGATGATGGTCTGCTCAGAAAGCTGCAGATAACCAATAAAGTGCCTTCATATTCCCAGAAATGACATTTGGAAGAATCATCCATCCTTGGAGGCTTGTTTGTGTTGTGGTTAGCAAAAGCCAAACATGGATCCTTATCTCAATTCCCCTTTTAGACATCACAATTAAACCAGAAAGGATATTTCAGAATTACAGATGTAGATTTATAGTCATAAACTACTCTGAAAGTTCTGGTGTGTGTGTGTGTGTGTGTGTGTGTGTGTGTGTGTGTGACACAGTGCTGGGCTGTCCTGGGAGGAAGAGGCAGAGACGTACGAATCAAGTTTCTACAAGCGAAGTCTGGACAATGACCTGTACATCGTCACTCCGTCCCCTTACTCTAAAGACAACGGTGAGTTAAAAACCACCGTGCACGTGTGTGTGTGTGTTTTCCTGTCTCCGTGTGTGTGCACACGCATACTTGTGCATTATTCCCCTTTTGTGTTCCTTCTTTACAGCGAGCGACGAGTCGGTTCTGGTGAGCAGAGCAGTAAATATCATTGTGAAGGACATCACACTCCAACCAGCCGGTAAGGACACACACGCAGACACACACACACACACTCACCCATGAGGACAAATCCTCACTCGCCGGCTGCTACTCTCACAACTATGTTCACACACCTACAGTTTGGACCCACACATGCGCACACTGAGGGTCTCATTTACACACCACTACTCCTCATTTGTCTATTTCTCCTTCTCACTCTGACATATACACACAAACACACACACTCAAGCCACACATCAAGTTGTCTCGGTTTTCCTGTGATCTTCGGCCAAGTTTGCATTTTCCAAGTTCAGAGCGTGAAGTTGACACGGAGGTCCGTCGTGATCACCTCGGATGTCGGGCTTTTGTGTTTGGTCCCAGTGGTCGGAGTGAAGTTGGACATCGGTGCCTGGATGGAGAACTTCATCAACGCCACGCAGAGGAAGAATGTGAGTAGATGGTATCGGCGTGATGCATACACACCCAAGGACACACACACACACGCTCGATCCGGACTATGACTCATTGTTCTGTCTGCTCTGCCGTATTTCTAGTGCAACGATGAGATCTGTGGCTGCCAGCGAAACCACCCGGTGAGAGGATGAAGAGCATATCTAGTGTTCTGCTGTTGGTGCAAATGAGCATGTTGGACTGATTCAATCTCTCTTTGAATCTAGTATGTCGACTGTGTCCTTCTGGATGATGGGGGCTTCCTGGTGATGTCTAATAAAGATGAGGATATTGATCAGGTGAGTCATTATTTGAATTTTACACTCGCTACAGAGCGCAGCGGGTTAGATGAGATGATCTGTTTTCAGGCAAAATAATGACCGCTTTGCGGGTCATCGGAGTTGCTGGAGCCTATCCCGGCTTGCTATTGCTGCACACTCCGAATGCGTCGCCAATGCATCGCGGGGCCACACAGGCAGACAACCACTCACGCACACGCTCATACACTACGGGGCAATTTGGAGTAACCAATTAACCTAAGCTGCTGAGGCGGGAGGAACCCAGAGAAAACCAGGACACATTGAGAACATATAAACTGCACAGATAGGATTCGAACCCGGTACCTTCCTGCTTTGAGGCGACAGCGCTAACCACTATGCCAGATGAGGCGTCAACTGAATTGAATATATTCTAACTTTAAAAGCTTAGTTTATTTAAAGCCCAGACATCAGAGTTTTGCACAAAAGTAAAAAAAAGTAACCTTTCTGTAAATCTTTCTTAATTTAATAGAAATTTAAAAAGACAATTTTCTCAGTCTATTTTTTTAGCCATCATATTTCCCAGACGATGGTCATTTTTGCCACTGCTTACTCAAAAATCCGTATTTTATTGCAGCCGAAGATCTCGGCGCTCTTTACAACTCATCAATCCACTGAAATAAACTCTTCTTGTTTGAACAAGACTCGGCATGTTGAACCTGTTGGGAATTGTCAGTCACTCTCAATTTGCCGCAAATAACCCAAATTAAAAACAAAATCAAACCATAATTTGACCCGTCTTCACATATCATCAACAGATACAGGCGAGTGCGTACAGTAAGTGCATAGATTGTTTCCATTGACCTATGCTAAGTGTGGGCCCCCCGCTGTCATCTGAGTAAATGTTTTTTCATGCAGCCTTGGCTCCTTCCTAATCAGGGCTGGGTGTGCGCTGGATAAATCAGTCGCCCTCTGAAGTTTGGCAGCAGCACTAAAACCCAAGGGCCCGAGGCCTTGTTTGGAAAAGGCTGCGTGCCCTCAATCATATTTCCTACAGGAGCGAACTTTCTTTCTCTCGCGATCTTGTTCATTTTCTTTCTCCAAACCTGCCCCCACCTCCCCACCCCCGGGGAGTCTGCAGCCAACAGGGCTGTGACTGTTAATTCATTATTCCTGTTATTGCACAGTGAAAGGAGAGAAGGCTCCCTTTACATTATAGTTGGGAAGATTTATACGTCCTGTGGCGGTTGGAGTAAAGAGGAATGGATATGTGGAGGAAGGCTTGTTAACGGTGACCTTACAAAGTGGAAGAAAAGAGATAGCTTACATTTCCACACGTGCACATCTTTCAGCGCACATAGATGGATGCTATTAACTGTACTCACACCCTCCTGGATACACGAGTGTGAAAACACTCCCATGCACACAGCCTGCACAAACGACTTCCTCTTAATAATTTATGGCTGTGTTCATCAGATTACACTGAAGTCCATCATCGTAGTTTGTGTGTAATTTTCTTTGTGTGTGTGTGTCACTGGTTACACATTCTTTGGTCTTTGGTCATGTGGTTTAAATAAAGTTAACAATCCTGAGTCAACTTTATAAAAGTGTTTAAGTACTGCGTAAATGCAAATTCAAGTCTGTAACACTTAATTGGTGCATTTGAAAGGTTGTTTTTTTTCCTTCAGACATTTCTCAGAACCTTGTTATTCAAATGATTCCTGCTATCAGTCTAATAGCAGGTAAACATTTCAAAAAACATCCAGGTGTTCTAAACCACATGTCCAACTGGTTTAAATGTGTACTTAATGTTGGATTGAACCCGGTAGCCCCATTTCTTTTTATATATATTGTAATATTTAGGGGACTGTGCACCGTAATTACAACTTAAATATTCACAATGAAACCTAATTCAAAGACCTTTACCATCCATCCATGGAATCGTCCTATGTACCTTGAGATAATATTTCATTTCTGGAACTTGAATCACATTTCTTTTAAATGTTTTTCTCTACGCACATTCTGATATCTGCACAGTTTTCTATGTGCTTTATAAGTAGAGCTGTTCTTGTTCTCTTCTTCCTGGCGTGCAGATTGGCCGTTTCTTTGGCGCTGTCGACCCAATCCTCATGAGAACCCTGGTCAACTCGTCCCTTTTCACCTTTAAGAAGACCTTCGACTACCAGTCGCTTTGCGACCCCAAGAAGGAAAGCGAGGCGGCTGCAGGCGTGCGATCTGTCTATGTGGTGAGTTACATAAGCCAGACACGCAAACACACAGTCACCCCCACATGTGCACACCCACACTAGCATGTTCACACATGTCGATATCCGTGCATGCATATATTAGTCATTCCCCCCCGCATGCGCACACAAAGACGGATGCAAGTACACTTGCGGCCTTCGGTAACCACTCCTTGCTTGTTCACACACTTCTGAATGGTCACACTTGTGTGCACACGCACACACACTCATCGGGGAGCCATAAATCAGGACAGAGCAGATGAGAAGGGAAGGGGAGGGTATGGTGAAAGCATTGGAGTGGGAGTCGCAGTAACAGGATTAGGTGGTCTAGCGTGCTTGGCTAACACGCCGAGCGATGGGGTAAGAGGCGCTGTTTTTCATCACTTCCAAAAGGAACAGCAGCAGAAGTTTAACCGTTGCTGATGAGCTTCTCCCAAACTGCTGAATGGTCCTTACAGGCAGTGGTAGATGGTTGCAGTAACACGGTTACTTAAATTGTCCGCAGCTGTGCAGGGGCAGATGTCTACCTGCAGCAAAGGTCACCATGGCAACCCTCACAAATGGGGTTTTAATGTTAACATTTCAGATTTTTTTTTCTTGACCTCATTCTGCATCCGATCTGGATGAAATTCAGTGGTAAGATAGAGGTCCCCCCCCCCCTACATGAATGTGTCAAATTCCATAAACAACCGAGATATTGAGGAACAGATTTTGAAGCTGCATTGACTGCAATGTTAACGAACATGTCACTGATCCAGAATCCAGGATCTCTTCTGGATCATCACCCAAATTTACATCAACTGTTCCTGGTAAGAGTCCCAACGTTTCCTGAAAATGTCATCAAGATCCGTCCAGAACATTTTGAAGTTATCTTGCTAAAAGACAGACGGACAGCGACAAACCAACGCGGGCGAAAACGCAACCTCCTCGGTGGCGGCAATGGCTTGATTGAAGAGTACCAGTCTCTTGAATGTTTTCTGTGAGATTAAAGGCGCAGACTCTCGTTGTTTCAAGATGTTGACAATTGTCAGTGATGCCTAAACCACCACAATAAGTTAAGACTCCCCGTTGATTCAGCAGCCTATCAAATTAAGCTTCACCAAAAACACGACCATTGCATGCCAGTCATAATGAAAGCAACATGACCTCTGATTCAAACCATGTGCTGATTTTGTTTACTCTCTGCTGCTTTGTTTACATATTTATGCCCTCATCCATTGAAGAGGAGTTTGCATGACTTGTTTATGTTTTTCTGCCCCAAAAGCCGACGATTGCAGATATGTTGAATTTAGGGTGGTGGGCGTCAGCAGCAGCCTGGTGAGTCCCATTTCTCTGATCTTCATCCTATTAGGTTTGCCATCTCACTTTAAAACAATTAACACACATTCAAAATAAAAGTCCTTTCATGCTTAGGTTTTGCTTTTGATCCTAGGTCCATATTGCAGCAGTTGCTGGTCAGCATCACATTCCCCAAGTTCATGGATGCAGGTGAGTCACCGTCAATTTCAGTCATGAAAGAGAAACGTGCTTTGTGATTTCGAATTTTAGTTTATTTTCCTAAAGCTTCTATTATCTTGGAATTCTGGTGCGATGTTTGCCACATGACGGGAGTGCCTAGTCATCCACAATCCTGGATCAATTTGTGTAGGAGCAGTTGTATTGGAGAGCCGCAGCCCATGTGGATGTGGATGCGTGTCTGTCTGTGTGCGTGTACAGAAATTGTGTTATTTTGTCTCAAAGTCCAATTACCAACAGGTCATAAAAGAATTATAGGTCTCTGCTTGTGATTAAGATGATTCACTTCAAAGAATCGGATCAACAAATCTTCTGACTTCTTATTCTGAACGCATTAAACCAAGCTTTTCATTATCTGAGTTCTGAGACATGCCTTCAACACCCAAACAGCTGTTAAGTTGTTTCTGCAGTAAATGAACACTTGATATTTGCCCAGGATTGGCACCTTACTTGGTGCGTTTTTAAGATGGTAAATCTTTTGTGCAAAAGGGGATTCGTGTTGATTTTCAGTTTACTCTGTCGTTGCATAATTCTCTTTTGCCAAATGTGGCAGAACATCAACAGGAAACCTCTCTTGGAAGCGTTTTGTAACCTCCTACCTGCATCATTCAACAATACCACCCTTTTAATGAATGCTCGAGTGCCAGATGCCTGTTTATATTTGAAATGTCTGTGCAGATTAACGCACTTGAATGCTCTCGTGTGTCGTTCTGCAGCCGAGATGGACGACGAAGTATCGGATGCCATGCTCAAAGAGGTCTGCATCACGGAGCAGACTCAGTATTACTTTGAGAACAGCCAGCTGTCTTTCAGAGGCAGCATCGACTGTGAAAACTGCACCAGGTACAAAAATAAATGAATGATGTCACCCAACCAGGCCAATAGCGTATATGCACAAACGCATAGTGGACAGTTATTGTCCCGACACTTTCTCTGACCTGCCGTAATGTTTGCATCCACGAACGTCCCAAGAGGTGGCGCTCAGAGAGGAGCAATAAAAATCCACATGCCACGAAGGTGAAGTCGAGTCACTAGTGTAGACCACCGTCTTGGCATATTCGTGTGTATGACTGCGCAGATGTGTGTGTGCTCGCGCCATTTTAAGGCCCCCTCGTGTCTGCTAATGGAGTGCCTGCCCGCATGCCGCGCGACGTTCCTGCACATTAGCTGCACACAGGTTTCTTTTTAATGACTGCCATAAAAAAAAAAAGCAGAAAAAATCATTTGTGCAACAGCGACATGTGGGATTCAGGTAAAGGTCTTGGAGGTTGGGGTGACACTGCAGGTTTTTGTGCCCCCCGCCCCAGAAAACAGGGGGGGGGGGGCTTTCATTGAGCTAGACAAAGTGCTATTTCATTGTGTAGAAAATAGTCACACATGAGGATCAATTCAAAATCCTCAGTTCTCTCCTTTCTGGTTAAATGTTCAGCAGCTCCCGACATCTCTTTATGAAATTGTATCCATCTTTCCTGGACTTGAGCCCGTGTGTGAACAACTTCTCAGGTGTCTCTTGTGCGTCTTCTCACAGGATGTACCACGCCGAAAAGCTGCTGAAGACGAACCTGGTCTTTATCATTGCTGATGCAAAACTCACCTGCTTATCCTGTGGCGTCAATCCATTAATCCAGGATGAACAGCAGTGTATCCTTTCACCAAGCGCAGCCATCGTTCGGCACGGAGCGAAGACGTCTGACTCAGAAACCAGACGTCTGCCAAAAGGACTCCTTTTTGAAGAGATAACAGTGAACGGACACTGATTATGATGTCAAAGACATTTGAAATACAAAACTCCATTAAGGTTTGAATAGACAATTTTTATTTGATTTGCTTTATTATAATTTACCGTGGTTATTTCCCCAGATAATCAACATGTTATACTTAAACACTTCCATTAAGGAAGCCCGAGTCACAATTGTGGAGTCTGAGTCGTCACGTGTCCTTGACTTGAGTCATCCAGCTGATGGTCCAGACCCCTGTGTACTGGCTCAGAGTCCTCGCTACAGGAAAGGGCCGGCAGTCTGTTTTGATAGCACTGACAACGTAAGTTCCTTTCATCAGCTCCCGGTCGAGAATGCTGACTTTCTGCGTGTTAGGTTTCGCTGTTCCTTGTTCGCGTTGGGATTTAGCAGCACCACGAAATCAGAAATGACCTTTCAAATTAAAGCGCTCGAAACCAGGATTAGATGAGAGCATTTCAAAGTGATCAAAATGTTGAAGCAGCAGGCGGTGGAACCAAAAAAAAATTAAAAAGCTGTAATTTCTCTGTCGATACATTTCTGAGTTAACCTGAGAATGTTTACAAAAAACACCAAGAAATAAAATCTTACATAAGTACAGGCTGTTGGCCAAAAAAGGTGCAGTTACACTTAATGTTACCAAAGACATGACGATGTATTTTAATGATTGTTGGTTTTCATCAAATCCTATCCCCAAAGACTATTGTTGGCAGAATGTTTCTAATATATTTCAATAACATTATTATCCCCTCCAAATCTGTGCTCCAGATCAAATTATTCCATCTGTTTCAACACGGGGAAAATAAGGGGTAGCAACAGCAACATATTAGAGACTAATAAAGACTAAAGTGGGATTTAAAAACAATAAGTTGAGGATTTAGCCTCGCTGGTCTGAGCCCAACATCATCCCTGCTCATATGAACACAATGTATCAGTGAAGAAGTTCTAGCCTTGGCGCCATTCCATCGCTAGTATCCGCACTTTTCTTTTTCTTCAGTCCTTTCAGAGCTGTGTGTGTGAATAATTGTGACTAAATCAAACCAATCGGCCATGAGCAACACAGAATATGTATGTGTGAAGTAAATATCTTTCCAACGTATACCTTTCGTTTGCTTAGTTTACATACAAAGCCAGTTCCAAAACATCTGGCATACCACGTGGATCTTAAATAAAGCAATTAGTAACAATTTTGTGTCTCATATATTCAGTTGGAACATGAGATTGTATAATATTTTATCATATGATATTCCTCAGGGAGACTGTTTTAAACCGTTACCTGAATACGCGTTTTGATTGCTTGGTTGCTTTCTGTTTTTATTCACATTAGCATATGCTAAATTATCCTAAACTCAGGATTGGCTCCCACACTGGGAGGTTCTAATCCTCCCAGTGTGGGAGGGGGTAATGTTTCTAGTTAGCGAGGTACGCTAATGATCTCCACACACGTTCAGTTTCTAACACATACTAAATCCGGGATTACCGTGGTGCCATGCGTCACTGCATGTGGACAAATTCACGGCTTTGCCTGTTTGCAAGTTGCCGGGCTACGATTGGACTGGCACTGTTTTAGGGGTTGATGAGAAGAGTGTTAAGTTGTAAAAACATATTCAAATACTAACTTTTTTATTTTTTTTTACACTCCACACCAGGAAGACGACCACGACTGTGGCGGGGCATCCGGACTGATCCCCTCTCTTTCGATAATGTTGGCCCTTCAGCTGGCACTCCTCTGGGTTCTGACGGACTCCAGACACCATGCTATCTCATCATGACCACTGGACTGTCCCGTTCACGGCCTTTCTTACGCCCTCCATTATGTCCAAAATGGCAACCAGTATGCACTGCTGCCACTGAAATGATGAGCACTGGAAAAAAAAAAAACTGAGCACAAGAAATGGCCACTTTCTTCTTTTGATACCTTAATTTTCAGGGGATTCTCTGAGATTTCATCCGATGCAAAGGTACAAGTGGCAAACGAAATGTATTTTGGAAGGAATCACTTTGGACGGATGAGAAAGAACTGAGCGCGCCTTTACCGTTCATCTCATCAATAGTTCCCGCTGGCTGAGATTAGAGGAGTCCAAATGCTTGTTTTTGATTGGCAACTTCTGAACGTTTTCTTGATTGATGTCATAAATAAAAGACGTGCGACTGCCTTACATTATCAGAGTGATTCAAATCAAAACGGGGGGACTCGGTGCTTATTGACGATGCTGATTAATTTTATTCACCACTTCCCAAAAGAAAATGTGTGATTTGATTTTAAATGATTTGAAGTGGCTAGTTGTTTGGTATTTATTGTTTTACGGTTGGAAAATCAGTTAGGATTGAAGTATCATTTGTCAATTTGTCAGGGCGCTGATGACAACGCTGTCCCGGTCGACAATTCTACAGTGTCTCTGGGGGGGTTCATATGACGTGTCGACGTTGCTGTTCTTTCACGTCGATGCTGTCTTTGCAGTGTGAGAAACATGCTTGTGTTTGTGCACAGAAAACCCCTCAGCCGCCGCAGGGATTTTAACTTCGTAGCTGATTGATATCGGATCAAGAGTGGTGAATTATCTGGATTTCCCACCGATGGTGTTTAGAATGCTCCAATGAAAACCGTCGTTGCAGCGTGAATAAACCAATTGGAATGAGCCCGGCTGGTGTCCCGTGCATGCTCATTGGACAAACTCCATAGTGCCATGTGTGACTCGGATTAGCCCTTTAGCTTTTTTAGACTGTTTAACTGCTGCCACTGAATGATGGCGTATTAGATTTTGTATTTGACATTTTAATCTGCAAAATGTATTCACTATCACTTTGCAAATTGTACTTCTGTGCTACAAATCAAAGTGCGGCGGTTTCTTTACGGTTTGACCTGACTGGAAACCATCGCCATTCTACTGTGGTATGACACCACTCAGCAGAAATGATTGCACTCGGTCCACATTAATTATCCTTATACTGCCATATTTTTTAGGTCATTTTGTCTCATTTTGTCAACGTAACTTTATTGCAAGATTGCATCGGATCAGTCAAACTGTGCGAAATGCACTAAACAGCTCGGCTACTTCTGCACAGGGAAAGAAATCCGCCATAAGTATCAGGGTTATGCAATTTCCCTGGACCAAATTCGAACTTTAAAACCCATTTTAAAGCTTTGGGGACAGTTTAAAGCTAAACACGTCGAGACATTGATTGCATTAGCGAGAACTCGAGTACATTACTCAATTACTTCCGGTACAAACGCGTCGTATCTGTTCTGAACAGACCACACTGCGTAGTTCTGGATAATAAATGATGTCACACAATATTGATCAAAAGACATAAATTGAATTATTTGGGTGCATCAGACAGAAAACGTGTGATCTTTATTAAAAGAACAAACTCTAAATCTCCATTGTGGAAACTTCATTTTTCTTTTATCTCGACGAGCTGCTCTTGGCAGTTCCTCTGACACCGCTGTCATTGAGTCGCAATGTTCAAATGGTTAATGCGTCGTCCTCGTGCAGTGCAGCTAATCGGTTCATTGAGACCAACCAGACTGGTGACCTTTGATACAAAGGATGTGCTTTGTGGTTTGGCTGCATCATAATGATGGACTCGACCTCACTGTGAAATATTTTCAATTTCAGCTGTTTCATTTCAGAACAGCAGCAATGGAAGTAATTTGAGTTTTTGGCAAAAGGCTTGAGCGAAACCAGGGGGTGCATCTTTTTTCTTTTTGAGTCCCATCTATAAACTTTGAAACGTGATGGGAGGAAACTCATAAACCGCAGCATCTCGGATATCTACGTCACTGAAGCAGTCCTCCAGGTCAGATGGGGACGAGACTGCTTGTTTTTGCGGCGAAGAGCCACCCCGTGCGCCACCCGTCGTAACGCCTGACGTGCACTTCTTACTCCGTGTGGTCCTGCATCTCAATATAATATTTCAACATAAACAGTGTGGTGAAACTAACAATGGTATTTATGCTCCCTTTTTTGCTAATGCTCCAGAATATCAAGTGCCATATAGGACTCTCGTTCTGACACCTATTATTGTAATACAACATTTATGCAATTTACAGAGGCAAGACGTGAGTTGTGAAGTTGTTTCCCCTGTGCTGTATGGTAGCGGCTGACAATTTAAAGTTGAGCTCCGGCTTTAGCGTGTGATGTTGGGAAGCATGTTGGATATCAGGCGCTTGTTTGTCAACTACAGTATTACTGCCTTTTTCTTGGGAGGGGGGGGGCAGCATTTGATTCCTACACTGGTCTGGACCAGCCGGAGAATTAAGGAACCCGATTGGCCGGCGTTGTTGTTTGGACGCGCCACTAAATCTGCTCGATTGGTTCAAGCCATTAATGATTATTTAAGAATCAAAACAGCAATTTAGCAAATTGGAAAGTAATTACTACCAACATTGGTCATTTAGCATCGCTGCTGATTATTTCTCAAACTGTTTTGTTCTAGATTTTATCTAAGAATGCTTATGTGGTCATATTCGCGGTTCCCAGATGATGAAATATGATAACACCACTCCATTTATTATTATTTTCTCTCTCTAATGCCACCATGAGGTTCAAATATGTTGCTTTGTGGTCCTTGGACTGTAAACCATCAAATCAATGTGTCCACAACATGGAATGCTAATCGCACGCCCTTCAGGCCCAGTTGTGTGTAGTGTTTAGTGGCGCAAAAGGGGTGTAGGAAATGTTAGCTGTCACTCCGAAGTCCGAACTAAGATTGAGCGCGTGGCAAACACTATCTGCTCAACATCAGCATGTTAGCATTACCTCACGCGGCTGTGGTGAAAGACATTTTGGGTCATTTCATAGGCATGAACTGAGCAGAAATTCACACTTCCACCAGAAAACATTCAAGAAATGAACTTGAGCTCTGGACTCATCCAGATTTTCTACTCTTAAGTGCTAAAATCAGATGCTGTCACCTCAGGACTAATAGTCGCTCCGTGTGAATTGAAGTGGCTTTGAATCTGTCGATGCTCTCTGTATGGGTCGTGTGGGTTGTCATTTTTATTTTTGGACTCTTGACGATTGCTTAATGTGTGTTTCTTGTGTCTGTTACCTTACTGACAGTCTCTGGCGGACAACTTGTGGGCCTGTCAGCCAATCTCTCTCTCTTTCTCTCTCTCTCTGCCCTTTGGTTTTAAGGCAGGCTAGGCCACGCTGTGGAACCTCTCTGTCATTCTCCCTTGATTGTGCTTTAATATGTCTAGTGAAAACTGATTCTCAAGAATCATTCATGTAAAAAAAAAAAAAACTTGTGCAAAACTGTTATTATCCTCGACAAAAAGAAAAAAAAAAGCACATTGTTTATCATCCCGATGAGAAGTATGTTCATTCATGTGCAAATAAGGTATATTCAGAATAAAAGTTTACAATTACTATACGCTGTATTACTTTGAGATTTCTGGCTGGGATCGTGTTCTTGCAAAAAAAAAAACCCACAGCGGATCAGATTTCTGTTACAAACTTCTGTCCCAATGCCAGCGCACATTTCCCATCCAAATGTGTGTGAGAATGAGAAGGAAGCACCCCGAGTCTGCTCTCCCGGTGTCTAGCCAACATCAGAAACTGACATCCAGCCAAAGTCAACACTATCCTGGAACAGAAATGGCGGCGGCATCGGTCCAGCCACATCTCTCTTCGACTTTGAATTTGGCTCAAGGACACGTCCATTAACAGCGACCCGTAATGTTCCCTGGTCATAAATTTATAGTAATTTCTGCTTTCCCTATTGCATGTTGATCAAATAGAAAGTGACTTCCTCATTAGCGTAGTCTGCTTTACACTTGAACCTGAAACCAGCTGTGCTCAAGCCCGGATTCTCAGAGCCGCTACTGACTTACTGCCCCCTAAAGACAAACTACAGGCTCATTTTACTCTTGTTTCAGACGCTAATAGTTTACCCTCGTTCTTTATGGTACGGTGAGTGCGTCTGATAACATTTACGGTGTGTTTAGCATTTACTTTGAATAAATGTCTCCAATGTGGATTTTAATTGTTCTATAAAATAATATTGTCAGATTTGGCACAAATTACTTCAGAAGGATTTTGGAAATATCACTTGGTTTCAAGATGAAAATGTCGAGGATTAAATAAGAGAATTGTAATTAAATAGAAAATAGAAATACGCCTTTAAAAGACCAATGGGACATTCTTTGACATGTTGGATTTTGGCTCGTACTTCTATTTCATTACCATACTTTTGACTTTCTAATGCAAAGGTGGTACAAAATGTTCAACTACTTCACTAATGTACATAAGTATAGTTCTCTGTTCTTGGATTACTTACTTTTGCTTGCATCTGTTCAGACAAATGTTTCTCCTTTCCTTTTCAAAACAGACTCTACTATTGTACTCTGCTTTTATTTTTCCATCCTTGCGTTCTTTCTCGACATCAGGATTCCATAATGTCCTTTTAAGGACTATGTTTTAACTTTTCTAAGTAAAGGTAACATTTGGAGCCTGATTGTAAGTTTTTTTCTTTCTTTTTTTTTTTTTTACTGAAGTAGCTGTGCTTCCACCTCAGTAAAGACTGTGTGTACTTTTACCACTACTGGTGTAATCTATTTCATGCATTGTCTATCTGTGAGTGAATATTCTCTCCACAGATTTATCATCATGCTGAAAAACGTGTTGTCCCGCGACGGCACCCTGTCCTTCGTGGACTCCCCCCCCCTTACTTCCTTTCCAAGAGTGTTATTCCTTTTCTGTCATGGATGAGTTGTGAAGTCAACAGCGCACAGTGGATTTCCTGCCAAGGGCTCTGGATTTTGCGTCTGGCAGCAGGATGACTGAGACGGTTTACGCTGAGAGGTCACTCCTGTTGTGCTTTTCATTGTTGTTCTAAATCTTGCAGGCTTGGGTCCGTATGTCAGGCCCGATGTCCTGCAAGTAAACAGCCTCTGGGGTAAATATGAAAAGACAGCTCTGCAAGCGACCGTATGTGTGAGTGTTAGCGGTCTCTGCTTTTTTTTTGAAAATTGACTTTCCAAAACTGGTGCAAAATGTTGTGAATGCTTAAATGCATAAAAAATTAAATGCTAAACCAGGAACAGTCGCTGAAGCTCTTCGTTTCCCAAACCCTCTCTCCACCCCCCCTTATCTCGGCTAATGCTTTACTCTTGCATTCCTCGGTGTGCAAGATGAGGAAGATATGGTTTCTGCACTCTCCCTTCCTATTCTGCAGAAGCATTCAGACACTGTGACTACTTTAGC
The DNA here is from genome assembly GCF_040956055.1 of Brachionichthys hirsutus. Taxonomy (NCBI): domain Eukaryota; kingdom Metazoa; phylum Chordata; class Actinopteri; order Lophiiformes; family Brachionichthyidae; genus Brachionichthys; species Brachionichthys hirsutus. Next base: position 7,954,974 of record NC_090918.1, read on the forward strand.
ATTACTTAGGAGACCGCTGTACCCTTACAAAAAAAACCCTGTTTAATACCTGCAGACATTGGGAACACGAAGAAAATGTTGTTTTCGGATGCCAGCGAAAGGACCCAGTCGGAGATTGCACACTGGGAAGAAGCAATTAGTTCAGGATTGCGTCAGAGACATAAAACAGCAAACAGCAAAGACCACCATGGCATTGTTGAGGGGTTTTTTTTGTGTGTGTCTCCACGTCATCTCGACTGGCCCTGTTGTGTAATTTAACGGTCTTTGCTTTGACACCATGCTTCAGATGTGTGTAATCGCTCACATCCCCAAATGCCGTCCCCGGCCCTTTCATTTGAAACTCAAACACCTCATAAAGGCATTTGTTTGGCTCCCAACCCAATCACAGCCGTCGTAATGGATGTCTTGTGATACTTACAAGGCACGAGGGGGGGGGATCTCGTTTCAGGGAAAGTGAGATTGATATGTTTTTCATAGCTTCCCCACTGAATTTAATTTCTCTCTGTGTCTCAGCGGCGCAGCTTTTGCGGTTAGAATTGCGGCGCGTGGGTTTGAACTTGCTAACTTTGTCTTCTCTGTGCCAGGAGAGTTTTTTTTTTCTCCTCTTCTTGTTTGATTGACTGCTGACCTGTCCAGGGTGGAACCTGCCTCTGTTTCGGAATCAGCCGGGATTGCTTCCAGCCCCTTCATCCTGCAGAGAAGCATCGGAGGATTAAAGTATGTATAAATGGTCTTTCTTGTTCAGATAGTCTTTGCCCTAAGGGTCAGCAGTCAACTTGCATGCATCTCCTTCCACTCTGTTCTCGCAGCTATTAGATTATGATGAAGGAGATTACAGGAAAAACTAAGTAATTCTTTCATCATGTATTCAGACAGTGAGCAGATTCAGGTAGCCTGTCCTTTCCCAAAAACCTAAAATACCTTTAATTACAGTGCAGTAAATGGAAAACACTGACTGAACATCAATGCAGGTTTATCAGTTTTGCTTTAATCATGGCAATGATAAACACATGGAACTGCACAATGAATTCCTGATAATTATTTAACTCGCCAGATGTAAGGTTTTAAAGGCTTCAGTATGCAAGGAAGTACAAAGAAGGCAGATTTTTTAAAGGCAATGGAGATCGTACTTGACCCAAATAGCCTCTCCATCCTCAATGGTTTTCTCAGATTGCCACCCAAAACCGACTGTCAGTTCGCTCTTGTTTGTCTTCGTGCAACACAAAGGCTTTACAAACGTCTTTTCTCACATCATCGCTCTGGTTTGAAAAGTGACAGACATGGCAATGACGATTTGGGAAAAAGAATAACAAGTTTGGGGAATGATTTCAAACCCCTGCCTACTCTCACACCTCAGCACACCTGGCCCCATCGCTGCATAAAATTATTGTTTAATAAGGTGTCAAAAATTGCCCTGGCATATTTTGACATGAGAAAGGTGTGGAGGAAAAGACATTCATGCTCTGTTACAAGGCACTATTTTGAAGCTGGGTCCATAATGACTTTTCTTGACGAGTGAAAGCCTCAAAACTCCTCGAATTTGGTACATTCTGTACGATAAGATGACTGTTTTTTAGAATCCAGCTGCAAGCCAACAGTGTGACGGCCTGGAGGCGCGCTCGCTCTGGAGTTTAGGCGTCATCGCTGGATGAATGTGTGTCGCATTGGAGGTGGAAAGTCTTGTGAAAATTTGGAGTAAATAAAAATGCTGAACTGTAAATAGTGAAAGTAGCAGAAAAATGAAGAGATGGGTTGTTTAATTTCTTTACAAACAAAAGTGGACAGCCTTTTGTTTCATTCAGGTTCAGGATAATTGCGCATACAAACAGCCTGCCGATGATGCATTTCCACCGAACATTAACAAGTTAATTTATTTATGTGCTGTTATGCAATTCAAACCACATGAAAGCCTGGAGAAAGATCTATGAAAACAGGACTGCTATGCTGTCGGTGTGGCGAAACCAAAGCCCTTGCATCATATTCCCAAAACAACTTTAATACCAGACTTCCTTCACCTGCTCTCGTGACTCTGTGCCGCCGACTTTGTGACTCATCTGCTGGTCATTTATCCGCTCACTTTGTTGCAACTGCTGCATTCTCGTAGCTTCTCCTCTTCTCTTTGTGTTTTCTTGGACGCGGAGAAGGTAAAGTCAAAGTGCAGGTTTTCACTGTCAGGAAAATAGAAGCATACCTGAGGCAGACGCTGGGCGTCTTCCCTCAGTTTGCCAGGCGGTGACCGGCGCTTGGAGGTTTGATGTGGTTTTTGAATCACCAGAATCACCCACGGTTTTGGATCAGCTGTCCCTTGACTGGAAATATGAGCGGTTCTTATCTCGAGGGAGAGGAGAAGAAAAAACAGACGAGCACTTAGCGAGATTTGCAGATCGGCCCTGAGGTGAAAAAGAAACAAGCTGTCAAAACTTTGTCTTTAAATGATGCCGCCCAAACAGGAAGGAGAAAAATAAGGGTCAGCAATTCTTGAAAACTGACAAAGATGAATCTCGACAACATTCATTCATTCAACAAGGAAATCACGATTTCTATTTAAAGGAGTAGCGCATGCGAGGAACAAAAACAAGGTTCCTAATGTCGGGCGACAGAGATTGAGGAGCTTGGACACCGAAGGGGGGGTCGGAGGAGAGCTACTGCTTCTTCGCGTTGGAAGCTTAGCAAGCCTCCGAAGCCTCCGTGGAGGTTCCAACCTTAGCGAGAACCAGATCCTCCAAGATTTGCTCGAAGCGGTTGCATTGCACTGAGAAGAAATTGACTAAATGCTTTCGGATAAAATTTGAAATATATATTTTTTTGCCATTTGGATGAGATCAGAGGAAAGAATAATTACGTGCATTGATCCCACATGCACCCGTTCTTACATCGACTGCCCATGTTTTTTTGGGGGGGTCAGATTTTTAGCTGCCCATCCAAACGACTAGAATCAATGTTCAGACTCATAAAACTGCGGACTAACAAAGCCAGACAAACGGCTATGAGTCCCACTGAGTCTCACAGAGACAGACATATCAAATAAGAGACAATTACTTATCACAGACGTGCAGTCGGCAGATGTCTTTTGTTCCGGTGTGAGTTATTTCCTCTGCTGCTGGCCCCAGGTGATCAGGACGGCGAGTCAGCGTTTGATCCATGTGTAACAATCTGTGTGATTAAGCACCGCGGCTTGCCAAAAGCAGAAACTCGACCCTCTTAAAGACCCTCTTACACGCCAAGCCTCATTTGCTGTGGCTGAAATAACTTATATAGTACCTGGGTCTCTCTCTAATCTTAAACCCCCGCACACCCACCAATGAGCACACACACACACATGCAGGAAAAATTACAAGCATAAAAAATGGGAAAGAGCAGCACCGCTTCCACCACATCAAAGTGTCAGCTTGCAGTGAGTCTGCGTTCATATGTGAGGCACAAAGGTAATTAAATGGTGAGTAAGTGCAAATGTGTGCAAATGCATAATTAGTGCAGCGGGAGTGAAGAGAGAGAGGAACGGCACAAGATTTGTCCTTCGTTTGATTTCAACATGCACGCATGGGGAAGTTCTATTTATTAATATGCAGGCAATATACTTTGATTTACAAGATGTTTTGTTTGATGTTAGCCAATACACCTAATATAAATATATTATATATGTATTTATATATATATATATTTTTTTTTTAATAGACCTATTGGAATCTCAAGATCCCTCACATATTTGGTTTTGGTCAGTGAAAGTGCACAAATCTGGCAACTTTGATGTCAAGACTTTGGGATGCTGCATTGAGTCGACGCGCCCAGCTGTTTGAAGGAGTTGCTCCAGAATTTAACCCCCTCTTAAATCACATAAACCAATCAACATAAACAAAATGATATAAAGTTGCATTTTTGACATTTGTGTGCAGCCTCCTGCTTCCAGTCAAAGTGATTCCAGCTCCTGACATTGACGTCAAACCTCAAATCATGTGGAGGCATTTCACTACTGAGGGGGCATCAAATGTTGGTGTAATTGCCGGGGTGTGCTCAGGTCGGTCCCAGTTGCTAACTGTGTGCCACAGGCGTGTGTCTGGGGGTGTGTGTTGAAGGGAGGTCAATCCTCGGTCCGGGTAATTTGCCACAGATGAAACCCGACTCCACTCCAGGAGACCAGCGCGAGCAAACGTTTCAAAGCTGCAGGAAATCTATTAGCACCTGGGACTACCCCCCCACCCCCCCTCCCAGTCCACCTATCCCCCCCCCCCCCCCATCTTGCATCCCTGGCTCTGCCATCTCACCTCTCCCTGCCCCAGTCCGGTTAATAAAGCCACAAAAGACCACCACACTCCAGCTGCGCCGCTATAGCCAGGGGATTAGTTAGTGTGTGTGTAGGTGGCTGTCTGTGGCATGTGGCGAGGTGTGTATTTATGCATGTGTATGTGTATATCAGAGTGCATGTAATGTACCTGGACCTGTCTATTTACACACACACACACACACGTGGAGCCAGTTAGCAGTGAATGAGGTGCCAGACAAGCGTGCAGCAGCTGCTCCACTAGAAACAATAGCTCATGATTGTAGACACAGTAGGCTGCAGGCTCTGGTGAATTGACTCCATGTCGGATTGCATGTACTGTTTTAATTGCTGTGATGATGTTAGCCTCCAGGCCACGTGACCTATGGGCAATTTGCCGCTTTAAAAAAACAGTTATCGCGCAGCTAATATATCAACTCGCTTTTATGATCTTGGCTTCAACCATATTTGTACAAAAAAAAAACAGTGATTTCAAATAAAACCTCCTGAGGTGAATGTAAGCTGCGTGATTTAATGTTAGCCAAACTAGCCCGGCCAAACAGAACATATATTTTGTAGGGTATTAAATCTAAAGATAAAGAAAGTCTTGTATCTTTTGGCTTTTTTGATAAGATAAGAAACCCCAAATCTTGCAAATAAACCTTTTTATTTGACGTACAAAATGAGGATAAAGAGTATAAAATCTAGACTTGTCATCAGATTATTTTCTGGAACGCATTAATCAACACGCAAACACTCCTGCTCCTTTATCATCAAGTCTTCTCTTATCATAGGGAAGGAAACAGACCGCCTTACCTGAAACGACATCTTGTTGTCATTTAAAACAAAAGCAGTTATTTATATATCATAATTATATCCAAGGAAATTGTATTGTTATGGCATGTGCTGTTCATTATGGATGTGATCGAAATCAGATTATTCTAGTGAAGTGCGTCTCCATAAACTTTAAACCATCTGATTTTAAACTGTAACGTTATGGGTCTGTCATTCTGTGTGGGCCTGTGATGACCTGGTGACTCGTGACTCACCTCTGGATCGTAGTCTGTTGGGATAGGCGCCACTGTAACCCTTGACACGTATTTTGGATAACAAGATGAATCAGAATTCCGGCTCCCCCCCCCGGAGTTTGAAAACGAAAAAGTCTAATTGAGACTTCTGATTTTTAAAAATTATCCGAGATTGTAAACGCAACATTAAAAAATGCCTTCACCTCAGTTGCTAGGGAACTATCAGACTTTCTGTTCTGGACTTTGAATGCATGAATGTGCATGGATGTTTGCTCCTCTATGTAAATCGTGGCCTCTTTGTGGCCCCTGACTTGGACACATTTTTGATCCACCCCTGCACATGTTTGAGCAATGAGTGAAGAATCTTGAGTTTAGCCTTAAACTGCATAGTTTATCAACGATGCTGGCCGAGCCCATCAACCCAACAGAACGTGTTCCTTAATTCCGGGATTTGAATCAAATGCTATCGCGCTATCTTGGATCAGAGTTTTGATGAATAGGTTTGTGATAAGAAAAGAAAAGATAAGAAAAGGTCTTTCACATTTTGAAGCTCAAAGCCTGCAAATAAACTATTTAAATTGACAGATGACAAAAAATTCTATCCTGGACAACATTCACAGGGAGATGATTTAGCCGAACAGATGGATACCAGATGCAATTCCTTCATCAGTCAACTTTCAATGTTTCATGTTTAGAAATCAAATGGAATTTTTGCGTTTGGCCTGATTTATTCCTCTTATGTTATATTTACAGTATGTGGATGATGTTACATGTAAAGGGGAATCTGATGTTTCTAGAACAGCAGCTATGTCTTCACATGCTCAAAACCGCGATGTTTACTGCAAACCAGTCGACAATTAACTGAACCCCACCACCAAACAGAGTGCAATCCTCCTAGCAACGGTTACCAAGCACATAAAGCCTACTACAGGGTTTGGCATTCCATATATTGATGAGGTATGTATGGATCCCTCATTCAATCTAGACTCAGCCTTATTGAGTTTGCGGGGGTGACTGATGTGGTGACGTTTTTTTTTTTGTTTTGTTTTTCACTTTGGAGAGAAAATATGTTCTTGATTCAAGTGGTGTTTTTTTGGGGGGGGAGGGGGGTATCATATCCAAATCAAGGTTCTGAGATCTTCAAATCCTTGAGACACACTTTTGATTTGTGAGGTTACGACAGTGTTGCTTTTTTTTTTTACAGAAAACGACAACAAAATTGTCATGTTAACATTTTAGCACAATTTCTTTAATGTACTATTATAATAAAATTATTGTCCTATAATAAAGCTGAACTGCTTCGGCCGAGAATGATTTTCATTCTATCAGTTGATCTCAGATCAGTTTTCTTACAACAAGGCCGCCGTCACAACACAGTTTGTTTAAGTATTTATGGAGATTAAAAAAGAATCCGTTTGCAGCTTTTGGTGCCATTTGATCCGTGTTTGAGTTGCAAGTCACCGGGAACTTAAATTAAAATTAACCCCTGTATAATACTAATACGTAAAACAAAAAGAATCTTAACCGTATTTATATAAAACAGAAAAAGATGCAGGATTAAATAGAACCACACCTTTCTGAAGGGATGAAGCTTGATACCAGTCAATTTAACGAGGTAAGAGTATCATGCTGATAGCTTATCTAAAGTTCTGCCTCTCCCTTGCAAACACCCTTGCCACGCCTTCCGAGCTGCAAAACAAAGTAAAAAAATCTGTGAGGCACATTCAGCTGTTTCGCCAATGACACAAAAGTAAGGCCTTTAATGTGTAGAATGGCGAATGACCTGACCTGACCCTATAAAATCAAGGTCTTTTTTGGAACTGCAGATATCCAAATATCATTTAGTATCAGGAACACAGAGCTGATAGCGGAAGTTCTTTTTAACACCTTCCAGCAAAGTTAGATTGCATGCATGATTACTTCACATGTGATATTTAATCCAGTTGTGGGTGATCAAGGGGAGCATTGATCATCCTGGAAAAACGTTGGCCCGATTTTCAGTCCTCAGTCTGTGAGATCTCCTCATGCATCTTTACTATATGTGGAACTGAATTTCTCAGACCACCTGTGAAACGAAAACCCCTGCCAGAAAACGCTCGGTTTGTCCAAGCCGATCGCCGCCACAGCATCGAAACCAGAGAAGCCCAAACAGCCAGAAAGCCGCACTTTGAACTTTAAGCTTAGAACTTCTCCAACCGTTACTAACATTACATCTTCCTCCACCTGCTGTGAGAGATCTGATTATTTAAGTCAACTGTGTCTGTGACGCTATCCGAGGTGCGCTCGCCCGCTCTCTGGCTGGCTCATGTGCAGGATCCAACCTAATTGGATTTATGTGCGGCAGTGTTTTCCAAAGCCACACTTGTGAAATATCTCCACATCTGCTGGCCATTAGTAGTGGACGTAACACACAGCAGAGAGAGAGAGAGAGAGCGAGAGAGAGGAAAGCCCCAACGCCTTGATTCATTGGACTGCAGCTCTGCTTTTACTGCGGCGGAGTAAAAAGGTTCGCTGCGGCATTTCGCCACAGCAAGCGCCACCTTATCACTCTCTGTCTTTATCCTCCTATTCGTTTTATGCTTTGCCATGATTTTCCAAGCCAAAGCAACAATTGTCCTCACTTTATTAGTCATTTCCCCGCTCCCCCCCCCCCCCACTGCCCCATAAACAGCCTCAACTTTCAACATTTCCTTGAACACCTTTCCTCCTTAAGTCCATCCGCCAGCTTTCATTTCCTATCTGCTTCCTTCACAACTTCCCCATTCTTTGTACTTCTACTCCTTGACCAGTCATTCATCCATCTCACGTACAACCGCCATCCCTTAACCCTTTCCTTGTCACTGCCCATATTGAGGATGTCGTTCTGTTTCATCCCGCGGTGGGCACGAGGGGAGACTACCAAGGGGGTCTGACAACCCCCTGACCCCTCATCTGTCATCTGTAAGGGGAAAAGCACCCTCCTAATTAGGGGGGGAAGCATCAAGGCATGGGGCGGGGGCAGGTACTGAAGTTGTTGTTCTAGTGTCGGGGGGGTGGGGGGCGGGGGGTGGGGGGGGGCGGTCAGAGGTGAAAAGGGGGAGAGCGCACACTGGTGATTAGCCTCCTTCATATGCAGGAATGGAGGAAAGAGGATAGGAGGAGAGTTGGGGGGTTAAAAATCCTGCATGGTCAGTGCCGTTACTGATGTCTCAGGTCAAGGCATGGACACCTGGGTCCTCGCAGGAAGCCATGGAGGTATGAGCCCTGCAGGCAGGAGTGGACCCAAAAGAGCGTGGAGTCCAAGGAGCAGGTTCAGGAATTTGACAAACTCGGATGCGTTTTCAAAGCGTTGACAGTTTGCGGCTTTGAGAGCCGGCTGTGTCATAACGCTCCCGGCTTGTCTCCCTGATGGCGAATGCTATACCCATCGCGCTGGATCAGAACGTCTTTTTGCGTTGCTGAGCCGCCCGGGAGAAAGGGTGCGTTTGCCACGAGGACAACCCAGAGAAGGTTATTTGTAAAGGTTTTGACGGGCTCTTGAATGCGTTATTGTTCTCAAGGCTTTTTGTCAACCCATATTTCAATCCGATAAGAATTTATTCGCTGATGCGGGGCAACTCCAACAAACCTGCAAATGATGCCAAAGGGGAAACGAGCCAAAGAATGCCAGCAAGTCAAATCAGGATTTGTTCTGTTTATGTTGATACAACACAGCATATACTATTTTCTGTAACGCAGCGGTGCTATGAGCCCAGATTGCCCCTAAAGACCAGGACAAGGGGGGCTCATCAAGAAGAGTTAGTCATTTTTAGACTTTGTAAGGGTGATCATTAATTTTTGAAGATCGTCTGAGGATTACTTTCCTCTGTGATGAGAAGATTTTGCTTCCCTTCGACTTGACCCGATTAAGTTTCGGTCTTTATCTTAAGCCACTATTTAGATTATGTTGCTTGCCAGTCTTGCACATCACTTAGCTACCAAACTTCCCATGCTCCAATTACCGATTCCGTGGAATGACTGACATTTTGGACTCTTCAGTGACAGGCGCCGAGGTTTCCAATGAAAAAAAAAATACATCATTGTGAATACTCCCTTTTACTTCGGTCTGTTATGAAAGAGCGCTCATGAGTCCGACGGCTTGTCCCTGGATCCACAATCAACTGTCAAACCCAGCATAGTTACCCGAGGCTTGTAAAGCACACGGGACACGGCTAGTCGGAGTTCACAAGGTACAAGGAGTTTCTCCAAGACATGGTTTCTTGGCGTCTGGATTTCTTCTTTGCACTGACACTGATTGACATTGTGGGTGTGACGAGTGTGCGGTGCACCTCCGTGCCTGCTGCCTACGCCGAGAGCCGCTGCTTTCAGGGTCCCCGGGCGATCTCGCACACACCTCTACACCTGCTGGTACTTTCCTGCGCTCAAGCACAAGAAGACCAAAGGGAGGAAGAGGGGGCCAAAGAAAAATTAAATGACCTGCACGCGTCTTAATGAGGGAGGGCCAGGCGTCTGGCATTCACCTCAAACCATTTCTTCCCCCTGCTGCTCTCTCTGGAGGGTTTTAAGTCCGCCGAGCGTTAACGGCTAAAGTGTGGATTTCCTGTCAAATACGGGTTAGAGCCCAACAAAAGTCCTCTACGCTGGTACCTAAATGGGATCATTTCCAGCTGCCCCACTGAAACGCACACACACATTTCTTATAATGTCCCTATAGGGGATTTATAGTGTGTCTGTGGTTCTCGGTGTTGTCTTTATAGTGACCTTATTGCACCTTTTATGGTACTTTTTACTCCAGTGATCAATGTAATATTCCTATAATAAAGATGTAGGATATTATAAAGTCGCATGCTGCAGTGTGCTCTATCCATTAGTATCCTTATATAATCTAAACATTATAATTCTTTATGGGGGCAGGAGGGGTCAGCCATTAGGGTGCCATTAGACTAAGCCATGAATAGACTCTTGGCACTGTATTCCCACCCATACCTCCTTTCTCTCAAAGGGATTTTCTGAACAGCGGGGCAAAATATTCCCTCACTCCCAAATACATATTTTTCATTATTGCTGTGATGTGACTTTCAGCAGAGCAGCTGACCCCTTGCAAAAAAAAAAAGCTTTATTAAAACCAGTTCATGCCGTTCAGTCTCGGGTCGTAAACGCTGTCGACGTAGGAGCTCTAACCCATATCATCTTAGCTTGAGATCAGTAGCAAGAGGATTTAGTGTGGTGTCCGTGTCTCGTTTACTTCTGTAGGTAGTTTTCACCTTGGTTGCATGCTGTATTTTGATTCACCTTTTCCTCACAGCTGAGATGCATTTTGCACCTGATCATTCATTTGAGGATGTAACTACATCTCTGCACGCTCTTTTGCGTTCCTTCTAAAGAATCTGTTTATGGAATGTAATTAAGGCAAAACATCAAATGTGTCTGCGTGAAAATCTGTCTGTCTCGGGGGCAGGTGATTAAATGTTGCTAATACAGACATTAGTACAAAGGAAATGGGGTCTGGCTTTAATTAACTGAAGAAATAATAATGAAAGTAACTCGTCCTTATAAATGTCAATCTGAGGTTAAGAAATTGCATTGTCAGACTGTTCTCACCCTTGAAAAAATGTCAAAAGGTTGTAGTGTTCTTGAGATTCGTAGAAAGGGGTACCAAATTAATTAAAGGGCTATAAAAGTTTATAGAAGTATGTAAACACCAGCCAAACATTTTCCAAAAGCTGGTAACCGATATGCTCCGAGTAATAGATTCAAAACTCTACAATAACATGACATGATGACCATTAATTCAGCATCAGAGAAACCTTTGAAATGGTCCCTTAATTCAAAAGTCGTACCATGTGTGCCCGTAAATGCAGTGTAGTGATGTTAAAATGCCCCAAACATTATGAATAAATGTACCATAAAGTACCATCCGACCCAAAAGTATAACTCACAGCGAGAAACCGTGCACTGACACTAAAGTTACACAAATGAAGCGCTGAACAGAACAAGTAAACCTTTATTCTGTTACTTTCGGCTTATTCTGGTTGGCTTGTTTGATGAATCGTATGGCTTAACCCTGCATGCGTATAGAACTATGCTAGAAATGCTTTTGATGGTTGAGAGAATTTGTAAGCAAAAATCAGTATGTCTTTTCGTTTACCACGGAAACCTTTAAATATCAGGAAGACCTAGCTAAAGATCAGTAATGCCAATTAAATGAGTCATCGGAGTTTGTAGAATCTTCAAGTATAGAATCTTCAAACAGATACATATATCTTAACACAAAGTTAAATAAAATCAGTCAAGGCAATATATATATATTTTTTTACCATAAACAATAGTATCATGAGACTCTAAATAAAAACGAAAATAAAAAAGTGTAGCTCCTTGGAGGAGGTAATAAAAAGCTTGCGAGTCACATCCGCCTTTTAGTTTGAAAAATACCAACCGGAAGTCGTCGTCGTATTTATTACGGGGAACTTGACGTTGATGAGGAGAGCCGCTGACAGAGAGGAGCCCAAACTCAAGTGAGGAGGGTTGAACCGAGGACGTGCGGCTTCTTGGGCAAGTGGCATCCGTGTGAGGAGGTCTCTCTCTGGGCATCAGCCGCTCCGGACATCCACCGAGTCTGCAACTCCGTTTAATCCGGATTCGAACCTGTTTTAATATACTTCTTAACCATGAGGACAAACGTATGGATTTACCAAGTTTTGGCGTGCGTTGCGGTCACTATAATGGATACAGGTAAGATGGGAAGTTTAATGAATCTGCAGGAGAAATGTATGCTGAGCCTTAGAATAAAAATTAATTCGTCATTTGCTTGTTTTGTGCATGGAGATATAATGTGGGAAATATGTATGAGAGAAAGTTTTTTAAAAAAAACACTCAAAAGGAAACAAAAATGAGAACAATAACATTTTTTCCTAATTGAATTTTTCCTTAATTTATAAAGATTACCTAATATTTTTTTTGATATTGCGTTGAATGACACTGAACTTGACCAGAGTCTCTCTCTCTTGTAATTCATAGAAAGTTGGAGATCAGGGAGAGTCTTTCTTCAAACTTTGCTTCTGTCCTATAATAAACGTTTGTCTTTTAGGGGCCCTTTGAAGGTCCAGTCATTTCGGTTTTGCCGGTGCATTTAAAGTGTCTGCTGCATACATTTTGGTAAAAAAAAAAAAAAAAAGTTATCTTCGTGCGTGCAGCACCAGAATGGAAAGACAGTGACCTTTACCAAAGCGCGCAATTTTCAGATTTTTAATGCGTTGTCATTAAACTTGCACATTTGCACCTCCTGCATCAATAAGAAGATGCGGCGCTCACACGACCACCGCTCATCCGCACAAGCCCCCCAGCGCGTTTTATTTTATGATGCGCGTATTGCCGTGTGGTTGGAGAGAGAGAGAGAGAGAGAGAAGCCCCGCTGACGCGCTCCGAATCCACAATTACCACCTCCGGGGGGATACCGACCCTGACCTCTGACCGCCCTGCAGTTAGGGAAAGTCAAATGCGTTGTTGTCTCCCGGTGAGGAGAAAAGATGTGTGCGCGTGTAAAAGGGAGGGAGGGAGGAGGAGGAGGAGGAGGTGTGGTTGGGGAGCAACATCTGTTAAATTCCTAGACAGAGGCTCGTCTTGAACCTGCTACCTTCTTATTGTTCTTAGATTATGTTTTATTTTTTTTACATGTTTATGTGATGTGCAAAATAACACATCTGACGATTTAGAAGAAAGGCTCGACATCCTTAATCAACTTCTTAGCAGCACTTAAGTGGGAAGTTTCCCAGGAAGTGTCAGTCACTGGCCTTTCCTTTCTCCATCGTTGAATCTCGTCATCGCTCACGCTCAGCCGCTGAGCACACTTTGTCATAATCTCCCACTTCGGTAAATGTTGGGATCCGGAGATAGCAGAGGTCTGACTGGAAGGAGAGGAAGAGACTAAGTGAAATCTAATTGAGCGGCCTGGCCAGACGTCAGGGCTGGAACAACACATGTGATGAGTGCCAGATGTGGTCCGGTGGTCAAGCCCAAACATTAATAACACGTTCTCCCCAAAAACCATTCTCAACCACGAGGAGCCTCTCGACTCCACACAGTTTACAATGTCACACGACGGCTTGTGCCCGATCTTGGCGCTGGAGCGCGTAGCTGTAACTCAGTAGCATGAGGTTTTCCTTGTGTGATTTTGATGTGCCTCATGCACAGAAGTGCTTCTCCACAAATGACAGTTTACAGTATTCTGGTATATGGAGTCTCCGATGGCTGAAAGGCTCTTCAGAAATTGATGCTCAATATTTTCACTTAGTTTTCTTCAGCTTTTTCCGACTGTCAATCAGGAATAGCTGTTAAATGTATATGCAATAATATAACTGTTGCATAATAAAGAAAGACAAGTTGTAACAATTTGAAAAAAGCAGATCTTTTTATCTTCTCTCTTCTTGGAAGCAATAAAAATGTGAGATGTAATTTAATGAGCATTACATTTCCAACAAAGATGCTGGCATACATCAGCCTGCTGGATGGACATCATTCACTTCTCTTGGCTGTATTCACAGTTTAGCACTATTGGGGGGGGGGGGGGGGGGGCTTCATAGAGAGGCTTTGATCCTGGATTCACTTCAGATGGTTAAACTTGTCTGCTACCTCAGGTTTCACCGGCGCAGCTGAAGAAGAAATGGAAGAAATGCGCGAGAACTGCAGGACAGCAGAGGCTCTGAGGATTTCAGGGCTTGAAATACGACGTGCTCGGATGCTAATGTGTCAAGAAAGCGCGGGGCCATCAAACCGTTTCAGGACGCTTCAGTTGACGGCGGCCTATATCCGGTTATGACAGCAGAATAATTTAATCTCTGCTCCGTTTCCTATAAGAACCTCTGGCACTGGGGTTCTTGTTTCCTGATGTTCTGCGGGAGATAACTCAACGATTTATCGTCATCCTTTTTACAAGTTCCTTTTCATCCCCAGCACCTGGGTAGCAGCGGGAAAACTTCTGTCTATGCCTCAGAGTATTTGAGCTTTTTTTTTCTTTTCTCAATCTCTACTTTTACTCACAAAGTAACTGACAGGAAACAAGGAAAGAGTAAAATAGAGGAGCACAGCTGGAGTCCTTATTATAGTTATAGCTTTGGGTTTTATAATTATTTATATGATACTAAATCTTTGTTTTTGTAGGTAAATTGAAATTGTTTTTTTTATATCACAATAAAGTAGTTGCTGTTAAGCCCTTGCAGAGGAAAGTAATGTCAAGTTGAAACGGAATACAAAATTTCCCCGGGTGTTGTGAGAACTTGAACGTCACCTTCACTGTCAATCAAGCTGACAAATGGCTAACTTCATGTAGCAGCACTCGTGTAACTTAAACACCATATGGGACAGATGGTAAAGATGGGGGGGGGGGGGGGGGAAGACTTTAGACTTTAAAAGCTTGAGGATGAAGAGAGCTAAAAGTACTGAAAACTCGTCCCCAGTCCAATGAAGCTCAAACTGTTCTGTTGGATTTTGCACGAACGACCGATTTTTCACGTCAGACTCGACGACTGATTCCCATATGCGATACTTGTGGACAATATGGCAGGATATTATGGGGTGTTTTTGTGACCACTGTAGCAGCCTTACTGCAGGTTATTCAATCTCCTTGCAAGATTTGTGACTCAGATATATTTGTTGTCCTGCAATATGCATGTTTTATCATGTTGTCAAATGCACCGATATATTATAGGAGACGATACGACAGGTCACACTTGTGCTATATGGTATACACTTAGCATTAGCAGGCGAGTCTCCGTCAGAGTGGCAGCAGATAGTTTTTCATGTTTTTCCTCGTGTCCTCGCAGGTTTTAGCAGAAAGACTCGCCAGTCTTTGCAGAAGTATGAGAAGACCGAGAGCTACATGATGGTTTGCACAGACTGCCCTCAGCCCCCTTTTGTGCGGAACAGTCGATCGCAGGAACACTGCGCCCGCAAGTGCAAGGTCAAGAAACTCTGCAGGTGAGCAACCGTCTCCTTTAAGCATTTTCCCCGAAATCCGGCTGATGAATTCCTGCGGCGGCGTTCCCCTCACTCCTCCGCACCATCTGTGGTCGACTTGGTATTTACATATCTTTCTTGTTTATCATCCGCTCATCTCTCGACTACTTCCTGTGTGTTTCCACAGGGCTTTCAACTTTCAACGGCACAACAGGAAATGCCACTTGCTTCCCTTTGACCGCTTCACTCACGGCGTGCAGAGGCAGGCCAACGGCAACTTTACGTTGTACGAAAAAAAAGGTAAAAGTCCCGACTTTGGTCTTTTTCGAAGTTGACTTTGAGCGCTCTGGTGTTTTTCTGGTGAGGGAGGAGAAATAATCTATTCGCGATCGCATGTTACTGCTCCCTGTCGTTTAAGGCTGTTGGTGTTTCTCCTGACATTAAAAGTGAGCCAAACCCTTCACCCCCTGCTGATTACTTCAGTGGGGAGAGTTACATGCATAAACATGTGGCAGACCTAAGTGGTGGGTAAACAAAACAAAACACATTGTTTACAACCAGGACGCGACGTGTAATCGACCACTTTAAGATTTACTGCAAAATTTATGGAAAGTCCCCCCCCCCGCCCCACTGGTGACATTAAATGAACTTCAGGAAGTTGGCTGCTTTTGGGAATAACACACAGACTGAGACACTCTGAATTGT
Source organism: Brachionichthys hirsutus (assembly GCF_040956055.1). Taxonomy (NCBI): domain Eukaryota; kingdom Metazoa; phylum Chordata; class Actinopteri; order Lophiiformes; family Brachionichthyidae; genus Brachionichthys; species Brachionichthys hirsutus. The sequence continues at coordinate 7,970,895 of NC_090918.1, forward strand.
TTGCCGTTAAAAACGTCTTATTGACCATAAATGGGCAAATATATTCCAAGAGGTCAGATCAGCAGATGCAAATCAGCTTTTAATTGAGCTGACTGTGTATATATTTGCACACAAAGAGTACACAGTGACAGCTTTTCTCAACCTGAGAACATGAATGGATGTTTTGAAGTACTTTTTTTTGTTTATTCCTCTGCTCTCACTTAGATTATATAAGGGAGTGTCTGATCGACACCAAGGACGACTACAGAGGGAGAAGGTCTTGGACGAAGTCGAACATCACTTGCCAAGCTTGGGCAGATAATAACATCAACGAGCACACGTATGTTTTTCTATTTTTATTTTACGCATTGCAGGAAGAGGAAAGCGGTTAATCATTTGCTCCCCCCCCCTCACCATGTCCCTGTAGATTTGAGCCAGCGGCCTTCAAAGCCTGCTCGTCTAATCTCAAGGCTTGGGCCATTTTCCTGGATGCTGCTTCTCTGACTCTCTCTGTGTGATATTGAGCAGGCCTCAACAGCTGATTTATTCATGCTCGGATCATCACTTGCACCTCAGGGGTTAAGGAAAGGTGGGGGCTTAGGGCCAGGTGAACGTTTCATCTCTGCTGAGGTCGTGTTCAGGTGTAGCCCAAAGATGTTGGCTGCAAACAAGGCAAAGATCGGTGAATTTGGGATGATGGTTGTGTGCAAGCATCTCATTAGAGGGGCTTCCCTTTGGTCATGAGGAGGGATTGGTAGATAGAGGAACAAGCCAGCGTGAAAATGGTGGACAGAAGGGAGGTAGAGCGAAGGAAATCCCACAAACATACAGCCGACACCATGTTTCGTCAGTTACTGCGCTTTTAAAGCGCCGGACGTACCAAGATGAAAATGTGGGTTCAGGGATCCCCGACAAATCAAGCACAAGTTAGTCTCCCTTCGCTTTCAGAAGCAGCTCCTTGCGTTAGGAATACTTTGTCATTGTTTATTTGACACATGGTTCCAGTCCCCGTCCCAGATGGCAAATGTAATGTCCAGCAACAGCAGCCTGGGCTTGTCAGCAACTTTCAACTTTCAAAGGGTTAAAGGGGGCTTTACTTAAGGGAGATTTAGTGCCACTGTGGGGTTACCCAACACGGGACTGTCCCGCTGTGTAAGAATTACCGCCGTAATGAACCACACACCATTTGAGTTTCAGGTAACTATTATTTTCATGCTTGATTGATCACTGTGGGCCAGGGGTGATTTCTCTGGAGGTTCCCCCCCTGCAGGAATGGGACTTCCACCTGTTGTCTATATTTAGAGCTGAGAACAACACTTTGAAAGACGTGTGTGTTGATGCTCAGGCAAGCGTGAAGAAGGAAATGGAATGGAAAATTTCTGTTCCTATTAACGATGATGGATGCCACTGTTCTCATTTGCGGGTGTGCAATGGAAGGCCGCTACAATGTGTCGCGTATAGGAAGCTACCATACGACAGCATGTTATCTTAGTTTAGCATAGCAGCAAGGCTCGAAATGCCTCATCAGGTAATAATTCAGGTTTTGTAATGGGTTTTAAAGCAAATTTTTGAGATTAACCAGACCAAAAACAAAAAAAACCTCCTGAAAACTACTCTTTTCTGGATGCTTTAAGGTCTAACATTCGAGCTGCTGCACACCTACTTCCAAAAATCATTACAAGCATCTCAGGATTCATCAAGCCCTTGTTCTCTTCCTTTAATCTATAAATGTTTTATTGCCCTGGATGCTGTGGCAGTGAAGCGTGGCCGTTCCCGTTCCATCATCACCAGGTGCACGCTTGATAGATGTTTTGCAGCAGTTACTTCAAGTCTAGATTTCATCTTAAGGAATCTCTCAAATCTAGACAATATGTTTAGCTTACCCAAAAGAGCCAAGAATGTCGTCTGCCTGTGGTCCAATGGGAGCGGCCTTTGGACAGGAGAGGAATAACTGGCCAACATCTGTTAGCGCAACACCATTAGATCGAACTTGCTCCCATGCCTTTCTACGGACTCTTACCAGATGCAAGCTCTCTTTTTCTTTTTTTTTGTAAAGTGAGGAGAGTTGTAATTCCATCTTTAAAATAAAGGTATTGTGTTGTGATAGAAAACATTGATTTTTGTGAGTTAAACACAACAGACGTAAGAGTCGCCACTTGGTGTCCTGCTTTATTGAAGGGGAGCAAGTGTTTTGTCTTACATGTATAAATTAAACTTTATTGTCCGTCTCAACATGCTCGTATTTTGATGTAGGTGGGAATCATGATCCAGAACTTTGGACATTTCCCTCTTGGCGCTCTCCTCGGGAATGGCTGATGCTTGAGAGCTATACTTGTTCCGGGTTGAATGATGTCGTGCATTAGTGTGGAGATCTTATGTAAGCCCAGGGGAGAACAGGACCGACCCCCCCCCCCCCCACTACAAGAAAAGAGTCCATTGCCTGACGTAGTGTTCAGACAAGCTGCTGAAGACAAAGTGGACTCTGCTTCTTCTTCCTATCTTTTTTTTTTCTTTCCCTGCACATGTTGCATATCATTTCTCCTCTTTGATTTCTCCAGGATGATCAGTGTTTTTTTTTCTTTTCTTTTTTTAATCAGTTCTTTTACATTGCTTGTGGGGTTTTTTTTTTGCACAACCCATCTTCCTTCTCTGTCTCCTTGGGTGGGAGGGAGAATGTGGTCAGCATGGATCTGGGGGTGCTGACACGCTAGGTTTTCATCATCCTGCCCTGACAGGAGACAAATTTCATGCACTGTCCATTTAGTAAGGGGATCCCTCACAGTTCCCCCCCCCCCCCCAATTGTAACATCCAATATGTTTGAGCGGGCCAAGTTCCTTTCCTTACAGTCTTACCGCCACTTGTTAATACTGACGTGTGCAGCCATTGACAAAGAGGGATGAGGCTCAAACATGTTCAAAGGCTGCCAGCAAAAGACCTGCTTGGGCTGCTCCAAGTGGTTCACGGGATTGTTCCGTGCTGTTGGGGGCTACTGTAGTGTGACTGAGTCTGGCTGCTTCACACATGAGAGAGCGGGGACACGCAAGGAATCAGTTAGGCGATCATGCAAAAGGTGCAAATCTGGAGAACGGAAACGGATCGATGGCTGACGTTGCCGAACTTTTCTGCAAAGGGTATTTCAAGAAAACGAAAGATGTAACTCAGTCAGGTGCCAGAATGTCTGAGGATTAATCTCGCAGCTTTACGTAAATGTGTTTTGATTTTATTTGGATTGTTACTGAGCTTGACTAGAAGCCAAGTATGGCACTGAATACACCGCTGGACAAGCCAAGTGTGCGAGCACTCCCAAACCTTTATTTATACAGCTTTACAGTATCAGTTAACACTTTCAGTAATGTGTGTCTACTCCCTTGTAGGTTTTATCCTGATAGGTACACAACGCAAGACCTGAGGGAGAACTTCTGCCGGAATCCCAACAACGATCCCGGTGGTCCGTGGTGCTACACCACAAACCCCAACGTGCGAGCCGAGGAGTGCGGCATACCGCAGTGTTCAGAGGGTAAGACCTTCCAGGCATCACCGCAGTCAGATTTAAGGAGCTCGGATTCGGCTAAAGCCGTCATGCATCTTTATCTCGTTGCTAGAGAAACGGACGTTTCCATAGATGTCCCTTTCTTTGTTGATAGAAGTGTGTGTGACGTGTAACGGGGAACGTTACCGGGGGAAGGTGGACCGTACAGAGAGTGGGAAGGAGTGTCAGAGGTGGGATTCATCAAGGCCTCACAAACACCCCTTCCAACCCAAAAGGTAAGCTGCGAGGCTAAGAATCACTTTGAAACCTTTGTCTTTGACTCCGGCCGTGATGGATGCTCGAAGAACTGACGCTGATACTCGAGAGAGGAAGACCTCCCCCATTTTTTTAATGGCTTAGTTCTCTCTCCCACCATTTTCTTTCCCTCATCCATCCTCTTTGTCTCCCCTCTCAGGTACAAGGACAAAGATTTAAAAGACAACTACTGCCGCAACCCGGGTAATCGCCTCCGTCCCTGGTGCTACACCATGGATCACAAAACTCCATGGGAGTACTGCAACATCACCGTGTGTGGTAAGAGCCTGTGTAATTTGGGATTTGTGGACACAGATTTTAATAAATCAAATTCAGACAAAATTATTAACTCTAAATGCTGTATATGTGGTGTGTAAATAGGAGCCAGAAATGTTTTTTCTGAGACTGTCTTTAAATAATAGGGACTGCTGGAACAAAGGCCAGTATACTTGGATGCCTCACATTGATATCTGATGATCTAATACTTGTTTAAATAGAATAAAAATCATGCTATGTACAAACAACAAAAACAAATTGGAGGAAAAATTGTGATTTCTTAATATTTTTATTTAGTATTAGTATATTTAGAAACTGAAAAAAATACCCATTTTAATGAATAATGTAAATAATCAATATTTCCAGCTGTAAAGTATTTAATATGTGTATACATTGAGGGGAGGGCAGTATAATCTGAGTTATATGACAACTTTTGCCTTCATAGATGATATAGAGAGAAAAAGGATAAAGGAAGGCTACACTAAAGAACTTCAACTTATTAATTTTGTCTTCGAATGCAAGATGAAATATTGCCCTCTGTGCATCTCAAAGCAGACAGAGCATCCCTCTTCGTCTCTGACAGACGCACGCACACACACGCTTCACAGCACATGCTGTGATTTATAGCGAGGACGTAGGATCTGCATTTGTCCAGATGTGTGCGTCCCTCAATGCTTGCCCTCGGAAAGATAAAAACCACTGACCTGTACTACACCGTGCACACAGACACTGGCATGCATTACATCAAGCCAAAGAATCCATCTTTTCCAGCCGTCTTCTCACTTCTCCTTCAAAACCTTCCCTTTCCTCCTCCATCTTCTCCCATCTCATTTGTCAAAGGCTACAGAAACAGACACAGAACTCCATAGGGGAGATGTTGCTCCCTGTGTGCTATAATCCCAACACTGCAAAAAGAAAAAAAAGAAAAAGCAGAATTCCATCTGAAGATGTTTGGAATAGTTTTCTTCAGGATAAAGTTGCCCCTCGTCAGATTGGAAGTGCTAACCTTTTTTGGGGGGGCTGCCATACATAAACAGACCGAGCACAGAATTCTTTCCTTTTGAGGCATAGATGCATCATGAATAAAATCAGGCTCCACATTTTTCCTACAGCAACATTTGACATTGCGAGCAAGTTAACCATCTGCATATTGTTGTGTGTGTCCCTTTGTGCAAGAATGTGGGGAACCGCTGTTATGAATACACAGAAAGTTTCCTATTCCAGTAGAGAGGAAAGGGGGGCGGGGGTGCTACTGTTTTTGATCATCTGGTTAAACATGACACATTCTTTCAGGGATTAATATCTCCCTCCTTCTCTCCCTCCTTTCTGCCTCACTTTCCTCAGCAATGTTCCTTGTGCCTTCTTTCTCATGTCTTTTTTGTGTTTTTTTCTTCTTTCTTTTCCAGACTCCGACTCAGATTTCGACGCAGATATCAATGTAACGGCACCCTGTGTCCAGGGAAGGGGCATCGATTACCGGGGAACTATGAATGTCACTCCAGAGGGTGTGACGTGTCAGCGCTGGGACTCCCAGTTCCCCCATAACCACTCCTTTCTTCCTCACAACTTCAAGTGCAAGTGAGTAATGTTGCTTTCATGCCCCCCCCCCCACGAAAGTCACAAAAGTAAAACTTGTAATAAAAAATATAGCTCGTCATCTGCACAATCATTTAAATAGTAGCTTGTGTGTGTGTTATAGAGACCTCAGACAGAACTACTGCCGTAACCCCGATGGCGCACGTTACCCATGGTGCTTCACTACAGACCCAAATCAGCGGATCGCCAAATGCACCCACATCCCCAGGTGTGATGCGGAGGCCATGCAAAAATTAGGTAAATTATTGAACTATTTTAAATGAAGAGACAGTGTGTTAAATGAAATCCGTCTTGTTGCCCTTGCTTCATATTCGCCGTCCCGATTCAAGAAGTTATCTCGCTCTCACGAAACAAAGTAAATAAGAGAATTTCCCAAAATGGCAAACTATTCCCAAGTCAAACGTCAACAGAATGACAAATGTGACATTTCCATGTTATTTCTTGAATAATGTGATTGAAACATATACCTAGGGATTCTTCAAAAGCCCTTGTTTTCTTTGCAAATTGGACTTACACAGACGCTTTTATATTACTCCCGTTGGGGTTGGGCCACTTGGCGGGATTCTGCCAAAATAATTCCATTTCCACAGCAGAATAAAAGCAGCAGACTTCAGAATAGTGCGTGCTGTCATTTCCCGTGTTTCTCTCCTTTACATTTACAGGGAGAGAGGACCACACACGTGAAACTGCATCTTGACTTTTAGTTATCATTGCCTGTATTTTGATTCTGTTTTAAAGGACAGACATATAGTTAGACAGCAGCAACAGAGAAGCAAACTTTTTAAACTTGATGATGTTATGTTTGCATCAATGAGAAGGACAGGAAGCACCTAAATTATGTTCAGAGTCCTTTGATTGCATTTAGGTGTTTGAGAACTGCTGAACTCAGATCGTCTTTTTTTATTTATTTTTTTCCTGCAGTGACTCTTTAACAAGTTTGTCAATAATAACTTTATCCTGTTTTTCATCAGAGTGCTATGAAAACAGTGGAGACACATACCGGGGAACTTTATCTATAACTCGATCGAGGATTCCCTGTGCAGAATGGTCACATCACATAAACAGGTAACAGTCATTTGCTCTGAATATTTATCCTGTTGACTCGTAGTCAACCTTAAACTAACCCGAGACGTAATGTAGATGTTTTATGGGGAGGATGCTATTCTTTTCGGCTCAGTTGACAAGTGTTTGTTGACAACAGTTCCAACTGACTTGTGAAACTCCCATTTAAGCAGGGAAAACAAGCAGGGAAAGGAAACCCGGGGTTCCTCAGGGGTCAATACCAGGCCCAATTATTATTCATCTAACTGATTAGAGGAAACCCTGAGGTGCTTGCCAAGTGGCCCATCCTAACAAAGGTTGTCCACTCGAGGGCTGCTGCTTCATGCTCGAGGCAGGCTGTTGGAATTACTTAATTTACAGGAATTTTAAAAGCCAAAATGGCACAGACAGATGGACATGTTCCAGAGTCGACCCCCGACCCCAGGAAGTGCTTTCTGAGGAAAGCAGATCAAAGCCAATCAGCTCCCTCACGTAGACTGTAGCCAGCGAGTCTCCCCCCCTGCTCAAGGTCAAGGGTCACCTCAGGAAGAACTGCAGAGAGCTACAGCTTGTTTAACAATCTCTTGGGAAGTGGAATTGTATTTAGCCCCTGACAAATTGTTACCAATCTATTGGTATTATTTTAATATCTGTGCGTCCAAACTTCAACTTCATTTCAGTGATGTGTTGGATATATGAGAAGATTTCATATAATTCTCTTGGAGCCTAGAAGAACATTTGCAAAAAGAGAAAAAAGCAACATAATTAGAAGTGAAATCGTTCCATAGGCTCCCGCTGGTCGAAGCCTTGCTGAATGCTTAGAGTGCATACTTTAATACTCCCATGAGTGCTCTTCGCAAAACTCTGAGTTTCCTTCTACGGGCTCTGTGCGCTGAATCCAGAGGATTCATTGCACTATAGGAAAGCCAAAGTCAGGCTGTGCAGGGCTGCCAGGGTTACTTACTGTGTGTATGTACTGAATGTGCGTGAGAGTGCACATGCAACTCCATGTATGCTTATGTTTGTGTTTTTTTAGGGCCTGAGAGTGTGTATACGTATCTTTATTGGATGCATCCCAGTGTTAGTTCTGATGTACTGTGTGCAGATAACAAAATGAAATATGAGAATCTGTATTTGTGTATTTTACAGTGGGGATTCTCACTCTACAGAATCCCATGTAGGGCTGGAGAAGAACTACTGCCGGAATCCGGACCGGGACAAACACGGCCCCTGGTGTTACACCAATCCAAATAATCGCTTGATCTGGGACTACTGTAAACTGAAACGCTGTGAGTGGCTTCCATAACGTTGTCCCTTTCAATGTCTTTCTCCGTGACAGTAGGTACTGTGCATCTGGATTACACCAGCCACAAACATCAGCAAACTCTTTTTCGGCTTGATTCCATCGGGCGCGGCAGCTGCGTCGCCGTCCGTCAGCCGTAAGGCAGCCTGGACTTGAACTTGGCAACTCCAGACGATGCTCGTGACTCCAGACATGTCGGCCTTTGACAAATACCCACGCCGCTGCTCCTGGCTTTTTCAGAATCTCTCAAGTTGACATCTCTTACCTGATAAACTCTTCTCCAGCTGTTTCTGGAGCATCCTCTTCCTTTCTCCTTGGGGGGGGGGGGGCTCCAGTTTAAGGACTTATTGGGTGATGTTTGTGGCTCGTGTCCAATCAAACTCCATCTTCTCCTTTGAATCTGTGAGTCAGCCGTGCAGGATTCTGGCTCTTTCCAGAATCCCACCTTACTCTACCAGATGTTAGTGCATTTTTGCAGCCTGTTTATTGCATGTTAGCATCGCAGAGCGTCGACTGGTGCTGCAGTAATGATTGAGATGAGGCTGGAGCATCACATCTTCCTTTGCCTTGCGGATCTGGCTTTTGAAGTCGGCAGCTGTCAAGCTTTCACGTGTCAACGTGGCTTATTTATTGTTTTATCTGTGATTCCCACTGCACCCCTCCCAATTGGCAGACGATGTCGAAAAACAACCAGATGTTGTCACCGTCATCCTTTTGTTCAAAGAAAGACAGGCTAAAGAGGCCGGACCCTCAGTCTGTCGGGCTGTTTTTAAGCATCCAACTGTCTCTGTCATCCAGCTGCGTAATGTAAAACAGGTCTTTCTTGAAGGTTTGATGCTTTGAACTCATTTATTTCCTGCGGTTGCTGGCTGTTACAGTCTCAGAGGTGAGATGCAATAAGGAAAGGTGTAATTTTCTTTGCTTTGTGTGTCAACATATTGTTTCATGGCTTTGATTATTTTACTGCTGTGGGGTCTTTTCTTACTAACACGCTTTTCTTTCATCCTATCAGGTGGCTCGACTTCCTCAGAGACTCCACAACCAAGCGGTGAGTTTCATTTTCTGCTCCTCCGGCTTTCATTAGCCCGATCTTCATGTCAATCATTTGTACATTTCTGTTTTCACTCTATACATCGAAACCATCTGTCGCCACGTTCTTGACTAAGAAAATCGTTTTGTTTTTTAAAAAAAACGCATTTTAAGATGTGAACAGCGCCTTTGTCTAACATGCGCTGTGTGTCATTGTTTAGCTCTAGCCAGGCCCAAGATATCGTGCTTCGTCCACATCAATACCAGAATCGTTGGAGGACACCAGGTGCGAGGGACAGATGGCGGCTGGGTCGTCAGCATCCAAAGAGAGTACGTCATCCTCCAGCTACGCTATTGCACAAATACGACTTGAGCTTTGTTTGAACATTAAAGGTGAAAATTGCCATCTCGTCTTCTCAGGGAGGTGCATCTGTGCGGGGGCTCACTGATCAGAGAAGATTGGGTTTTGACAGACCAGCAGTGCTTCTCCTCGTGGTACAGCCGCATCCTCATTATCTGACGCTGTCTAATCCTTCCCTCATTTTCCTCTTCCTTTTTTACTTTGTCTCTTTTTTTTCTTTTCTTAATCATTGTCACTGTGACTATGCGGGATGTATCCCATCCAGTCCCAGGCCCAGACGGTAATGACCTGCGATATGGAACAGAGCGGCTTGCCTCGCAGATCTGTTTAACTTCTGCAGTCACTCTATTCCACAAATCCTTGGCGTATCTCTACATCTGAAGTGGTGGCTCCGAGGAAAATGTCCCTATCGCTGTACTTAAGTGTAGTGCTGGAGCTCTGAATATGTTTTGACTGCTCTCATTCTTTGCAGTCGCTTCCGGAGGTGCTCCGTTGACAGATTAGCTTCAGACTGATTTTAAAAGCACAAGTAAACCTACAGCAAAAAGGCAAGCCATCCTGGCTTTTGCTGTGGGTCAAACGCCAATAACGTCTGGTTCTAATCCCCCCCCCCCCCCCCCACAATACAACGTAGGACGCCCTTTTCGAGGTTTACCACTTACGTCCTGGTTCTTGTGATCTTCAGTGTTCCGGATCTCAAGGAATACAGCGTTCAGGTTGGGCTGCATCAACTCAATCAATCGCAAAGCCACCCGAGACTACGGATCTCTCGCCTGATCTGCGGTCCAGAAGGATCCAACCTGGTCATGCTGAAACTTACAGAGTAAGTTCTCAGCTTTTTTTTCCCCCCATCTCTGTCTAAAGAGCTGCAGTTCATTTTGTTGCCTTGTGACTGTCATTTCTGACTGTTATCACGTTTGCTCTAGTCCCGCCCCGGTGTCTGAAGGTGCCTCCACCATTCATCTTCCTGTGAAAGAGTGTCACATTGCCGAAGGCACCAACTGCACCATGTACGGATGGGGGGAAACCAAAAGTACTGCTTTATTTCACCCATACGCCATGACACATTGCATTTAACCTGTATTGCACCTCGAATATACTCAACAACCTTCTGCACGTCTCCTGTTCAGACACGGGACACGACGAGACGCTGAATGCCGTGACCATGCCTATGGTCGACAACGACATGTGCTTACAGATAAAAGGGGACGCCGGGGAGAGAAGGATCTGTGCCGGCGGCAACCAAGGAGAAGGTGTATGCGAAGTAAGGACCGGAATGTTGCCCTGAAAATTTTGGGCCTGCTAGTCCGCCATCTCTCTGATGTGTCGTTCTCCAACACATTTCTGCAGAAAGACAACGGCGGTCCTTTGGTTTGCCAGGAACACGAGCGCAAAGTCATCGTCGGCGTGAGCATCCAAAGGACAAAATGTGCCTCGTCGCGGCCGGGTCTTTTTGTTAACGTTGCTTTCTATTCCGAGTGGATTTACAAAGTGTTCAAACTTTACCCCAGTCTGGAGAGGAACTGAGGATGCGGCGTGAAAATCAACACCGCATACGTGACCCCAGCTTTGCAAAAGGAAAGGGGCGACTTTCAATATCTCTCCAGAAGGGACCAAGGGCGAGACATGAGGAGCGTCACCTAATGGAAAGGGGGTCATTTTGGAAAGTTGCGGCTTGTCGTGATTTTACAGACATGCGATAAAGCCAATGGAATCCTTTCATTCACTTGTTAATGAAGACTTCATGTCCTTTTACAGCCCAAATATCTGGCAGATGGACAGCATACCAATCCCATTTGGACTTGTTCAGAGCCTCTGAAGCCACGCAGACAAAAGTAATGAGAGTAATGTCACTCAGTATTAACTCCTGGAATGTACTTGAATATGGACGTAATCCGGTTCTCAGTGGTTACTGCAAGTAGTTCTTGTGACTTCCCTATTTTTTTCTTAGTTTTCACTGCAAAGTATATATATATTTTTCCCTTTAATGCAAGTGAAAGATTCCTTCAGCAAATATATATTCATCTAATGATACGTTTTAGGCCAATGCAAAAAAAAAAAAATATCAAAGGAAGCAAGTGTCAAATGTTCTCGACTGCTAAAGTAAAAACAGTTTTAGGATGAAAACAGAAGGCAGAAAAAGATAATAAGATCAGTATTAAGTACATAATAGACATTAAAAGTTCCATTTACAAAAGAGAAATTCAATCAAATTCATAACTCCAACAGAGGCTTCAGATTTGTGTCAGTAGTTGAGCGTGTCGTATTGCTGCTTGAGAAGCTAACATCAGCAGCTTTGGCAAACCATGCGGCGCTAATTGTGTGCAGTAGCTGGACTACTTTTGTCCCCAGTCAGCTGTAATTGTTAGACCCCCCCTCTCACGGTGGAGGGGGGGGGGTTACTATGTAGGCCCTGAGTAAACTGCTCTAAATCTTACGCTAATGTTCGTAGCGTGAGAGAAGAGCCATGCCAAATACAACACGGCTATTTGGTCTCCAGCTTGGTGGAGGGAACTTCAGCCCCTGGAGGGCTGCGTGTGGCCGATATGATTTTTATATTTGATACTTGTTTCGGTTCATAGAATGTGAGCGCTTTGTGTACATAACTGCAGATCTATTAAGTGTTTCTGCTGTTATAAGGTTTTATAGGTCTTATAGATCTGGAGTATTATTGGTTCACTGTGTAATGTCAGATTGATTGTCTTCTTCGCGTCTCTGTTGTATTGCTATTTAAAGAGCGGTGGCTTTTGAGAAGTAGTTGGGTATATTTATTTTTTTGTATTTTTTTAAGATCAGCCGATGGCATCACTTCAAAATAATTCAGACATTTCGGTATAGTATTTGAAATTTGTGTTTCTTTATTCCGAGAGTATTTATGACCCTAGAGTAACTGAATGTTTGACTCGTAAACAAACAGGAAATGCGTTGTCTCATGCGGCTTGGTGTCTGAATGGAAGTGTGCTTGTTGCAGGGTGAATTTGTCACACAATCTGCCCATTGTATTTACTGTGCATGTTAATATAAATGATCCCATGTACAATGCAAAAAAAATAAATAAAAAAAACCCCACCCAAAATCATGTGGTATACATCACATCATAATAATATGCATCCATGTTAAAAGCCTGAAAAGTAAATATTTGAACATAAATGTTGTAAATATTAACTCAGATATACAAGTGAGCGTTATTTACAAAAACAAATATGCAAACAGAAACATATTTCATGAAGTGCCTTGAAATTAGCATCACCAAAACACAACATAAGAAACAAACCAGGTGATCCCTATAGGAGCTACGTCGCTAATCGCAGCTGATCAACATTTTGCTGATGGATCAGTTAAATTAGAAAAAGATATAATTCTTTTACAATTGTCTTAGGCCATTTTTAAACAACTAGAGCTTTGTAAAATAGGGAGATGATGCTTAAATCGATGACGAATGGACCTCTCTTCGATCGCTAGTGGCCTAAATTCCACAAATCTAAAAAGTCTATGAAGAAAGTTTCGTCAGTCAGCAGTCATCACATAATTTCCTTTTTCAGTGTTGTATCTGTTATTTAATTGAGCTTTATGTAAATAGCCCGGTGCATTCTGTAAATGAAAATCTGTAATTTTTGTAAATATCATACATAAGTATTTTTTACTTCATGATTCTGTTTATGCGTTTGCGTACTGTCAACTTTAAATACAACAGCTGCTATTTTGTGCAAGTGAGTTGTTTTATATACTTTTTCTGAATTCTGTAGCCTTTGTATTATCCCCGTTTTTAATAAACCAACAACATTAGATTTATCCAGGTTATGCATATCTTCTTTTTTTTCAGTATATTCTGTTTGATGAAAGAAACCAGCAGCGCTCATTTAGAATCTGTTTACTCTACTTTTGGCACTTTACTCCCCACATGACTCCGAGCTACAAATTCTCGTGCGTGATAACTCCGTGTGAAGTGGCTGAAAGAAGCATAGCTCATCAATAACATTTAGAAAAATGTGGACATGATTAAATGATATAAAACTGATGCTGAGATAAGATTCTCAGCAGCTGCGAGGTTTTGCGTTGCTCAATATGAGATTAGATATGCTTAGTGCAATAAACGTGAGATGTGTTTTTGTGCAAAACTCATATATAGCAGTACAAACTGGTGGGAGACTCTGGTAAGCCACATCCAAACACGCCGTTGCAATTAATAACATCTGATGGGTTGTGAGATGATGGAGGATTTAGGAAAGAATGGAAAGGATACATTTCAGATAAGCAAATCTGTCTTTATTTGGGACTTGTCATATAAGCTTTGTTCTTATAGTCTAGAAATGAATGTTAATAATTTAATATTCATCTTTTTTTGGGCTGTGGCAAATCCAAGTTAGCTTTTCTGTGAAGGACTGCCAGCTAAAGAAAAACCCTGATGTCTTTTATTTAATGCTGGAGTCCAAATCTGTCCAAATCCAGCTCTGTGAAAAATACTAAGTGCTGCTCACAAATACACTTTTTTGTAGTAAAGCAACTAACTATACTATACTAACTTAGTATATTAAATCCTACTACTCGAGTACAAATAAGAACGGTAACTGATTGAACACCAAACAGCTTCATTTTGTATTAGAGGCATCCTGATGATTCACACTTGAAGGAGAACTCTCCAAACGAGTGGACGCCATCATATGGTTGCAATTTATCTCTTTCGGGCTCCGAGGCGTTTAATGTTGATATGTCAATTTGCCAGTTGGCCACTTCCTTTTGTGGCAGGTCAAACTGGTTTGCCTTCTGATCCCAAGCTTTCCTCCGGTGGCCAATTATCAAGAAACTCAGAGCCTTATCGTCTCTTCACTGCACTAAAGGGATATAAAGGAACTCGGTGTCTCTACCCTGTTGCGGCCGTAAAAACTGATACCAAGCAGGTCAGATATCAAGTCATGTTTGGAGTTTTTGAAGCTACACTTTATATGGATTTCCCCACTGGCCTCCTGTAAAAGAAAAGTCTTGGAAGACCATATTAACCTCTTGCTGCTCTTAAACGAGCAAAAATCCCAAGAATATATCCAGGTCAGGCAGTGGTAGCCCGAAATGATCCATGAAGTTAGGATTTACACTCCTGTATAAATAACCAGATATGCTGTAGTCAATCCAGTTAAAGTTATGCTCGCATATAAATAATTCTCCTGTTGATGTTCTATTAGAATTTAAAATGCAACCCTTTCAATCTGAAACTTTATTAGCTTAGTGCCTTAGTCACACCTTGGTATGTTGAGAGGTATTTGTGTGATTCTCACACAAATAAACATTAACACCATTTTTAAAGGTGGCATTAATTTGTTCTTTGTCCAGCTTTATTCATCCTTAAATATGCAATAATGTTCTATCCATTACAAGTCAGTTGAGGGACTTAATTTTACATCATTTGGGAGTGTCTGATGTGACCGAACTTTAGTAATATTCCAAATACAAAAGATCATTTTTTAAATTTAAAATAATACTTCAACTGTTAATTTCTGTATTGCTCATTATTAATGCAGATTCAAGAGTGCTGGTTAAAAGAAAAGGGACAAGAAAATCATATGACTGTAACTCCAGTCATCTGTCGCCCTCTGCTGGCCAGAGAAGCAACGTTATCCTGCTGCACCAAATACCAATTTGAAAGCAGAAGCCTCACATTCAGTCCGGGTACTGGTGTGGCTGGGTAAAAACCAGCCTCTCATCTGTTTGAGCCTGGCTCCATGTGAAAGAAACGCCCTGCTGGCTCCAGCACTGAGCCTCAGGGCGGTCCGATCTCCCCGCCTCAGCGGTCAGAGGGAAAGCAGTCCTCATTTCTGTGTGACGATGCACCAGTGGGAAGGTGAATCTATCCCCGTGGAGATCCAGTGGCGTCCTCTCTGTCATGGTCTGTGCCGCTGTGTCATCAGACGGGTAAAAGAATGAGGGCGGCCACGAGGTGGATGTAAGATGGTCAGGACCTCCCGTACCTGCAACAGCATTGAAACTCGTTGTCAGACTCACACTTTAACTTCATTCTGGGAGTGCTAAAGTAAAAAGTCACTGACCCCCTCCCTCCCTGATGAGCTCAATAACGTCAAGGCTCTTTCTGCTAACAACAAGCCCTCACCGCTCCAGGCTCAGTGACAGTTTATCCAATCAGCATTCATCACACAACCAATGAAAGTGATTTTGCAGGAACTTACCTGTCTCTGCTGCGATTGAGCGGCCACTTTGCAGTTTACTGGAAACTGTGTTGAATGTAAGGGAGACATCTGGGTTTGTCTGGTAAAATCTGGACACTCCTGTTGCCTTGAAATCACCACAAACAGTCCAAATGTGACTAAACAGAGTGTTTCTGACAACGACAAGGCATTTTAGATTTCAAAGAGGACAACTCTGGGATGGATTCACTTAGTGCACCCAGAATCAGAACCAAGCAGGCTGGAATAATCTGTTCCAGTACCCGAGGTCTGTTCAAACTGGCAGCACACTTAAATCAGACAATAAAGAATGATTGTTTATTGAAGCTCTCATAATTCCACATTTGTATTCATCTTGTCATTTAATCTTTGTCCCAGAATGTCTTGTTTTGAGCAATCTGTCTTATTCTAAATGTCTCATTTCTATTTTTGTTCTTTGTCAAGGACAATATATTCCCTCAAGTCTGAACGATGCTCTATAAATAAATGTGTCTTTTCTCGCCTTGTCTTATATATGTGTACAAAAATAATGCATTCTTGGCTGTGCTCACAGACCATTTCCCATGAAGTTTAAAATGACATATAAACTGCATGGGGCTGATATTACAAATCACATGTGGCTATAGCACCGTTGCCTCACAGCAAGAAGGATGCAGGTTCAAATCCGACTTGCAGCCTTTCTGTGTGGGGTTTGTCTGTTCTCCAGCTTCCTCACACCACATAAAACATGCAACTTAGGTCCAGGTTGTTTCATTAATTAACTTACCTGATTAAATAAAGGATGAATAAATATATGTATGACATGTTATGTTAAAGGGAATGCATAGTTAAAAATTAAAATCGAATAAAGCGAGCAGACAATGATGTCAGATGTAGACGTCCAGGAGTCAGTGTGAAGTTTCTCTCATGCTGTTTGCCCCCCCCCCCCCCCCCCGTACCTGCTGAGGCGTGACGCTGCACGCCGCCCATGGACTCTCCCTTTGATTGTCTGCAGGCGTTATGAGGAAACACAAGAAGTCATAGATAGAGGGATTACTGTGAATGAACGCGACTTGAGCGGCTTCCAATAATTCTCCAATCCAAGTATAGCATTCATCATCCGGGCTCACTCTGCGTGCAGCTCCTGTGTTTGGCTTCCCGCCTCCATTTAGCACGTCTGTTTGAAAACCAGATCTTTGAGAGACAGATAGAAATGAAAATAATAAATCTCAGGAGCGGAAAGATTAAATGTGCGATCCAGGGAGAGCATTTCGAAAGTGACGACTCTCTACCTTGATGGTGTCCTCCGGGAGGTTGATCTTGGCTGACAGTTTCTCTCTGGTGTACATGTCTGCGTAGTGGCTGTGGAAGAATTCTGATTGGGGAGATATAATCATGTCAGTCTTCTCTGAGTGGGGGGTGGGGGGGGGGGGTGCAAGATGTTGAGGGTCACCTTGCTCGAGGGCTTTGCTTTGTTCCGGGGTAAAGGTGGTTCGGAATCGCTGTTGGCTACCTTTGGGTTTCTGGTCGCTGCTGCAAACTATCTCAAATATATTTCTCTCATTTATTTCTTCTTGAATCGGAGACTCAGAATCTGCAGGATACACACATGCACATTTCAACAGCGTTTTTTTTTTTTTAATCCAGTTTCAAATTATGTGGGAAATCAAACCAACCAATAATTAGGTCATCAAAAATAATCAGAATGTTGACTCTCCAGACAATCAGCTAAAGAGGTTCACCATTGTTTTGTTTCTACTTTCAGCAGCCCAGTTAGTTACTCCCGAATGTGGCTCACCCTCAGTGGCCTCCATGAACATTGGTCCATGGTCCACGTGGATCCTTCTTAAAATCCGATTTATGGAGGACACCTTGCAGAGGCAGTGAACAAGAGAAGCGTCAAAACAAACAAACAAACAAACAAAAAGATGTTCACGTGAAAGTATATTTCAGTTTCACTCACGCTGGGAACTTTGCACGTTTTGCATGTTCGTGCTGCTGCGAGCCGTTTTCGGATTTCCCATGCAAAGATAGTTGGATTGTCCCGTTTGCACTGAATGATCGTGGAGATGACACCGGGAGTGAGAAGCCGAGGCCGGCTTCCTCCGATGGCTTTTGGTTCCACGAGTCCGGTGGCGCGGTAACGGCTCAGGATCTTGCTTACGCACCCGTTGGACACCTGAAATGCGCAGTGGGTTCCACTTTCACTTTTAATGCGTAAAACTGTCCTTTTAATGAGTACCAGTATGACGCGTTATTCATCTTCTGAGATAAGCTAAATACGGTGCTTTGCGCTTCTTTGCGTAAAAGCTGTGCGTACCCGAAGGATCCTGGAGATGTGACTCGGGCGGACTCCTTCCGAGGCCAGCTCGATCATTTTCCTCCTCTTGGATTCTGGTAGAGGTCTACCGTTGAGAAACATCCCTCCGAGCTGGTTGACGCTTCCATCACCTTATCATGACGCGGCACAACATTCAAAACATTCAATTCCACGGTCACTTATCAAGTGGTTTGTTAAATAATAAATAATAATAATAATATGTAATATAATAAAATGTAAATGTAACAAAAGACTAAAAGCGCAGTCGAATACAATTGTAAAATGAACCTTTACTTGACGGGTAAGCGTTTGTTCCGCGCATCTCGGTCAGATGATGAAATAAGTCCCGGTACGCGCAGCTCCACGTATCTCTGTAGAATTGAGGCCAATGACGCCCTTCAGCAGACATTTATAGGCCCGCAGATTTCCACATGACGCGACGGTCTTACCTGAAATGTCAATACCATGCCTGGATGTGAGTGTGACGCATCACAGACTCAGAGTGCGCGGCAGATTGATTGATCTGCGCATGCAGCACACACACACAAAAAAAGTCACATTACATCTAACTATATTGTAGTTTTTACTCAGCTTCTATTTGAATTTGTTTCGGGAATTATTAAACGCAGATATTATGGCGGAAAACATGTTTATTTGCGCCATGGAGATTGATGTTTCGCCTCCAGCAGTTGAAGTGATTTAACCTGCAGCGCTGTCACAATAGAAGAAATGAAACACAACACGCGGTTTCCGTGTGAAGTTAAATTATATATGATCCAGAAATATGTAACACATCCATTGTCCTTGATTCGTTGCCACATTTGCTCACTTCAAACTGTTGCTTTGCAGAGAAGTGTGACCTGAGGGCACTTGTTATATTTATAATTCCTTGGTAACGCAACATTTCACTCTTACAAATCGTGTTTTTAATTCAAAAAGTTGCATACAGTTGTAATGCGTGTGTCGACGCCCTAATATTTACATTTTGGAATCTCTTTTTTTGCGTATTGGCCACTATCAGCCTGGGATGGGCACTCCAAAATGTTCTCTGCAACGCCACTGACCATTAAACTGTTCTGCTTCATTTCACGTTTTCCCCTGTAAAATAAGCAGTTTTTTAAAGAAACGACATCATTAACACCGGACGTTTCCCTGTACTTTAGGGCCGACCTGTGGTCACGTGACTTAAGCATCCTTGCAGGTTAAGTGGCTCAGATTAAAAAGGATCTCTGGTCTCTTTTCATAAAGCAAACATTCGGCCATATGGCAAAGTGCTTTTGATAAACCATAAATCCACCCAGTCTGTCTTTATTACATTTTCTCTTTCAAAACGTGAACAAATAGACTCGCACATGGGCGCAAGGATATGGGCCAATTAGGGGCCTTCGTTTATCCAGAAAAAGGATGCTAAAATAACCCTCACAGATGTTCCTTGGGCTGCCAGCAGATAAAAATGAGTTGTAAACATTTCAAAGGGAAATATTTGACGAGCAAATATTAGCCCATGTGAAAATCCACACAAGGCTCGTCTTTTGGCCTGTTTAATGACTAATTGAATATCATTAGTTAGGTCCACACAGATCGAAGTGCCAACGAAATAAAGGCTCAGATTTTAAAATGCCATATGGCCCATATTATACATTAACCACGAGTTCGTGGGCAATAATACTCTCTGTGTACAATCAGCCAGGCTGGATGGAGGTCAGCCATTTTTGGACACCAGCATCTCCTTGCCAACAGACACAGAAGACAAATAAGAGAAGCGTTTTTATTTATTACCGGGGAGTTGGTGTGGTCCTTGATTTATCGTCCTTTGGACGCACAGTTCGTGCGGACGTGGTTGATTTTACTATTTAGGATGGGTTGTTTTTACAGTGCCACATATTCCCGCGGTGCGTAAATTTTAATCTGGTGTTTCCAATATAGCAGCGGGACGTTAAGTGGATGAATTGTGTAAAAAAAACAGCCATGCAATTTCCAAACACATCTTTTTTTATTTATATCACGCATGATACACATATATAGATGCTTTTCCGCGTCTGTAAACGTTAATAAATGCGAGTAATTCCTCCGCGTAAAAGGGTTGCCGGAAGCTCCCCCATGAGCGCGCACTGAAGTGCACTGTGCGCAACGGAGCTTCCTCAGTTTTACAATCCACCGAGGACGGGTGATGGTAATTTCCGTGGCCATATTTGTCTGTTCCTTTTAAATTTTAACACAAGTGGAAAATATAACTGCCTTTTTTTCTGAACCGGAGGGACATGGCGTGGCCAAATGTTGCGCGTCATCCAAAGAGTGCGTGAAGTTGTCCATAAAAATCCCAAATTCATTCCAAGAAGTTTTACCCAAGTCCCATGATCATCTTTAACCCATTGGGTACCTTGTTGTCTACCCAAACGGGAACACATTGCGCAATCTGCATAGTGCACCAGTTCAGTCGGTATCACCGGGCATGCGTCACGTTAACTATATGATTACCTTTCATGTCGATTGTTCATTGTGTGCATGCAAATTTCCCTTCCATTTACGCCTTTATTTCCAAACCAGAAATATAAATCAACAATTTTATCTTTTTCTGAATGTAATATTATGATGTCTGCCTGTCTCCTAAATACATTTCTATTTCAAAAGAGAAAGCAGTCAAAGCAACCAAAAAACAAACAAAAAACAGATGATGTTTTGTTACACAGCGAGGCCTGATGTGGTAAACAAATAGATTAAAATACTATCAAAACAAAAACAATGTGCAACCTGTTAAATTATGTTTGAGGAATGAAATGTAAAATGCTGCACACAAAGCCATGTCCCTACTGTTAAATACAACCCACAACTAATTGCATGTGCAGAACCACAATGTATTTTAGCATGTGTGCAAACATGAAGGAATGTTTCTTTGTTGTAGTATATATGAAACTATTTAAAATGACACTGAGCAATCATTGAATTCAGTGAATTTGTGGTACATTTTATTTTAATACACATGGAAACTATTTTTCTGTCTTGGGTCTGACAGGCAAGTCGTAAAATAATCCATGCAGGGAACAAGTCTGCATGGTTTGATGTTGCGTCTGTGCATGTGTGCCATGCATGTAAATGAATATACCCAACAGTCTGTGTTCACATGCAGTGCGTGTTTATCATCATCTTGTTATCTCTGCTTTCTCTTGTCTGTCATCTCTTTTCATCACAGTCTTTGCAAAGTTACTCCTTTTGGGGATTAAAAAATTCTATTAAAATATCTCAAAGCTAAATATTTAGATTCCCTTGAGAGTTTATGTTTTGTTTTGTTTGGAGAAATGTTTTTTTTTTTTTTTTTTCCCATTCACACAGTTAATCATATGCTCAAGCTGCCAAGTACAACTGAGCAGCAGAACAGAACAAGAAAATGTTTTCATTGGATCTAAAAAAATCCTTCCACTGAAAACTGAAATATATTTTCCACATAAATGCGCAAAATCTATGCCATTTAAGGCTTTAAACGTTTCTCCGACGGCACGTGAAGGCACCACGCGCTCCTGTCGGTGCTTTCGCGTTACGCTGACGTGTCCCCGCGCCTCTTGCTCCGGAAGACTTTAATTCAATGTGTCCGTTCGCTCCCATTCACTGTGCGCTCGCAGACCCGGAAAGATTTCAACGTGTGGGTCGCACGGCAAAGTGCGTTTCCGGTACAACGTGTGTGTGTGTGTGTGTTGATCTGTGCTCAGCCTCTTCGCTTCTTGGCTTCCAGTAGATCAGTCTCCCCTTCTTCTTCAGACCGAGTCCCCAGCTCCCTGAACCCGGGCATCCCTTCACCGTGTTACCCCCCAAACTGTTGGACATGGCATCGGCACCGTCTCAGACAGCGCCTTCCCCGGCTGCTCCTCTGCAAAGAGGAATTGTGAAAATGGTACGAATCCTAATACGAATATGTGCGCTCAGTCTTTGTACACAGCTAGTCGTTAGCTGAGGGCTGACTTTAATTGAAGAAAACTTGATTGAGGGTTTGTCATACAACTTTATGTTGCTGTCGATGTAAAAAAAAAAAAAAAAAGATGCCGAATGACTGTGTTGTCACCAGCGACTGTCGCTAGCATTTAGCTGCTAACGTTAGCATCTTTGCTGCTAAACTCGCTAGCCTTGCTAATAAGCTGGAGCCTTTTGACGTTAGCACATGTTTGCTTTGTTTCCAATTGGACGTGTGTAAACCTAGTGTGTCGACATATTCTAAGTTTCTCGAAACGTCAGTGTAATGAAGTTAAAAAACGAATTGCAAACAGTGATCGTCAAAATGTTTTTGGGTTTATTATTACCCCCCAGCTGCAAGCTCGTTAAATGTTAGCTAACTATTACTTACTCTCCAAGAAGTGGTTTAATGATTAAATATTGACAAATTGTGTTCTGCGTTGCTGCTGGACAGTGTTTGTGCACATTGAAGTTGTATTTAATCTATTTGGTGACAAGAGCAGCAGTAATTGCTAACTAGCGTAAAAGCTAACTGAAGCTAAACAGGCTATCACTATATCGTTTAAAATGTTGTCCCTCTCAGGGTTCTTCAGCTTAAATGCTTGTGACGCGGTTAAGCCGTCGCTGTGATCGGATATTGACCTGGAGACATCCAGACCCGTGCACGGAGCAGACATGCTGGTTAATGAGTGGGTGCTATCTGAAGCCAACAACGGGAAACTGACACGTAGCTTTCTGGCTGCTCCCCCCACCCCCCCACTATAAACTCCCATTCATGTCGTCAGCTCGAAGCGTTTTCTGTGTCCACATATCATTTGAACTTTGCTGAATTCATATTCTGTCTGGGACTTTGTTCGAAGGACTCTAGTTATCATTTAGCCACCGAGATGACTTTAACATAGGAGCTCATTGTAGGACAGAGATGAAGCGGGGAAGGGGTCCCAGGTACTTTAGAGTTTACTTTAGACCCACAGCTGCTTGAATAACACACTGAATATAACGTGGGTTTAGACTTGACCTGTAACGCTCATGAACATGTAACTATCGAGGAACAACACTTTTGTTAATGCATTAGCAGAGGGGAGGTTTTTTGCAGGAGATAAAATTGAAGTTTTTTGGATTTTTTTTTTTTTTTTACCAGATTAGACATGCTGTTGTTTTAGATTTGTTTTTCACACCTTATGTATATTTACTGCCCCCCTATTTCTTGCAAAAGGGGATCTGAGTCGAGCAAAAGCCATGCAGTACGTGACGTAACTTTTAAACTCAGAAAGGGAAATGCGACTTTGCCACTTTCTTCCCATGTTTGTGGGGGGAATTGCAGCTTCTTTTCTGTTTATGCATACAGTAGCCATTTTGAAGAAAGACTTTATCTTTCTCGCATCTTAGATCGACAGCTCACACTGATGTGCTCCACAGATACTCCGGAGAGTCCGCAGATAAAAAAAAAGCGTTTGCTCAGATTTGTGTATAGATGCCTTACTCGGCGTGTTGGTGTGCTTAATCTTGTGATTAAGCGATTTCTTAATTTTATTAGCCTTCAGGAAATAAACATGTGTGTCGTACAATTCATCTTCAGTTAACAATCTTTATTGCCATCTCCCCAGGTTTTATCAGGCTGCGCCATCATTGTCCGGGGCCAGCCTCGAGGTGGCCCGCCCCCGGAGCGTCAGATCAATCTCAGTAATATCCGAGCTGGAGCCATGGCCCGCAGAGCTGCTCAAGGCCAGCCCGACACCAAGGACACCCCAGATGAGGTGGGCGGCCATTCCTCTTTGTGCATGGTGTATGTTTGTGAGACGGATACGGGTCCGACTTGGTGTCAGCACGCATTCTGAAACTCGATTCACTTTCATTCATTTACTCTTTTTGGTTGCACCGAATAAAAATCACCCAGTTGTTTGCGATAAGCTTTTGATTTTAAAATGACAATAAGCTGTCTCTCTCTGTACTGAAGCCGTGGGCCTTTCAAGCCAGAGAGTTCCTTCGGAAGAAGCTCATCGGCAAAGAGGTGTGCTTCACCGTGGAAATCAAGACCGCTTTGGCCAGGGAGTACGGCATGGTGTACCTGGGGAAAGGTGAGCCGACCGTCCCGACTTCTAAGATTAGAATTAGCTCAAGACTTTCTCCAAATGCAATGAATTAACGAAGTTGAAAGAAATGTTCCTTTACAGTTAAATTTAGCTCGTTGGTGGTCCTGTAGTGTGGTATGATGTCCAAGTCATGCTTACTGCTAGCATTTTAGCAGTGGAACAGTTCGGTCACAATGAAAATTCAGTCATTATGTACTTAATGGACTAAGAAACGTACTACAGTGCTTCCTATCTGTTACTGTACTTTAACTATACAATTATAACTGAACTGTCCGCTCGTTTTAGACACGACGGGTGAGAACCTTGCTGAGTCTTTGGTGACTGAGGGCCTCGCCACAGTCCGCAGAGAAGGAATCAGAGGCAACAAGTAAGATTTATGTTTAGCAATTTTTCGGCCATGAGCCTCAGTATTCTCAGATTCATACGAGACTGTGTACGGATGTCTTTATTCTGAAGCAATATGCGACTGTATAATTTGAAATGGCTCATTTTTGGGATTTCTAATTGTTCCATGTCAGATTATGCGCTGAATTTGTTCAGCTACGTTGGCAGGAGACTGATATGATGCATGCTTTTAATCCAGATTAATCTCAGTCCGTGTGGTTTAGTCCTGCTTTTTTATCGATTTGCTTCACTGAATTAGAACGCGACGAAATTTGGCAACATAAATTAATCAGCTTTTTAGAGTTTACAGCAGAATAACACATTTGCCTCTGCAGTGGTGGTACAGTAAATATATAAGTCCTCAACTGGTAGACTGTGGAGACTGGACATAGAGCATTAGTGCTCCAGATGGTGGCACTATTACCCCGCTGCTGTAGTTACATCCCTTTTCTGCCACGTTGTCCTTGCTCAGTAATCCCCTAAATAGACACGCATTCCATGAGCTATATGACAAAGTACTGTGTATTCTCCCAATGGCGGTATTTGCACATTACACACATTACAAGCAGTTTGCCTCATGCTGCTACATCTGTATCCTTCAACGTGAATAGAGACGATGGGAGTATTTTGCCAGTAATGACTGATTTCAACCATTGTGTGCAATGGCCCAGAACAGCCACTAATGTAAATTATGCTTTAAGTGTAAGCCAGCATCGTTTGGCCTAAAGGGGGGGTGGCAGCCCATTACTCAGTACGTACACCAGGCCAGCAACCGGTATCATTATGCCCCGTGACCGGACACACTGATCACAATAACAACGATGTGATCGTAATGATGGTGATATTATAATGATGAGGGATTTGCAGAGGGCAGTTAAGTTGTGTTCAGAGGCTGATTGTTGTTTGGTTTTGGGGGGGGGGGGCCAGTGGTCAGTGCTCAGCAGCTGTGGGACAGTTGTCTTGGTTAATTTGAGCAAGATTGAACACAATGTCACACCATGTTCCAGCGAATGAAGGTTGTTTGACAGCTGTAATGTCTGAAGAAGCAGAAGCCTTCCAGTCAAATGCACCGGGGAACATGACATCTGACGTTTTTGGAAAGTTTCTTGCTCAGCTTCGCACTTTCTCCCCCATCAGCATCTGTTATTTGAAGCCGTGTGTTGATCAGAAGGAAGTCTCTGACCTGAAAAGAAACCAGTCTTTTGGGAGACGTGGATAAGTTGACTATCATCTGCCGCCACACATGAGAACCCATTTGTCAGTCTTTACCCATCTCTGTTTCTGTGGCTTTGGGATTCCTGCCCTTCTTGACGGCATTGTTGTTTTCTGCCACTATCTTTGCAGCGTTTGGCGTTTAATTCTAAGTAGCTTAAATTGACTTCTTACAGAACTTTCTGCCATTGCTGCTCAGTAAGCAAAAAAAAATATTTAAAGGTCAGTTGATTACATTAAAAACGGGGGAGGGGGGGGGGGGAAGAGAACTTGCAACGTGCAAAAAAAAGTCCAAATTTGGAACACATAGCTCTAAACTCCAGTTTCAGTAGCTACTGCCCTATCAATCGGGCAGCCTTCTCCTTATCAGAAAAACCAAAAGCCTGTTGGCCGTCTGAAGCAGTGAATAATTAGAGTAGTGCAAGGCCTCTCAAAAAGTGTCAGGCTGCACAATTTGCAGAGACAGCTCCGAATTAAGGCGTCTGTAGCCAGCTGCGCGGCTGCTTTTGAAAGAGCCGTCAAACACTGTTATTGTCCCCTCACTAAATGCTCCTCGGATACATTTTTGTTACAGCGTTTAAAAACTGTTTTTACAGACTGTTCCCTCTAAGAAAATAGTTTGTCAGGATTTTATACAGCACTTCATTCAGTAAAAGCCAAAGCCTCACCAAAACCCTTACTTCTACCGCACCATTCTTTTAATAAGTACTTTTGTTCAGCTGCAACTGTTACTATAATTTAATGGATTCTGATTAGCCTAATGACATAGCAGTTACATTTCTTCCGCAAGCTGTTTTAATTGTCATTCTTTTCATGCTAATCTTTGCTTATTGGGACAAGGCGCTCGGTAAACCACGTTTTAACACAGCCCTGGATGAAGGTGATGAGACCACGTTCGGCTCATTAGCAGTGGTGACTTTCCTTGTCTGACTGGTGAAATTAATTGCACCCTTTTAAACGGCGTTGCTTGGATCGTTATCACTTATTATACACCTTAATCGGCCCCGAAGGACACTCTGATCTTTATAATGTGTTTGTAACCTTGTTACCTTGAGGCAGGCAACCTTCTTTAACTATATTTTTTATTATTCAGACCTGGTTATAAACCATCTGTCAGCGCGTTAAAATCAGCCCAACTGAGCTGAAAGATTTCATGTTGTTCACAAGTGTCGCTTCTACGTGTTTTGCGGCCGTTCTCCAGTTGCGCTTTAAACTTCTCCTCCTGTTGTGTGTTCCAACAGTCCAGATCAGGCCAGACTCTGTGAATTTGAGGACCAGTCCAAGGCTTCCAAGAAGGGCTTGTGGAGCGAGGGTGGAGGCCTGCACACCATGCGCGACATGAAGTACACCATCGAGAATCCCCGCAACTTTGTTGACTCCCTGCACCAGAAACCTATTAATGGTAATGAGTTTTAGAGGGCGTTCGAACATCTACACTGATTCTCTCATTCACAGAAACAAAGGCATACGACTCACTAAAAACAGCCTGTTTATCTACCTTAAGGCTTGTAATGCAGTGACAGTATATCACTCTGACCCGACCCAATCTGTAATTGGCCACTCGTTTCATTCCCAGGTGGCTGACATTAAGAGTGACGCTGCTCATTTTGCTCTTCTTTAATTGAATGGGGTAAATGAACATGCAAAGGCAATTTCACGCTTTTACTTCTTGTTCTCGCGATTCCTGAGAGACACTTGGTGGGAAAAAAAAATCGAAGGCAGCAAATCCAGCTGAAGCATGCCTTAAATGTACATTGAGTTGCTGTGGTCGGGAACCGAAATGCCAATTTCTCTCTCATTTGCTCGCTCGCACTCCAGTTATAAGCCGGAGCGTACGTAGCGACTGAGAGAACCCGTCATCAAAATACCATTTAGATGTCAGGGGCCTTTCACACAGGTGACTCGTATTCTGTTCAATTTCTTGAAGTACTGCAGAGGTCATGACGACATTTCAAAAGCTCTCTAAATAAATTGACCCCATCTCCAGTGTTGATGCATTGCTTATAGCATAGTCAAACGTTTAATGCATACTCAAAAGCCTATCTTTCGGAGCACAAAGTTAATAACGCCATAGTTTTGAAAGATGGATGCCAAAACAAGCATCAGAGCTACGTAGGGTCCTTCCTTCTCTTCCAGGGGCTGTGGCCAGATTATGATAGGCGCTATCTAATCTTACAGTCCCTTACACCGCATATCTGAAATATACTGGTATAGATGAGCTTCCAACCCACAAATAAACTAAGATGTGTGTGTGATCATCATGATTTAACACTCCTTCCCTTCTAGCTGTTTTTTTTTTTTTTTTACATGTTCTCCTGTCTTCCCGCCAGCCATCATCGAGCACGTTCGTGACGGCAGTGTTGTTCGTGCCTTGCTGCTTCCTGACTACTACCTGGTCACGGTCATGCTGTCTGGAGTAAAGGTATATCTAAACCATCCTGAAGTCAATGCTTGGCTGCTGGGATTTGCAGTAGATAAAACGCATTCTACTCTTTGTGATTGAACACATTTTTCCACCTTTCCCTATACTAACAATAAAGGCTAAATTGCAATGTGAGTATTCTAATAGATCACGTTTTCCTTTCCCCACAGTGTCCCACATTCAAACGAGACGCAGATGGTGTAGAGACGTCCGACCCGTTCGCAGCAGAGGCCAAATTCTTCACAGAATCCCGTCTTCTGCAGAGAGACGTTCAGATCATTCTAGAAAGCTGCCCAAACCAGAACATCCTGGGAACCATCCTTCATCCGGTAGAGACGCGGGACTGTCCTGCTGGTCGGTATGTCTTGACATTACGGGCTCTCATTACTTGTTGGTTTCTTCTGTGTTCTGTCAGAATGGCAACATAACAGAGCTCCTGCTGAAGGAAGGATTCGCCCGCTGTGTGGATTGGTCCATGGCCGTCTACTCTCAGGGAGCCGAGAAACTCAGAGCTGCTGAACGGTAAATGAGCTCTGTTAGATGTCTTCAAAAGTGGTCGGAGAATTTCCCGCTTCAAGATGCTGCACAGAAAATTTGAGATATAAAATCTATGTATCATTACGCCACTGATTACAGGATAGTTGTGTTGGACTTCCCTTATTATGAGGTTATGTAGCATTTATACTGTCATTTTATTAAACCCTGAATATATTACAGATGAAAACTATCTCAAATGATCTTTCTTCTTGATCTAGATCTGCTAAAGAGCGCAAAGTCCGCATCTGGAAGGACTATGTGGCACCCACAGCAAACTTGGATCAGAAAGACAGGCAGTTTGTGGCAAAGGTAAATCCTGAATTGACTTTTGTAAGCTTTGTCGTTTCTTTAGGACCTTTAACTTAATGTCCTTCGATTGGGATCATCTTGCTGCCATTGCAAGTCCTCACTTATCTAGAAAACTTGGCGTGAAGACGTTGTTCATCATGAATTACACTTGGATTCAGTCCCAAGAGGAAAGACTGTTCCCTTCCCTTTCCACCACTTGATGTCTAGTGCGGCATTTCCATTTTCTCTTTTCAGCACTAATGCAAAAATGCAGAGCCAGTTTGAGGTGTCTTGTGAATTTTGTCCTCGTGACACCTCTTATTTTCACATTTGTACCCCCCACTCCCACTGAATAAAAGAAAAAAGAGACAAAAAAAATCCCTTCACTAAATGTAGTAAGAGAAATGCTTAACAGCAACCTTAAAGCACTCCCCAGTCAAATTAGGGCCAAATTGCTTGAGTATGCTGTAGCAGCAGCACCTAACGACCCCCAAAAGTCAAGAACCAAAGATATTAGCTTTGGAAGTTATTGGCTCGAACCTCGGGGGGGAAAGAAATGTCCTTAATATCTAACACAGAGGAACTGTAATCCTTCCCAGTTGTCAGAACACATTAGTTCAAATCAGGTGAGATCGAGTCCCTTGATGTAGTTTGGGGATTCAGTGTTACCGTGAGTTGACATATTATAGTGTCTGACCAGTAGCTGTAACACAGTAAAGCAACTCTAACCTTAAAACGTCATCTTTAAATCTGATGAGTTGCACCACACCAGCTCCTTAAGTTGATGTATTTTCTCCAGGAATAGGCAAGAAAAGAAAGAATCTTTAATAACTCTAAACTTTATCTATTTTGGCTCTCTTCAGTAATTGAACTTTTAAGACCCTGGAAAATTATTAGCTGACCTCAGGGTTGTATAATGGATTTCGCTTTGACAATTTGCTTACAGAATGAGTTTGATAAACTGCACACGGATAAAGAAGGTCCAAAAACACTCCCTCAAAGTATGCGTATGTGTACATTTTTTCCCCCTGAGTCAGATGGACGTGGCTGGTGGAAGGATAAAACATTTATATTATCTATGTGAGCCGCTCACAGATCTTACAGAACCCTCTCAATGAAAGCGGGTTGGATGCAGGCAGAGGGGGGAGGTGGGGGGGCATTTGGGGGTTAGCTTAGCAGGGTGTATGAAAAAAATAAATAAAAGCGAGGTAGAGAGCTGAAGAAGAACTTGCGTAAGAAAGTCAGGTTGTGTGCAAGAGTGTTTTGAGTCTAAGGGGAGGACAGATTAAAGGCCGTAAATGAAAGAGAGGAACAATCACAACCAAGGTTCCTGGGACGATACGTGCCCTCTATGGTTGTGCTCTGCTGATTAGCCCAGTTAAAATCTGGTGCACTTTTTGATCTCTGTAGGACTCATTTTTTGTCTTCTTGCAAAAGCTATGGTCCAAGGAGACACAAAGTAAGAAGGAATGAGTCAGGTGAAGTGTGCTTGCTCTGTGTCAGCTGCTTCTGTGTTTGTCTATGGAGGGAGTTGAAGGCCATCGGTATCTCCTGGGAGGCCTTTTCAAGCAGTCGGCACACTTTGGCCAAGCCTTTCCAAATAGGGCCTGTGACAAGGAGAACAACAAAAGGGCAAGACGGAACAAACAGTCTGAATTGCTATAGAGAAAGCTTTCGTGTGAAACACTGACCAATTCAAAATGATATGACATAATTGTCGTTTGTCAACTAAAATCCCAGAAAATATGCAGGAATAATTTTTGTGACGGTACCACTTAACCCGTAGATAGGAAATGTCATTTTGACCTTGCGTTGGTTTTGGCCATTTTAAGTCGAAGTACATATTGGACAGGCTGAGGTTACTCGGGTCTGTCATCGCCCCTCCATACCTGTGACATCTCATCGCAATGCACCGACTCTCCCAGAGACACATCTATCCATCAATCCCATCATCACACGCTCATCCCCTCTTCTCGTCCACTCGGCTTTTCACTTCTTATTATCTGACTGATGGATAGAGTAGAGAGCGCAGAGCTGGTCCAATCCCCCCTAGTCAATCCTGCTGACACATCTTCCTTTTTGACCGTCTCCCCTCTCTCAGCTGGGACCAGAGAAGTGGATGTAGGCCACGTCCCAATAGTCTTTGTCTCCCCCCTCCTTTGCTTTCCCTTCTTCTTCTTCTCCTTCCCTCCCCCAGGGTAAACCACCGGCCTGTGAGTTGACGGATAAAAGGTGATGTGGTGTAAACTCCCTTACCAGCCTCTCCTCACTAGATTGTCAGGGAAATTGCAAATGTTGCTGTTGTCGATCAAGTGCAAAGCAAGTGTTTGTAATTTCTGAGTGTTGAAGAGTAATAATTTTTTCATTACTAGAATCAAATATTTTTTAAAGTAGAGACAGATGTAGATGTTTTTCTTTATGTACTTCTGCAGAGGAGCAATTGAAGGTCTTACTTGGGAGCGTACCCGTGCCATAGTGTACCTTGGCATGTGTTAAGACCGAGGAAGAACCTTGTTTGTGTGTCCTAGTTAAAGTAAGTCAAGCACAATGGTTGCAAGACCAGGTGGCTTATTTAGAATTTTTTAAAAATTTGCTCTGATGGGCCCTGGCCACTGCAGATGTCATGTCTGCCATGGGCAGTGGGGGGCAGTAGATCCCCATCTCTTCAGTGTCAGATTAGACCAGTGAGTCATGCGGCGCCCCTATCTGTCTTCTCGCTCTACTGTCATGGCAGCTACTTTGCAAAGACTTTTTGCTCTATTTTTCTATCTTCCTCCTCTGCCTCCCCTATTGTGATATTTACAGAGATTACGCAGTAGCTCAATCCATCTTTCCCTTCCTCTTCCTTGATGTGTGATGATCTGACCTTCCTCACCTCTCTCCTCTTGCCTCTCGGCCGATAATTAGTTTGTGAATGCTGAGTCATTTCCCCCCTTGCTCCTGCCAGAATCTCTCTTTCACTTTATTTACTTGGGGAGGGCGTGCAAAATGACCTTGTTCGCCGTGCAGGCTGGTGTGCGTGCATTTGTGTATGCTGCCATGTGCATGCGTGCTCCCTCTTGCACTTCCTCATTATTCCTCTCCCCCTCTCTTTCTCCTTCCTGCTCTCGGCTTATCTTTATCTCTCCCCCTCAGCTTAGTGATTAGTATCTGATGTATTTTGGCTGCTGTTGTAGGGAGCCTATTAAGCATGTGGGCTGGTCTAATTTCTCTAGTCCGTTGCAAATGCAGTGCCTGCCCCCCCCCACCTACCTTCAGCACTGCCTCATGTGAACCACGGTTTGAGTGACGTTTAGGCCCCTGAATTCTTTTGTGTGTGGCAACATGTGTTTGCCAGTTCATTTCTCTGTCTCTAGCAAGCGTCCTACTGAAGACTCGGGGTTTGGATCCCTTCTGCCTCTTTCACATTATCCCCTGAATCTCTTCTTTCGAGCGGAGGCGCATATTTACTTGACGAGTTACAAATATATCCCGTCCATGTCACTATTAACTATGATGAGAATTGCTTTGAGAGTTGTGTACTTTCTTGAGGTCTTTTCGGTACCTTCCCCTCCTAATGCTGTAGTTAGAGTAGTAAAGCACGAGACTAGCGCCCTCGTGAACTGTGATTCAGCTGCTGTTGCCTTGAACATTCTCACAGTTCCTTCCATAAATTGTGGATGTACTTTTGGTGCACATGGGTCACATTTAAATGCCAAGTATAAATGAGTTTTTGTCTGTAGTTTCTCTTGTAAAGGTCTCCATAAACAAAGTGTTGGGTGCTACAATGGCTCTTTCAGCCCATCGTGTTCTTTTGCTTTCACCTTTTTCCTCTCCCTCCTGATGCCAATCCTCCCGGATAACGACGTCCTCGCGCTGTCCTCTAAACCTCTTTCTCGCCACGCTCGTGGTGCCTTCCCAACATGACGACACATGATCTGCTCTGTCACTCTCTAGATTGCGTCCTCTGAATATATCATTCACCTGCGGTTCCCTTCCAGTCTTTCCAGCTCCTCCATCCTGCGGCAGTGTTTGTGTGTGTGTGTGTGTGTGTGTGTGTGTGTTTTTAAAGCCCTAAATACCCGGATGTTTTTGGACTGTTAAATTCATTTAAAAAAAATTGCTTTCTTGCGTTCTTTCTGTTTGCACAGCAGGTTTTTGATCTTCCTGTACATTTCTTACTAAATTCATTTCCCCCCCTCTCCTCCTCTTCTCCCCCCAGGTGATGCAGGTGGTCAACGCAGATGCCATGGTGGTTAAGCTGAACTCTGGAGAATACAAGACCATCCACTTGTCCAGCATCCGGCCCCCTAGGATCGAGGGAGAGGTACAAACAACGCCGTGTCTTGTCTGGTTTGCACACAGCGAGTTGCCTCTTGCCTGCAAGTCAGTGATGAATGTGTTTACATGCGGGAGAGTTTGCAATTTGTGGTCTTGCATGTCCAAATAATGAATCGGATGCGGCGCAGGAACGACTCGCGTTGCTGCCGTCAGACGTTCAATGGATTTGGTTTATTCGCTTTTGAAGTTCTCCATCTGCACATACCTGAATATTTATCTGCCTCTCTCTCTCTCGCTCCCTCTCTCGCTCCCTCTCCTGAGACGTCAGTCTCATCTCTCTGTAAATGAACACGGGATTCGACTCGACCACTTGGTGGCACCAGTGTGGTTGGAACACATGCAAACTCAGCGAGACGCTTTTGCCCACACCCTGTAATTGCAGCACTGCAGAGAGGGAGGTGATTTAAAAGAAAAGAAAAATCTCTATATTTTTTTTATCTTTCCTGTCCATAGTCCAGCATTTTACTCTGGAATCACTTTGAGTGTGTGAAAACATAAACCTCCATACAGGCATCCTTACATCTATTTGCAGCAGGGGAGATGTAAATCTATCCAAACAATAGTGTCTTGGGGAAAACCAGCTGCTTGTGTGCAGCGACACCTAGCCATCGACGGTCCCATTCACCCCGTCATCCCCCCCCCCCCCCCAGCGCTTATTATCGATGCATTTATTTGCTGAAATGACAACGTAATTGGTGTACCTTCTACACTTTGCTAAGGTTTCTTTTCAACGCCATTTATTTATGCTTTTTACATTGTGATGAGCTCCTCTCCGTCTTTTTCCTCTAAAATGCATTTTATTTTATAAGCAACAAGCTCAAGATGTCTGGAAATGTCACTCGCGTTAATTATAAAGTTTTGATGCCACAACTGTAATGTTGTTCTATTTTGGTCGGGCGAGATCTTTGTGCTTCTCACCATTTTTGTTGAACACGTCCAAGGCCGTGCGACACCTGTTCTCTCAGTCGACATATATTTTAATGTTATATCTATTTATAGGCAGGCTGTGCCGTGCATTTCCTGAGGGACGAGATGGAGAAGCTGTTGTTCTCGTAATAAACGGTGCTAAAAGCCGTAGTGCAGCAGCCCCTTGTCTGTTTTGATGGTTTCTGTTTTAATTGACTCCCTCTTCCAGCCTCTCCCTCTCCCTCTCCCTCTCCCTCTCCTGCCTCCCCTGCTGTCATCTTTGCCTCACTTCATTAAGAGGACTGATTTGTACATTGCTCTGTCTCTTTCCTTCACTCTGGTCTCCTCTGCAGTCACTTTCTCCTGCTGTCCTTTGCCTCCGGTCAGGAGGTCGGGTCGTTGACCTGCACCGATTGCCCTTCATGCATGTTTCTCCTTCCTAACTCTGTTTATGACAAGCTTCATAAAAAGCATCTCTCGTTCTCCCTCTACCCCTTCCCCCATTCCCTGCAAAGCGTCGCTTTCACTCCCAATGTTTCTTTTTTTTTTTTTTACGGCCTTGTCCCTCCTGCTTCTGGATATTCTTTCTGCCACTTTGGGTTTTCTAATCTTTTACCGTTCTGCTTCCTTTCCTCATTTACATTCATTTCAGATTTCCATTCTTGTTCTGGGTCTCCTCCGTATTTGTCCATCTCCTTTTGTCTTTTGGTTCCCATGTGTCTGTCTCACTTTGTCAGCACCAGATGCTTTGACAGAGTGTGTTTTGTGCTTCATTACACAATCGTATGTTTCAGGAAGCCGGGGAGGGTGAGCCCAGATGTGAATGGTTGTGTGTATTGGTGTTGTATTGTGTAATATATATTGAATTGCTCATGTGGTTGTGCGTGAATTGTTTATTCATGCAACCGCCCAGTTAGTCTGTCTGGCGCTGGTATCGGACAAAAGCTGGTATAAGATTATAATGAAACTGTTAATGCAGTCTCTGCTTCCATAAAGGTTGTTTGTGATGCTACTCCTGGTTCTGTTTGTGAGCTAATGAGCCGCCCGTCTGCCTGCCTGCAGTGCCGCAGGCTCAGCTTTGTGTTGTCACTATGGTAGCGATGCAGAGTCATGATGAGCCTTTGGATCATAAGATGGAATAGCGGAATCTGACTGAGAGGCGTTGGAATTTTTCTCTTTATAGATTAAAATTGTTTTACGGTCAAGCACGGATTTGAGAATTGTACGTCCGGTTTTAAATGGCAGCTGGGGGGTCGTGATCTTTCTTTGCTGTTGCAGGGACTGCCGTGACAACCAACCACATTCATCATTTCGTTGTGCTGCGCCGTAGAACAACAATATATTCAGATGAAGGTATTTTCATATGCAGACGATGCGTGTCACAGTCCAGACTCAACTCTGCTTTTTGTGGCATGTTAAATGCTCATTTATGCCGGTGTATATAAAAACTATGAACTGCTTCTTGCTCAGGCTGCAGCAGACAGACAAAGATGTAGCTTGAACTTACCCGGAGTGCTCTGATGTGTCTGTGCATCATTATCTTTGTCTGGATGTCTCTGTGCATGACTGTTCATTCTGTAAGCAAGTCAGTTTCTGTTTTTTTTTTTGGGGGGGGGGGTTGTGCACACTTCAGTGGTACGAGATGCGACATACAAGTGCACTGATGTGCTTCGACTGTTCCTGCCGGGTCGCCGTCTTCTTCACATCTACTCTGATTCCTTTATGTAGATGCACATGTGCCCCTCCCCTCTCATGACTACACTTATTCTGCTCAGACTAACAGAGCGACGAACCAATGTTGTCTGGCTGCAGCAAAATATGGGGCACGCGTCGCCCCCCGCCGCTCCCCCTCGCTCCTCTCATATCGGTTCCACTCCTCCCTCGTTTTGCCGCTGCCATCTTCAGAATCGAGGTGTATTTTAAACTCAGTAGTTGGCGTTTTCTTTTCCCTCTTTTCTCCCTCCCTTTTAACTTTATTTTCTTTTGCTCACTTTTCTCCTCTCCTATACGAATCAGGACCGGCCCGGCGTGAAGCCCAACCAGGGAGCGATGTCTGCTGTTCAGTGACTCACTTGTTACACCCACCTATGCATTTAGATGTGCTTGTGTGCATCTGCTTTGACGGCGGTGCACAGTCTACTGTCTGGGTGTCTTTATGCATTGCAATGCTTGTATTTAAAGAGGATTAAGGACAGTCCTTCTGGAGCACATAGAGGTCAACTTATTATTCTTATATAAGTCAACACATCGGCTAAGTTTCTACATTTAATCCTGCCTGCTTGGCTATCAACTGTGTGTCTTTGTTGGGTTTGTAGATCATTTATCTTCACTATACATCTTGTCTGTCCTTTTCGGCTGCCGCTTCCAATATTTCCTTCTTTCTCCCTATTTATGCTTTCAGATTGTTCGTTTTTATGCTTGAACGCTGAATTTACATAAGAATTCTTCAAATGCTTCACTTTTAGCACAAATCCGAAAAGTTCGACTAATTAATGGATGTCCCTGTTCAGTTTTGTCTGTTTTTGCCTTTCCAACCATTTCATTTTTTCCTTTGACTTCATCCATCAATTGAAACAAAGGCTCAGAACAGCATCTTTTAAAAACATAATTCCAAGATTCAGCGGTGATTCTTTTTAACGGGTATTATAACTCTGTATCACTATCCGCGGGGGCCGTCTGCACACCTGTGTGGTCCCCCTCTTTTATATGCCATCCTTATTAATGAGTGCAATATGAAACATGCTCCGTGAGCCGACACAGCTGTCCAAGTGCATTTACCTGCAGCGGTCTGATGGGGGCTAATCACAAACTGAGCGGCCGTTTGATGTTTGCAAGTCGGCTTAGCTTTGGACTTGTTCATATTGACAATAGTGGGGTGAGTGTGGAGCTGCGACGTCTCAAGGATTGCTGATTGTTATCAAGGATACACACGTTATAAACGTCAGTCAGGTAATGTCGGCTGTAAATCACCTGTCCAGTGGTTTACTTTAATCGTCTGTGTTTTCTGTCTCTGTATTGCACATTCAATTGGATATGTGCGTATTCTCGCGGCCCTATGTTGCGGCAACACTATTGGATTAGTTATATTACATTTTGTATTTGAGAACCATAATCCACTAAATCCGTTATGTTTCTTTTGCTCCGGAGAGTGTTTGCATTCTCCCTCTCTCTCTGTTCGTTGTCTTTATGTCTTTATTTTGCCCTTGCATTGTCTCACACCCTCCATTCCAACCCATCTGCAGTCATTGGGTGCACGAATGAGTAAATTTGTAAGAAGCCCAATAGCAAATGTTGGCTGGCTATAGATACTGCTTAATCCAAAAAATAATCCAAGTTGTTGAGGACCTGCACACTCAGCAGTGTGTTTCTCTCCAAATATCGGTTGCACACACACACACACACAAAAACATGTCTTCTAAATCAGTTCATTGCAAAAAAACCCCGTAACGTCTGCGTACTATACTTCCTACTCGCCCCAACACGGCTGCAGCAGATCTAAAAGCGTGATTTGCTCCTGAGTCATGATTTCACCCTCGAGGTTCCAGAAGCTGCAAAAGCTTCCAGGGATAGCATCCACACATTTTACAGCCCAGCCTGCAGCCCTGCGACACTGTACGATCCAGCCGGTGCAATGCCTCTGCAGTCGTCAAAGATGATTTCTAAACTCCAGCTAGTAATTTTGAAGGAAAGGATTTTTCCCCAAATAGAACCCCCCCCCCCCCCCCCCCCCCCCCTCCCCTCCAGCTCACCAAGAGCAAAGTCTTGTTATTGGGTCATGAGTGAGACTCTCTTTTCTTTTCTGCAATCTCCCTGCATGTACATAATGCTTATTAATCCGTGTCTAGGTAATACATTTTCAGTTAAATTCTCAATGACATAATTAAAAGTACTCCACTTATCTCAACAGATGCTTATTTGCTCTTATTTGTGCGTGTTCTATTAGCATTACACTTAACTTTCTTAATGTTAATAGGATTCAGTTTGAAAACAAAGTGAACTGGAACCCGTTGTAAAATATTGCTAAGGCAATTGACATAATTGAACCCTGCCCTGGGTATTCAGTGTGTTAAATTTTAATATTCTTTTCACTGCCTAATTTCCTTGCTATGGGACTCATTCACCTTGCCGTGTTCCACAGAGTCTTGCTTTATCCCCTGTGGACGTTCTAAAAGATGGAGGAGTTGCACCTTTTGTCCTCGGTGTCTGCTTGTGCCTAATTGGTATAGAGGGCTGACATTTATACTCTTCGCCCTCGGTGACATGGCTTCCTTTCCAGGCTATTAGTTAGAAATAATTCCTATTTTACAGTATGTTCCATGTTATTCTGTTGGTTGGATTTCCCCCCCCCAAGAATTGTCTGATTGGTTAAAGTTATCCTCGTCCCAAGGTTGAATCCACAGCCCAGGCAAAAAATGGACATTTTCTGTCTGACAGTATCACTAAAAGGCTGCAAAGGATGTGGTATGGATGAAAAAGCTGGACTATAAAGCCCAGATGGACACAAAATGGAGGGCTCTAGGCTCAAGGGGTGGGGGAATATCCACCTGCCATGACTGAGATTAACTCGCCTCCTATGGTTCATGCTGTGCTGACTCTGCTAGTCAAAGTGGAGAGAGAGCAGGGGAGTAAGAAAAGTAAGATGGAAAGCTATTAAGCTCAAAGGTTATTACATTCCTGCCAAGGTTAAAGAAACGAGTAGATTAGGCAGTTCTAGAGCTGCTTTACTCGGATAATCCAGCCGTCCTTCTGCACAGTCACATAGAGACTTACCAAAATATTAAGTGTGTCAGAATGAACATTTTTCTTTTTGTCAATCATTGCATGGTAGTGTTTGCCCCCCCCCCCTCCGATTTGTCTTAAAGACTTTAATTGAGTTCTAGACACATGCATAATCATGCTACCCCCACTCGGCTCCCCCATGTGTTAACTCCGCATCCATCTGCCCAGCTGTGTGCTGCACCTGGAAGCTGCCAACAGCTGGAGAAGCATTAAAAATGAATGAAAACCCTGCAAGACAAAAGTAAATGAATCATTCCTTCCCTCTGTCCACAGTCGGTGTATCTTTGGGTAGTTAATTTTTTTTATTCTTTTAACCTTTTGATGACGCTCCAGATCACCATGTGGATGTTGTAAATCCAATCAGGAGGGGAAATAGCTGCTCGGCGGAGGTCCGTGCTCTCTGCGTGCCTTTCTAGTTTATTTCTGTGTTCTACGTGCCTCCTAGGAGCTAAATCTTCCCCAAAAAACTGAATTAATAGCTGGTTTTAACTGGATTAGACAAGCACAGACCAGATTACCACCTGTCCTGTACAGTCACATCAGTTTAAATAGACCATTTTCAGATACAGGCAGCTAGCTTGGAGGTCTCACCACTATGGCAAAGTAAAAAGAAATCCCAGAGGAGATTTGAACAAATGTGGTCTGTCTGAAAAGGGTTACAAAACTGTGGCATGGTATGTCAACTGCAGACGACGTGTTTTTTAACCCGCACCTACAAATCCGGTACCTGTCGCCGTGTGTTTGTCTCTAAACGCCGGGGCCAACACAATACCTCAGCCTCCCCTGAAAATGCAAATGGATTCTATTTGTGGCCTGTTCCTGTCAGCGAGTGCAAGAGCATTTTGAGACGACTCCTCGTATGCAGGTTTATGATTCTGTACACATAGTTTCAGGTCACCTTTTGTGCATCTATTTAACACCAAGTGTCTTTGCCATGACTACCGGGTAACTGTGTGTGTCGGTTCCTTTCCAGCAATGTGCTGGTATTAATAGCAAGAGATATGTTTGCGTTTGAGGAAGGTTTATGTGTGATGGTTGGCTTATGAAATGCTGCCATTGACTTGAAACTGATTCAAAATGACCAGAATTTCGATCTACCCTGATGCAGGACTGAAGTAGATCAGGCTGGAAACTGTGCAAATCTTTTCTATGTGAGGTGTGGGCATGCCCTTTAGAGGTCTGCATCTTCTGTGGATGTGTTAAACTGAGCCACTTTCAGACTTTATTGGGAATAATATTCTCCTTCCCTCTCTGTCTCTTTCCATTTTTCCTCAATGCTCTCCCCACGGCCTGTCTGGTCCCTCTCCCCAACATCTCCTCCATCCTTTCTCCTTTTATCCAGGAGAAGAACAAGGACAAAGACAAACGTTTCCGTCCTCTCTATGACATCCCCTACATGTTTGAGGCTCGTGAGTTCTTGAGGAAGAAGCTCATTGGTAAAAAGGTAAGACGCAGTAACAGACCTTTAAACCGCCCCATCATTCTCTGGCTCAATGTGTATTGCTGGTTTGTAAATCAACTTTATGGCCTCTGATGTAATGAACTAAACTCTACACAGGATCCCCCCCCCCCCCCCCCCCAGTGGCTGCACATACGCTCCGGCATCGTTCCCACTCAGCAGTGCCCAAACACACATTTCTGGAAGCCCCAAGCTAGATAGCTGTTTATCGCCCTCTCTGTTTGACTTCTGAGTACTCTCAGTAGATACCCTGGGGCTTGGTATTGGCTGGAACGCACCCTTTAAACAAGCAGTGTTGATTTACCCCCTCTTGTGCCTATTGATCTACTGGGTCTGTACACCTTGGGGCCAACTATGATTTACATAAATGTGACCCAGCAGAACCGAGCGCCGCACTACAGCCCTCCGGAGACACTCTGCATTGCTTAAATGAACATCTGCCGTTCTTATTTTTATTTTTTTCATTGTAGATTATTGTTTAAACTAGTGCAGTTCTAAATACGCCTGTTAGGAATGGGCCAATTGGTGACCAAACTGGCCACAACTTGTCTTGTCGTTAACATTATATTTAGCGTCAAGCAACAAAAATGACTTTACAATTGTGTGAAGTTTACAATAAATCATAATATGAATCTCTTTTTGAAATGCAACCCCACTTCATGGGTCCATGGCCTTTTGGAGGACCACATTGTGTCTAAAATGCTCCCACACTTGGTGATTTAAGGTGAGAATTTCCCTCAGTTAATCAGTAAAATAAAACCTACATGTAGTAGCTGTTGAGCGTACACTGGAAATTTCGCTGCCTCCACTGACTGTAATAACGTCAGGAGAAGGCAACTCTCTGGCTTAGAGGGACGCCCAGGGCTGTTGTCCACTGCTGGAGTTGAATAACTGTTTATATTTTCCAAGTAGCTTAACGCCAAAAAGCCAAAGGGGGCCACATTATTATGGGAGCCGTGCTGGAAAAGATTAGAATCTTTCTTGAGAAATCGGCACAGGAATACAGTTTAATGTGCAGACTGATTGAGCACTCTGTCAAAATGGTGCATTTATGAGCAGTCACACTGACAAAATTACTTTCCCAGTAAGAAGTTATATCTTCAATTCCTTTCTGTTTTGCAGTTGACTTCTAAGTATTAGATTCTGTAGCTTAGCCCTTCACAAATCAATCCTCTGTGCTTTAAAAAAAAAAAAAAGAAGAAAGTTCAACCAAACAAATGCACAGATTTCTGGGCTCGTAACTGTGCAACCCAGACAATAGATGATACAAACGTTGCCATCTCACACACTTTCATATATGCACAGAGTTAAAAAAAATAAAAATGCGTTTGCACTACAGATTGCTAAACAGAAAAACATGCACCCACTCGAAGGCAAAAGCCAAGAGTTTCTTTTGGCGTTCTGTACAGGAGTGAGATTCATATCTCTCTTCCAGTTTCTCATTAGTCATTTTAATCATTTTCATTTATGTTTTTTTCTTTTAATGAAAAGAAAATTCAGCTGTAAGCTGGTTTTGATGAGTGAAGTGAGAATAATGATTCTGTTATTAATTGGTGGTGTTTGTCTGTGGTGAGGACTCGGGTGAGTACGGCCTTGCCACGGTGTAAAAGTAACAATTCACAATATGACATCATCATGGAGGCATAACATTCAAAAACACCGAGCTTCATTCCAAGTCTCCAGTGTGTGGTTCTAAGCTCTTAGAGCTGACTTATTTTAGTGGGGAGCTCTTGCCTATTTGGCAGCTGCACAGCCTCGTCCTCTTTAGGTCTACAAAGTCAATAACATCAGAGTGCTGCTTATGCTGCCTCCTGTTCATGCCTTTTTATTGCTAATGCACAAAGATTCATATTCAATCCTCTGTGGCCCTGTATGCTGATTTAATTTAATTTTTTTATAATTAGAGGCCCTCAAAAACTGCAGGTTTTTCTGAAGCTACAAGCATCACCCTTCTGTTGCCTTGGCAACAGCAGCGTTTGAATGAAATGATCATTGGGTCGTTGGGTGAATTTTTATTTGCAAGAGAAACATTAATTTTAAGATGTATTACCTTGGGCCAACTTAAATTGCCAGGTTGGATATAGGTAGGTGCAGAAGTGTGCAGGTTCAGGCACTCAAACAAGGAAAAGGAGTTTACTTGACCCTCTTACCATCATCCTCTCTGCGAACACTAATCTCTATGGAGATGGATTTGGAGCAGTAAGCATTTATAGAATACTCTTAACACCATTTCTTTACTGAAGTGACTCAGAGAGAACCTTTGCCTTTCCTTTTTTGCTCTCCGACACAAAACACGACGATGACCCCCGCCTCCATTGTGGCATTATTGGGCCCTGACCCATTGGATTTAAAGCGGAATTCTGTCTTTTCTTTACCATCCCTGAAAGAAAAGGAACAAAACTTGAATGGCCTACAGATGTGTGACTGTAGATCTATTATCAGATTTCAAAAGGTGTATCTTCACATCATCCATTTCAAACTGGACTAGACCATCCTGCCATAAGAGTTATCAGATTGACCTACAGACACTCCCTTTGACAACATTCCTTCTTTAAACTCAGCAACTGCAAGAGGTCAATACAGACCATGACTCAGGAAACAAGCAGATTGTCTGTGACTGAGTATTAACGTTGACTCTTGGTGTGCTCAGCTAAAGCTCATGCACAATTCATATTTGATAACTCAGAAAGTAGCTGGTCTGGTTTTCACTGCTGTTGGATGTGATCAAATATCGCCTTTTGCCGTATCTTCTCCAGCATCCATACAGTTATTTATTTCCTTTAAACATGTGACCACTATTGCCGAATACTTCTTCCTACCTTACATTGAAACGGCTTCTTGATCTACCTCTTTATGGGCTGGATAAAATGTGCGCTGGTTCAGTTTCCTCCTTCTCCTTTCTGTCTGCGCATCCTTCTCTTTCTCCCTCACGTATATCCCCACCCCCCTATTGAAATGGCATCGCTCACATGGTGACATAATCCCAAAAAGCTTGATTTGGCTAACTTCATAAGAAGTGCTTCTTGTGCGCCCGGGTCTCAGCCTCAGCGATAAAAAAATAAATAAATGCATAAAAAAAAAAAAGGACCAGCGGAAATGTTGCATTAAGCCACTTATCAGGGTTGAGCACATTCGGATAATCCTGCATGCTCAAAGTGGCTCCTGTTAGGCAGCTGCTTGTGTAGTACTTTTACTGCCAGGATACCCCCCACACACACCCCATTTGTGTGCACACAAGTGAGTGTATATGACCTAAGGATCACCAGGTTCCCATGGATTAAAATCCAGGTTCATTCAGTCCCTTCTTTTCCTCTATACATTCCACTTCATCACACACTCACCCTTGCTTGCATCATGCCTTACCGACTCCACCACTAATACTTATTTTCTAACTGTCATTCCTCCCTCTTGTCTGTCTTTTGCCTTTTCGGTGCTTCAAGACATCCAGCAAGCCTTTCTGTTCAAACCCACTCTGACTGCCTCAGTCATTGTGTACTGGTAGTAAGAGGCTGCTCCAAAGCCTGCAGCAATGCATCACTATATTTCTAATATGTATGTATATATTTGGCGGACTGCTTTAAGATTTTGGGGGAAAAAAAGAAATGACCTTTCTTTGATAACAGGATGCGAAAGAAAGTTTCTTTTAAACTTTTAGCAAATCTGGAAACCCCACGCGACTGAATCTTAACCTTAATGTCGTACATTCCACACCGACTCCCGTTAGACGCTCACCTTTGTCTTAAATATGGCTCCTCGAGCTCTGGTTTTCACCTTTCACGTTCAGAACAACGACATTTTGTTTCCCAATTCTCCTGCGGTCCTTGTTCTTATCACTCCCGTACTTCCTAATCCATCTTCTGCCTCCCCCTTTTCTGTCTCAATCTCCTCTTGGGGTTCTTATAGATAGCTTTGCCTTATCAGGAAATCGGTTAGATGGCCCATGGAGAATGGCTCTGGAACTCCTCTAATCTAACGTCACCTGGTCAAAGTTTATAATCTGTCATCTCACTTGATGGC
This sequence comes from Brachionichthys hirsutus, assembly GCF_040956055.1. NCBI lineage: Eukaryota > Metazoa > Chordata > Actinopteri > Lophiiformes > Brachionichthyidae > Brachionichthys > Brachionichthys hirsutus. The sequence continues at coordinate 8,015,096 of NC_090918.1, forward strand.
AGGGACTACTAGTGTTCTGGCTTCACAACCCATTGCATCCAGCGTGATACAGTTGTATGCTTCGGTCTCTTATTCAGATTGTAGCTTTTTGCCTTTTTTCCATTTCCGTAATTTATTTCAGAACATTTGTGTCCGCTGCAGCGGGCACCTTTTGTTCGTTGCTTTGTTTGTCTCCGATAATTCAGTTACCAAAGCCTGGCAATGCCATAACCATTAAACACAAATGTAACCGTGAACAATGGCGGATTTTAAATTTCACCTTTCAGTAAGTTTGAAACTCATTTCGTGTTTAAATTCTGAGGAAATGAAAAAAAAAAAAACCCCAGTAAGAATAGATTATTTGCATGGTTACAAAATGTATGAAGCATTTTTCAATTGCTCAGAGGATATAAAACCAATTCTTTTGCTGATGATAACTGTCACAATATTGGTACTAACGTATATTATTTGGCAAGGGGATAATTATTTTTGAACTGACGATGGTGCTGTCTCATAAACTGGTGTACAGACCTTACCTCTGGAGCAACTGCTCCCTTGATTAAATTTAGGTTAGATTTAAATGTTTTCTCAATTCCTTCTTCCAAGTAATCCCCAACACAGATGGGTTCAGATACGTTCCATTCTGTGTGCATCAAACTGGAGCCCCAAAACAAACCATAATCCACCCCCTGCTATCCACTTACGCAGACAGGACTTCCTACTGAATGCTCTAGAAGGCATCCGTTCTGCGTTCGACGCTCGTCTCCCCCACGTCACCATGTCATCCTGTCCATCTAATGACAAGTCGATATTTGTTCCGTGTCCCGGTTGGCGTCCCTTTCATGTCCCCTGTAATAGGCCTGCCTTCATATTCTTTGTGTCGCTCGCGTCTCTGCTATGATACTGCATTGCAGAGTTAGAGTCCCACTCCCCTCCCCACCCCCCCTCCCTTTCCACCCATCACACTTGTCTGACACGTTTGACATGTAGCTCTTAAACTGCCGATCATGTGCATCCCTGCTGTTGGCGCTGCCTGCCTGCGTCTGGCCCCCAAAGCAGGCTTTCCCCATCACATCGCATGCTATGAATAGACACACGCAGAGCTGAGTGACAAAATCGCATCTTCAGGGTGGATTGGACTCCATCCTCACAGAGCAGGTTTTAGGACACATGGCATCGTGTCATTTGGGTTCTATGACTGTTCCTTGTATTTGTGTGTGTGTGTGTGTGTGTGTGTGTGCGTGGCCCCAAACACTCGCGCTGGGTTAATACTTCTCCCCTGGGTAGATCGACAGTGACGCATGATGTGATTCACACCGACTGAGGGTGACCTTGAGAACTGGGACAAACAAACACACAGAATCAGTGTGAATAAGAAAAAAACTCCCTCCATATTTCTGCAACTGTTCTCAGTGCATCTCGCGATGCTTTCTTTTGTTTCTTTAACATATTGGTCTGCTTATTTTGTCTTCTTTAAGGTCAATGTGACAGTCGACTACATCAGAGCTGCTACCGGTCCAGCAGAAGGCACGCCTGCCTTTTCAGAACGCACATGTGCCACAGTAACGATTGGCGGCATGTAAGTTACGGGCTACTGTGATATTCCTGCACTTGCACACAATTAAGCCTGCAGTTTGTTACGAATAAGTGGTCTTTACTGGCGGATCATATGCTGTATAATTTATTATTCTGAGAGACTTCACGATTAGATTTTGCCTCATTATTCTCCTTTGCTAAAACCTTTAAAGTTGGTTCATCTGATAAGAGATGACAGAAGAATCATCTGTCAATGCTTGGAACTTGTCAGCACACCATAAAGCAACCCAGAAGTGCTTCTTTGTAACTTAATTTTCACAGGAAGTATCTTCTCATCACAAGCGATTATGTTCTTTGTAGAAAATCATTTTATCCGTTTGCAACATAAACGTTGTATTGGACAACACACCACCAATAAAGTGCTCCGGGCGTTCAAATCAAAATGGAATCGAGGAACTTAAAGCCACACGACTTGAAATCATGTCTGGTCTTTATCTATAATAAAATGTTTGCGCTTTTTGGTTCTTTCCTTTGATAGCCATATATAAAAAACAAACAAACACCCTTTTGATGGTGATTGCTGGGACAGTGTTCGGTGCTGTGTCGAACGCACGTCACGGAGGATGACACGGGTTCAATTCTAAAGAAAGTCCTCGCAAACTTCTTCATTTCTTTTTCCCACACTTCAATCAGAACCCTGATATCGAAGGGTTAGCCGCTAAGTACCGCATTAACTATAATACTCCCCTCTTTCTGCCTTCCAGCCCTCTCCTCTGTTCATCAGAAACACGGCGAAGAAGCAGTTAGTGAAGTGTGTAATGTCAAGTGACCTTCGTTTTCTCAGTGAAGCCTTTATTTTATTTATCTCTTTCCTCTTCTCCTGCAGCAACATAGCCGAGGCTCTCGTCAGTAAAGGCCTGGCCACAGTCCTCAGGTACAGACAGGATGATGACCAGCGCTCCTCCCACTATGATGAGCTGCTTGCCGCAGAGGCACGGTGAGGAACGAGCGTTACGCCGCGCATTCTTTCACACAAAATGGATGTCCATCCTCAGACAAACACTTTTGTGTGCTACCGTTGGAAACGCACGTCTGGGTTCACACCGGTCTTCTTTTCGCACACGCCTCCATTCAAGGCGCACGACCTTGGCATATTTGCTGTCGGAAAGAGGAAGTAAATTCCATATGACCCTGAAGTGTTTTTCTATTTTATTAAATTGTGCTTACGTTTGCGCAGGTGAAAGTTGTTCTTATATTTCCGGAATTCATTTAGCAGTGACATTGTTGTATGTCACATAGCATTGCTCCCTCGTCCCATGGCAACACAGCATCGGCCCCACACATTCAGTCACACAGCTCATCCATTTAAATCGTTTTCTTTTCTTTAACTTGCCTGCACACACGCTCCTCCATGTGCTGGATGCGTAATCAGAGGGTCTCCTTACAGAGGCCCTATGAATACAATTATAAGGCGGTGCAGTAGAGAGATTTAGTACCAGTTTTATTACTCTGCCATAGATTAAGATCTGCTGGCTATAGGTAGAGCAGATGCAAGGACAGCTTCTTCCTATTGGGCCAACTCTTTCTCTCTCAGACAATGTCATTGCCTGCCATCCCTCGATTTCTACTCTCTCCATCTTCTCCTGTTTTTCTTTCAAGTTTGCACATTTTGTCCCTCTTTCTCCACCTTTTACTGTTTTTAATTTTGTCCTTCTTTGGGCTTGCACGACTGTCCTTTCTTCTGTATCGCTCCCTTCTTCCTGCCTTCTCTCTCTCTGTCCCCGGAGGGGTCTTATTAGAGTTGATGAGAGGTTTCTGTCTATAGCCTTGGTTTTATTTTTAGTTCCTAGTGCACGAGGACAATCGCCCTGCAGCCTTCGAGAAGCCTCCTCCTGGCTGTTAAAGGCGCATATATACAGTACATGCTTGCATCTTTAAGGCTCTTTATCTTAGAGGCATTGGTCTGCATCCCAGAGACCCATAGGAAGCATAATTCCTCTCCACAGGCGTGGCCTCATTGGTAATTTTCATCTTTTTCCATCCCTTCAGGCTTTTTAAACAGGGATACGATATAACCTGTCATCATCGCTAAACTCCGAGCTCTGGCTGTAAAGGAGAGGAACCCTGTCTGTTTCTGTTTCATCCCTCCATTCTAGAAATTACATATCTTCCATTATTTCTCAACCACCCTTTCCTCCTTTCTACTCGATCCTCTGGATTATTTAGTTGGAGAAAAAGATGCCATTCCACTCGAGCCATCATTGGAGAGCAGTGAAGTGAAACCCGTATGAATTTACATCCAATTACACAAAGTTTCTTCCTATTTGTGATCAGTGATTACTTCCATCTCTGCAGGTTTCTCTTGAATTCTTCTGCCTCATGCTTTTCTATTATGATGTCGCTCAAATTCTGTTCGTGACTCACGTGTTTGTGGATTGGCTTGCAGGGCCATCAAGAACGGGAAAGGGCTGCACAGCAAGAAGGAAGTTCCCATCCACAGAGTTGCTGATATTTCTGGGGTAGGTATATTTATATCAATACACAGCTTGACTTGATTATTTTATTCTCTCAAAATAGTACCCAGACGTTCACAGACTCCGCTCCCCAAATCATGATTCCCACATCCCCTTCTTTCATCAGAAAGAAACTTGAAAAGATCTCTAAAAATAATCTGAACCAACGTCTATGCTACTTTGTCCTATCTTCTTTTTGTCGGAACAGGAGCATTGATAGAGGCATCTTTTGACTAATGAAGCCTGAATGAAAGTCCTCACCTAATAAACCTTAGCGTGGGGAACCAATAAAATCTCAGTAAGGAGTAATGAGCTGTTGGAAGACATGCCTTTTTAAGCCGTTTTGTTTATCACAACCCAATGATTCAATCAGTAATTTAGAGATGTTTAAGCCTCACTTTAATTGTTTTTTTAATAAGAAGAAACCAAGACATCATTTTCCGACCCGAGTATTTCCTTTTCTGGCTGCAAACCTATCTTGAGTTTTCCATACACGCCACAAGAGATGTAGTCCTACATGACTGTGAGCTGTCTCAGTGCTACTACACAAGCCTGGGGTTTATTAACTCACAATATACTGCAGTGTTGTAGCTGTCCAAAGTTGTCAAGCTGGAGTGGCTTGGCTGGATGAGCTTGCCTTGAGAGCGGAGCAGTGGAATTTGTGATCGGCTGAAATGTTATGCTGATGGGACCCATAGGAAGATTAAATGCTGGCACTGTGATGCGACGCTGCTTTTATTGCTTTTACTGCTAGCCGGGGCGGTGAAGCCACCAGCTTGTACTGGTGCATGATGGGGGGAAATGCATCGCATTCCTACAGATCGGCCCTGTTAATATTTTACTGTGATACAACTTTCAGCTCTCCGCAAACCAACTCTGGCCATAAGGAGGATGTAGATAACAATGTTTCAAAAAAAAAAAAAAAAAGCCGTTTTAACTTCTTTTTCAACTCGACCGTGAGATTTCTCAGTAGCCAAGCCCCCCAACACTTGGAATGTATTGCGCCCACCTCCGCCCACGCAGCTTGCCCAACTGTTGTAGTTAACAACTACACAGTCCCCTTGCTAATGTTCCACCCACAAACAAAATGAAGCCAATTTGAAAGTGCCTCAGCCTGATTCATTGACTGCCACTTTAATCATCCTCACAGTTATCTTTTGAAATCTCACACCTCAAAGCCCCAAAAGCTTCTATTCATTTCTTCAGAAGCGTTTCATTGCCTTTGCATCGCTCATACTCCACGAGCCGTTCCCTTTTACATTTTTGTTGGGCCACTCTTTGATCTACTACTGGTCACCCCCAGAAACACTAATGCCTCATTTTCTTTCTCACTCGAGCTCTCTTATGGCACTTGTAAGCTCTAAAGAGACATTTGGTTAAATTAATCAGTCCCTCTTCCTCTGTATAATCTTTTCTTTTTTAATCTCACAGTGGTCCAGCAGATTCGGTGGTCATGGACACGGGCTGTAAATCGCTGTTTAAATTGTTATGACCTTACATTTAAACGGGGGCATTCAGCCAAGTTATTAAAGGCCTCAAACATCAACAGGACTTTACAGTCGGACTAACATTGCTTTGCAAAACCGCTCTTGGATTTAATACTTTTCCACATTGTCATCATCGTAACCTCGCTGTGTTTTATTGCATCAGCAGGACAGATAAACTATTGGACCCTAAAAACCAATTATGGACTGTGGAATTGTTGTGCTGATTGAGCAAGCCCTCTGCTATTTCATCGGACTGTTGAGTGTATTCTCTCCCAGTTACACGCCACAGCCGCTCATTAGAAAAGGCTGTGACGGTCATTACATTTCAGCACGATGTGCTCATGTGTCAAGCACTTGTACGTATCATCAGCGATGTGAAGCCCCTTTAAATTCTCCTTTATTAGCGCAGCTGCGTCTGCGGTGGCGTTGTGTCATACGCAGCTGCGGCCCGTTCTCTCTGCTGCCGTTGCGGTTGGGACACACACACAGGATTTTCAGCACAGTTCAGGAACATTACCAGTTAGGGCCTGCTAGGCGTGCGTGTGTGTGCGTGCATGCACATGCACCAGTTGTTTGACTAGGGGCTATTGTAATGAGCATTCTTAAAGGACCAAAAATAGCAGCATTTCCTCCTACCCACTTCCACATCCTTCTCCTCCCCCTTCCCGTCTTTTCTTTTCCTTTATTCTCCTCTGCGATATAGACCCCCACACACCACCTGATGTGTGCACGGGCAAATGCATATACAAAAAGCACACACTCCCCTATGTCAGCATCCGCAAGCTCGGTGGTAAAGGTTCCCTGAAAGGGGATTATGGCCAATGAGTGGGCTGCTGCTACAAATAGAGCAGCAATAGGTTTCTAAACATATAGTCTCGGTGAACGGTGGTGGTGGGATGAAGGCAGATGGATGCACTTGACTCACCTCATACCTCTAAAGGTTGTATAATGAGGTCCTCTCACATGTCTCTGCAGTTAGACTTCGCAGCCCACTCGCTGCAGCTTCTGCAAATGTGTTTGTGAGCGACAGCAATGTTTGCTTCAGTTGGTCTCCCACTCATGGGGCTATTTTGGACAGCAGTGGGCAGAGTTCAGGTGCTGGATCTTCTGGCTAAAGCACATGCCCTTTACTCACAGTGACTTGCATTTGAATCCCCCCCCCCCCCCCAGTGACCAGTATTTTTGTTTTTATTTTTTGCAAAAGAAAAACCGCTAGAAAGAAACTTAAATTGAAGTTATTAAGATGAGAAAAAAAATATGGTATTTCCAAAAATGAATAACAGCACTTTAAAATACCCTGAAAATCCTCTTCTGAGACGAATCCCACTCACAGAATGAGCCTACATTCACCTTGTATCCATGGAAACAAAAACAATACAAAAGAAGACAGCACTTCAGTGTGTGGTTATATATAGAAATTTTAAGCCAATTAATTGTCTGTTGGGCATTTTTTATTACAAGCTGCCATTATATCGGCATTAAAAGCCTTTATTTATAACTGCTCTGTACGTGTGTTGACATCTTAAAGTGTCATATTGCTGCATTTTGCTCAGTTAGAGTCACGTGGTATCAACATTTGCTCTGTCGGCAGTTGCGTAAACCTATTTCTCTTTCTTTTTGCTCCATTAGGAAACACAGAAGGCAAAGCAGTTCTTGCCCTTCCTGCAGAGGGCTGGCCGGTCAGAAGCCGTGGTAGAATACGTCTTCAGCGGCTCCCGCCTCAAACTGTACATGCCCAAAGAAACCTGCCTCATCACCTTCCTCCTTGCTGGTGGGTAGAGCTCTCGCTTTCTGAAGCAAAGGTCGCTTCCGTCACTGTCCACGCCGCCTAATTACTGCGTTATAATAGCAATAGTTGCTGCCGTCACGCGAAAGCTCATTGGTGTATCTAAATCGAGCAAATTGGGACTCCTGCCAGCTCAAGGGTCGGAATGAAAGACCTATTCACGTGTGCTAGCAGGCAACCCTGACACGATGAGCAGGGTTAGCAGGGCATCTAGCGCAAACATCTTTCAGAACCCTGGGAGGCTGGCATGAAACGCGTGTCAACCTCTCCTCTCGGGGTCTTCGCCCATTTTGGGGGCCGCCTCGTACCTTGTTCTGTCTGCACTTCTCGTCTTCATGAGAACATGGTCACTGTTTGGAGATAAAGGGATGTTTAACCTCTAGTGGATGGGCGGATATTATCAGGTCTTTAGCACCGGTAAAAGATATGCAGGTTTTTTCTTTTCCTGCCCTTCTTTTGCTATCTTCATGTTATTCTTGAGCGCTCTTAGTAAGTAAAGTTGTATATTTGGCAGTCGACAGCGGTTTATCCTCCCTATTTTGCCTTGGCCTGTCTCCTACCTGATGAACAGTCTTGGGGCACAGAACACAGATCATTAAGATCATTAAGTCAAACAAAATAGACCTGCGAGGATTAGCTGGTTCGTAATTAGTTCCAATCTCTCCGATTTAAGGATTTCCTTCTAAAGTTTAATGCTCCACTCTGGGTTGAGTGTTGTGTGCCAGACATTTTCTCATCCCCCCCCCCCCGCCCACCCACCATTTCATAGTTATCGATTATCAGATTGAACAAAAAAAATGTAGTTTTTTTATTTGAGCATTTTACTAACATGAGAAAACGACAGTCGAGTGAGATGGGGTGAAATACAGACTTTTTTTAATGGCAGGTCTAATCATTGATTTCAGCGCCTCCACTGACGTGACAGTTTGCAGCAGTAATAAAAAACACAGCGACTGTATCTTTGGCAGCCAACAGTGATTTGCACATCCTCCCAGCTCATAGGGATGATGAGAATGCTCATCCCTGCTGCAGTGGATGATACTCTTTGTTGTATTTGCTATAAAGAATAACAACTTTCAATCCATCTCAGTTTCAGTCCACCGTTTGCCAGCCATACAGTTTTCCTCTGCTCCCAAACTGACAAACGCTATACATTTCCGACAAGCACTCGGGATTCTGTTTAATTACGCGTGACTAAATCATTGATGCATTAATTAATTGTGTAATGTCCTTTTCTATTGTCTTTGCTATCCACTGGTGATTTTTGTAATTATGTTCTATTTTTTGGTACATTGTCTATGACGAGTTGTGTTGATGTGGCCCCTCTCAATATGTAATTTGCATATAGAAGCATAGATTATTTCTTTATGCATACTTGATTGAAGTCAGCTCCAGAGCAAAATATTAATTTGCTGCAAATGAGACAACAACTATTGCCTTTATTATTATACACATTAGAATGAATTATCCCTAAGTGATAGAAACGATCCCCTTGTTGCTGTTTTGGGGTTTTTTCCGACACCAATCGGAGCCATCTGTATCACTTGATGAGATTCTTATATGTTGTCTCCCTATTTCATACGTTCTGAAATGCAATGCCTACACAATTAGATTATTCCAGGTGGGGTCGTGGCCTCGGCGCGTCTCAGCATGCATGTCGTTGAATGCCTGGTTTTCCTTTTGCAGCAACAGATGTTAAACATTTTAACCACACATGAAAAGAAGCCCTCAGGCAAACAAGCTCTAATTATCTCTCTGGCACTAATCTCCAAGCGCTCCCTATCTCCTTCCACGTTTCTCTTTCCTCTCAAAGCTATCTTTACGTGCTTTATTCACCCATGTCACCACGGGCTGTGCTTTCAAATGACACATACATGATGAATTGGCTGCGCCAACCCAACTTTATCTGTGCGGGACACAAAGGGAAACCATTTGGGCCTTTTTTTACTTCAAACAATCACGTGATGCCCAGACGTTGTGAAGTGTGTTTAGAGGATGTCTTACCTGTTTAGATGTGCTCTTATTTAATTAAGTTATAAATGGGGTATTGCAAAACTTTAACACTGTTGCTGTTTTTTAGGATGTGGAGCAGTTAACCAATCACATGCATCCTACGTGCTGAATTGTTGTCGTTTCCGTACGATGAGCTCCTTTGCAATAACAGTAAATACAACTGAGAAACGATGCCCACAGCAGAAAGTGTTATAATACATTAGTCAAAATCACAAGAACAGAAATGCAGTATAAGCATCTTTGAATCTGAATTACCAGCTTGTTTAGCCAGCAGCATTTCGATGCATTGTTTGTCCTGATTTAAGGCTGAACCCCCTCATTGCAGAAAGTTGTTTCTCCACCGAGGCACCTTGAAGCCTCAGTACCTGTCCTGCACGTCATCTTCTTCCTCTTGCAGAGTTTCCTGTGATGAATAAAGGCGATTCTTTAAGAGGGGAAAAAGGGGGTTGAAGAAACAAAGGGAACGTAGCGAAGCCCAGGCTTCAAAGAGGGCCGGAGGTGTGCCTCAGGAGTTAGAGGGACGTTTCCTTCCCTCTCCTCCCGCAACACATTTCCTTTCTTCTGCTCTCGCTTGATGGCCTTCATGGTGACACTTCCGTATGCAAGTTTGATAAAGGGTAAAGGAGTCGTCCACTTTCTGGAGATGGAAAGGAGTGCCTTCGATGCTGGGAAAGAGTTTAAGAGTGGAGGAGGAGGAGGGGATGAAATAAGATGTGGCGGCAGAAACAGAAAAGTTCATTGAATGTGAAGTTTGTGGAAATAAAGGCCCGTTTGAACTAATGGAGAACAAGCAATGAAATGGTTTTAAAAGTTTAAAGGCTTCAGTTGCTCCAGACTTTCAGACCAAGGCCACCACGGATTAAGAGTGCTTTCAAAATTTCTCATAAAAAGTTTAGTCTTGTTAAAAAGATGAAATACTTTCTAGCCTCCATTTCTTTTTTAATTGATGCGAGTTATCTTTTTATATATTATATATTGAGACATTTATTAATATCACGCTAAAATACACAGGGAGGAGGCTACTGTAACTGTCTACGCTACTTAAGCAAGCTGTAGGTCAGCCGTGTGGAGTTTGACCTACGCCTGGGATTTATTTTATTGGCCTTCTTATTTTGGATCATTACAACCCAAAGTTTGACATATTACGATCCTATACAGTATTTGGATTTCCATGGATGGATTGTTGCTGGTTGAACTTTCTGAAGCTAGTGATGTAACCTCTGTGAAATGCGTTTCAACGTGACTTTACCGGAAAGATTTTTCAGATGATATCCTCTGGTCTGTCTGGACTGCTCTTTTGACGAGCAGCCGTGCCAACCTTTAACCCCTGTAATCGTTGTCTTTCAGGCATCGAATGCCCACGCAGTTCCAGAAATACACCTGGGGGCGTGCTGGTAGCCGAACCCTTCAGTGATGAGGCCATGCTGTTCACCAAAGAGCTGGTGCTACAGCGGGAGGTAAGAACTTTCCTTCTCCTCACATTGTTTCATTTAAGTATTTTAGTAGAGTGTAAGTAGTATTTTTACTTGCAAAATTTACACAAGAGATCTTTTTTTCTAATGAATATTTAACCTAGAATTACAGTTAAAAGCCCATACTTTGCCACACTCTTGAGTCTTTTCTAAATGCTCACAGAAAGTTAACGCACTCTGTCACACTATTTCTTGCACATCTTCAGCTTTACTCGTCATCACTTGTGTCAGCAAGTTTTCACAGGTAGGTGGGAGTTAGCAAAGGAGGCCAGTGCCATATGATGAGTTACGAGCCCAGTGCGGCGGTTGATCTGCTGTTATTGGCTAATGTGATAATATGAACAGAAATACGTGCACACACACACACACACACACACACACACACTTATGAGGATATAAAACAGAAAATCAGTCCTTGGTAGCTAGCTTTAATTTCATCCTTCTTTAAGATAGCAACAAACACATCTGGATATAAAACTGTCGGGCTAGAAACGAGTGACCGTGGATGGCTGCGCTATGAATAGAGTTGTACGAGAGGAATGAAATGTAGATGCTCTGAGGGACAATTTATTAACAGCAGAAAGATGTGATTAAGAACGGAGAGGAGCAAACTGCAACGCTCCCTTCAACCCCCCCTCCCCTCCATTTAATGTTCAGAAATCCTCCAGCCTCTGGAAACTTGTCAACAGTCTGTTCTGGAAGGAAATTGTGCAAGCAGAGCCTCGGAGGAGTTACTACTTTACGGTTTGATTGACTCTGAAGTGTATGTCATACTTTGATGATTCAAAAAAAAAAAATAATGCATGAAGGCAAAAGTGTGTTGGATTGAAATGGATTATTGTTTTAATATGATGGCATTAGTCCTAATACACACAGGCACTTACCTCTGTCTGCCTGGGTTGTGTAGCTTGTCCATTTGTCTTTTCTTCAGCCATGGATGAAATGGGTCTCTGTATTTCCAGACTGTGAACGCTGTGCACGGCAGGCCGCCGCAGCTAAGGCCGTTTGGCGCATATCGCCTACAGACATGAACGAGGTTGCCTTGTGAATATTCGATGACTCACTGCACCTGCGTGTCGTTACCGATGTTCTCGGCGAGGATTTTTAATTAAATCATAAAAACATCCAACACCTCGGAAACATCAATAGGGTTGTGCGTTCTGTGTTGTTTCGTGGCAACTCTTATTGTACTATTACCTCATGTGTAAATAGCCACCTCACGACGATTGGATAATTGAAATGTTACCTCATTTCCATCCGTCTGTCGCTTCACATCTGAGGCCAGATTGATTCATTTAGGCAGAGACACAGACAGATACTTCATACCTTTGAGCTGGTTTTTCTGTAAACATCTTATTTTGCGTTTCAGGGCTTCAGGATGGCATTGAATTTTTCTACAGCTTCCTTGCTCTTATATTGATTTCCAATCACCCATGAAGTATTTTGGCACGAGGCCGATTACTGCATCTTGTAGTCTTTGACCAAGTCTCCTCTCCTCTCTTATGCACTTGCGGTACAATTTGTTCTTCATGTTGGATTGTTTTCTCAGCATACATTGTGATTGGCTTCTTTTTTAAACTTTTTTTTTACCTGCTTTCCCTTACTTGGGCATGCAAAATGTGAGTGTGTGTGTGTGAGAGAGAGAGAGCGAGAGAGAGAGAGAGAGTACACATAATGAATAATACATGGTGTGGTTTCCTGGTCAGTGAAACAGACAGACTGTTGGGATTGTGAACTGTCCCTCGGGCCCCCCCTCACCTCCACCACTACATACTGTAGTTAAACAAACCACAAGTGTAGAAGACAACCCTGTATTCACATTACTGCTGCTTCATACCCACAGACAGGATCTGTCCCCATCCAGTCATCACTCTTGCACCAGCATGAGTAGCATGAGTTCATTGTACCCATACCAGAAATATTTAATACTTTATCTTCATATTGTACTTCCCTCTGATGATGTTACCAGGTCAAGTGTGTATTTGTACCTTTTCTGTGTTGCCCATCAACTCCTAACCCTGCCTAGATGATCACAGATTTTCTATAGATTTAGCAGTATTTAATTTGACCTTGAAACTACGAAGCTTCAGGTCATTGATGGCACAATCAGTGTAGCATTGACCATAACTTCTGATCCTTTCTGCATTACCTTCCACCAATTAGCATCACAGATTGAGATCGGACTTTGATTGCAGCAGTTTTGAAATGAAGTGCTCATCATCCCCGTTCACGTGTATCAGTGGCATAGTCGGGCATCTTAGATTTGTCCCTTGAAAACAGATTGTGAATTATAGCCTGGAGGGGAAACAGAGAGACCCACATACAAAACACATTCACACCATCGCACTGACGGAGAGATAGACGGGCCTGGATAGAGATTGAACGATGAGAGCGAGAGAGAAGCCTTCTCACCACTTTATCACCCCCCCGGTGTTTACGAGGTTGACCTTGTGCTTCACGTGTGTGTGTGTGTGTGTGTGAGAGAGAGAGAGAGAGAGAGAGAGAGAGGGAGAGACAGAGAACTGCACGGTCCACCGTGATAAGCATACCCTGAAAGCTGCAGCGACACAGGCATACACTGTGCTCAGGGACCAGCTGAATCCTCCGAGCCTTTTTCTCAACATGAAGGGCACTGCGGTTCTCTTCCACATCAATGAGGGCAGGAGTATGCGTATGCAGCCCCCACTGTTCTGTCTCAGCGTAGCTCGTGCTGTATTTATCTAATGTGCACGTTTTTCTTTTCTTTCATCACATATATGATAAGAAAGTCAAATAATAAGACGTGAAGTCATTTCTCTTCTAAGACGCACGTTTTGTACTGTTAATCCTCTTGGTTGATTAGGCTGTCCGTCAATACTTGTTCAACCCCATGAAGAAGTAACTTCATTTATATATATATATTCCTACTATTTATGTTTCTCATGGACACTCATGTGCACTCATGAACACCCTTGCATATTCCTTTTAGTCTTTATTGGTGCATTTAATTGCCTGCGCTCACTTCCCCTGTACGAGTTTTGCACATCAGACGGTCCTCTCCGGTCTCACCAGTTCGAAGGCAACATTCCATTCTAACGGCACAGCCACAGTTATCTTTAACAGTCTCGCTGCAGTTAAAACAACATGCAACACATGGAGCAATCGATTCAAAAGAAAGGCACATTTGTGGTTTATTCATGTCATTTTATTGCATTAGAAATAAAAGATTGCTCGTAGACCGTTGTTCTCCCATAGATGCCAGTGGAGCCGGTGATGAGCCCTCTTGAGGAAATGGCTCGAAGCCCTCCGTGCTGTATTGATGCTGAGGATTGATCCCATCCTGTTCATCACTGAGAAATAATGGCATGAGATATTGATGGTTTTGACTGACAAATGCCACTCTCTCACGGTGTATTCCGCCACTCATAGATGGATAAATTATATGTGATATTATATAGTGGTGCAGTTTTTGCAATCTTAATTCTTTGTTGCTCTGTTTTTGGGAGAGGAAGTATTTTCTCTTGTCACTATTAAAGGTGCATGAGTTTCGATGTGTATTGGGGGTACATGTATACAAGCTAGCACAAACCATATAGCTCCCTTTCACACATGCTGTTCCCTTGACAACACAGCAGTTTCTACACATCAGTGCTGTCTCTGCTGGAGGGTTGGAAAACATACCGCAAAGACTTGCACATGGAAAAAAAACAATCAGCTGTCATTCCAAGAAGATCCAGTTGGTGTCTGCCTTCTCTCCCACTCCCTGTCTCAACTGTTCCTACGAGGAACAAATCTTTTTATGGCTCAAGCACACTCGACCGGCATCTTCACCCGCTCTCTTCTTGGCATCCTCTGTGTGGCATCGCTGTGCGCCGTGTCAGTCTTCTGTCACTTTCATGCTCATCGACTTGTCAATGTCGAGGCCTCGCTGCTCAGAGGACACACCTTCTTAGACCTCCCATAGCCTCCTGTTGTTGTTCCCCTTTTCTGCTTACACCTTCTTTGTCTTGGCTTTCACAAGACACTTCTTTATCTCTCTCTGTGTGTGTGTGTGTCTACCTGCTCTGAGTAAAGGCCAAAAAAGAGGAGAGATTTGAAGTGGTAATCCTTTGCCAGCTTACCCCAGCACAACATCCCGATACCTGCACCCTTATCCCCGCATCAGCATCTCCTTTCATCCACCCTTTCACTCATTCAATTTCTTTATATCCCTCACCAACAGGAGCGAGGCTCTCAGCGGCTGTGTCAGCGATCAGCATCCCACCCCACCCCACCCCACCCCTCCTTCCTTTTTTCTATGTTCTCCCAAAGAAGCGTCAGTGGGTATGCAGGGGAGAACAAACCTGGCAAATTCATTTCTCAACAGCCAACGGAAATTGGGCTCTCAGCATTGAAATCAGACTTATAAAGGTAATGGTAGAGGTGGGCACAGCAATTTCAATTTGGACCAACTACAGAAATGCAGCTACTTTAAACGTCATTGCTTGAATATCTCTGAATATGCACAGAGGGGGGGGGGGGGGGGGGGGGTCCGAGAGACTGGCCAGGGCACTGCACTTTCCTAAAAATGCTTTTGTTGCCAACTGAATGTCTTAAAGTGAGAGTGTCTGCTGTGTGGAAGTGTTCATTTAGATGATCAATACATCCGGGGCCGACATTAAATTTCGTTACAATTTATCACGGTGTGTAATATTTGAACACCTTTCCATTCTAACCAGGCCAAAGCGTATCGTATCGTATCGTTTTTAATCTCCTGATCTTTTGTTGTGCAAACACTTTTAAACTTGTTTTGCCAGGCATCGCTGCTTCTGGTGTTTCTATAGTGCTGACACTTGGCATTTAGACTTATACACACACACAGACAGAGTTCTTGCCAGCTCATATTTTATGTTGATGCTCCATATTGGATGTCTACCACCTAATAGCAACTCGTTTGCTACTTTTGGCTGAGAAATGACTCTCAAATGTGTCATAAAATGTACACACACACACACGCTGAGGTATTATCTCCTGGAACAATACTAATAGATGCATGTACTGCTGTGAGCAAACAGTTTGTGCCTCTGTGGCCAACAGAGTGGGAGAGTGAACACTTGCCAAGTCTCTCCTCTCCTCTGTTTGCCCAGCACCCCCATAGGCCTTGTGCTTCAATTGCCGTTGGACACCACCTACTTCGTCCATGTTTTTCCTGACTAGTGTTGCTCGCTACACTCCAACAGCACATCCCCCAATGGTAACCCATAGCAGCTCACACCTTCAAGTCTTCTTACTGCAGCGGTAACACCAAAACTGTAATTGATGGACTGACGAGCCTGCTTGAACATATGCATCTTTGATTTGTCTGATTGGATTGAATTAGCTGCTAGGGAAGAGCAGTATAACTGTCGAATTAAAAGTTCCCCAGTTCGGCTGGTACGTATATCACTTGGGCCATTGAGGTGATCCTCGTTTTCGGCATCTGAGTCATTCCTTGACATGTTCCGTCTTCTGAAATGTCAGACTCAACCATGGAAACTGAAAGTGAATATGTAGAGTAAATCGTTTCAGTTGGAAAGGTTTGTCTGGGACTTGAACATTGTTTTGATGCGATTTATCTTCCCAAACTAAAGAGACAAGTGTAGAACTGGCCAGCATTGGTAGATGCGCTCTCTAAAGAGTGCTGTTCTAGTCTGATCTTCCTGTTCTGCTGACCAAACCACACAAACGCACGCTTACACACACACACACACACACACACACACACGCACGCAGCAGTTTGCTGCAGTGCCTTAATAATTCTGCTACCACACTAAAACTATTTCAGTGCATGGATGCTCCACACAGCTCGCCACAGCTTTCATCTTGACGTTGC
This sequence comes from Brachionichthys hirsutus, assembly GCF_040956055.1. Lineage (NCBI taxonomy): Eukaryota > Metazoa > Chordata > Actinopteri > Lophiiformes > Brachionichthyidae > Brachionichthys > Brachionichthys hirsutus. The sequence continues at coordinate 8,031,712 of NC_090918.1, forward strand.
TTTCATGTGCTGTTCTGTACTCTGCAGCAGCAGCACACGTCTCTCAGCTGATATGAGCACAAAAGCTGTCATTCTGTTCGTTTTGAATTCCTCTTCGGTGGAAACCTATGATCCTGCGTTTAATACAGAATGAATAGCCATTCCCATTTAATGCTCCATGTAAGATGTTCTTATCTGTTGCAATTACCTCTTTCTCCTTTCTTTCCTGTTGAAATGACTTTTTATTCCTTGCCTGTGGTCTCGCTTTCACTCTTCATTTCTGTCCATCTTTCTCTGTACTTGCGTGCTATCCATCTTGCACTGTTGGCATAAGCCTTTTTAACACAGACATTGCACCCCATCAAAGACTACAACGCCTGCTTCTTTTTTGTTGTTGTTGTTTACTCTGAACAAGACGGTGGCGGAACGACGTCGCTCCGGTGTGTGATGTTTAAATAGCGAGCTAAAGAGGAGTGATGTTTAACACAGCAGTTCTAGTGTGACAACTGACAAATATGTCAAGTTGTAAATAAGTAATTAACATGGCATAAACAAAAACACCTTTCTTGTTAACGTTGTGGTTCATTTCATCCTCTAATCAGAGATTAACGAGCTCCCGAATATTGTTCTGTCTGTGCAGTTCATTTTATTCTTCTATGAATTTGTTACAGACTGATTTGAACTACTTTTGATTTGGGGAAATGGATCAGACCCCCTATAAAGTCTTCCTCACGTGCTTATAAAGGATCAGGAAGAATAAATATATATCATTACTGCCGTGAAAAGGCACCGTAAAATGGGACTATAGATAAAGTCTGGCTCTCACTATCTACCAGTAATTGTTCCCTGTCTTGAGAAATGCAGGAGGCCATTTTGCCTTCCAGTTCTTTCCTGTTAACATCTTCAACCAGATAGAGCTATTCTCATTCTAGGAAAAGAGGAAATCTCAGAACACTCCCAGTAACCCCCGAGACTTGCTCTGTTTCTTCATGTCACATGAATCTTTTTTTTTTTTTTTTTTGCAAGGAAGTGTCATTTTTACTGCTGGCATAGAAAGGGGGGGGGGGGGGGGGGGGTAGAAATGATTTGTTCCTTTTTGCGTCTTTCTTTGACTGCATTTGCGTGCATCCGTACAAATTGACTAATGTCTTATACGTCGATGGAACCTTCTGAATGGTTTGCGGAAATGACATGAATGGCAAGGAACGTTCTCACATGCTGTTTCTATGACGAGATGAGAAATTTGAAACCTTAACATTATACAAGACAAATCCATTATTATTCCTTCCATGATCCGGTTAGGATATAAATCGTTCATAATTACAATTGTGAATAATAAATCCTGATTACGGCTGTGGCAGCCTCTCACTGTGCTGAAACCAAAAAGCGCCAAAATGCACTTAATGAAGGTTCCAGTTAACATTTGTAGAATAATACAGACATGTCTAATGTCATCTCTGTTCTGATCTCTGATGTTATGTTCATCAATATAGTCTCGGCACACCGTGTTGATTAAATGCAGCTATTAATTAGGGTTTATGAAGAAAAAGCAGGATCTGGTAGCCTGTACTTATATTGGATACATAAATATGTTAATACAGCCTGCGTTTAAACCGTCTGTACATTTAGTCTGTTGTGTAACTATTAATATATTTCTGTCTTTGAGACGGAATGGGGGCTCTGGTATCCTTGGTGATGCTGCAGCAGTAATCGGTTCTCTGTCGGCTGTAAATCTAAACAAAAGCAGTGAAATTAATGGTGAGTGGCTTGAGTTTTTGCTGTTTATATGCGCATAGTTCTTTGTGCATTCACATCATCTCAACACAGCCCCTTCTACCATATGCCTCAGTCTCCTGCTTGCTGCTCTCCATGGACTTGATTTACAACACACACGTGCCTTCAGACACACACACACACACTTGGCCTCAGCTACTAGAAAGCACCATAAAAATGAGGCTTCATCGTTGTTGGCTCCTAAGAATACATGGGGATGTTTTTCTCCCATCAAAAAGGCAGTAAACCTCTCACAGGGACGAGAATTTGAGTGTTCCTCTCCATATGACAAAAATAACTCACACGGACCCAACTGCCATTCACTCTGTTTTAGCTGTACAGAAACTGTACCTGTGATAGAAAAGATTGGCCACGGTATTTACCTTTATAAAATGCATTGAAACACTCTGATTCAACACTGCAGCCTCGATGGCAGTGGGCCCGTTGCCAACAGTACACTGTGAACATTTTTCCTCTGCCTCTGTCAACCCCCGTACCGGCGAATCAAACTACCACCTGTCAGCTACATAGCTTCAGTACTTGCATCAGCTTCAACATGGTCCAAGTCAAATGCACCTATAAGCATAAACATCCTGTTCCTTTATAATAACGAGAACGGCATCACACTCTTCGTAGATGTCGTCCAGTCCCGCCACAGGACGTGTAGAGATGAACAACTCTGGCCCTGACTCATGTTGAATCACTTCTAGGCCCTGCTTAGAATAGCTTCACTGCTCTACTAGCACACTGGCTAGTGTTCACACAAAAATCCAAACACTGGAGCTGTGTAGCTAATATCCTCAAGCGAGGAGTGCAAATCCTGTAATTGATCATTGGATACAGCATGTTAATTATGAAAATCAATGACTATAATAATGGTTTACCAGCAGACCACACAAAGACAGGAAGTCACAAGTAAAGGTATTATTAGAGGCTATTTTCTGCAGCTTGTGTTTGAATTGTGAGATAATGCCTGAATAAAAAAACTCCCGGATGTTCACCAGATAAAGGAGAGCAATAAACATTATGGTCATGTAAGTCAGCATGTATTGCCCCTTTTTCCTCTCAAACAATCAAAATCACAATGCGTCAAGCGGAATAAACTAAGGTGCTGCGAGCACCATAAGGCCACGTACGCAAGTCGAACCAAGATCACAGGAATGCAAAGATAAAGTTGTAACAACATATTTTGAGAATCATGTAGCATAGTCATGATCTCTTCTAAGAGAGCAATTGTTTGCCATCTAATCAGCATCACAACCTTTCTATACATTTTGACTGACATCAAATGTAAAATGTTCCCTCTTTGACAGAAGTAGAACATGTTAAAAGACTCTTTCTGTTCTTTGTTCAGTTGCGAGTTGCGAGCTTTATTTCAGAAACGGCTCATGCAATTCGAATTGCAGCGCTCATTGTAGGTCATTTTAATGGAATAACATTTTATAACGGCCATCTTCTGTGCCCCAATGCATAACAATTTATGCTGAGAAAAAAAAATCTAATTAAGAGATTGCATTAAAAAATAATTGGCTTTCAAAATGTCTTACAAACCTTTAAGTCGAACCTTTTTTTGAATTGAATGGGAGGAAAAACAGTTTGTTTTGCAGCTGGTTTCAGGGCTCCTGAATACATTGAAATCACATAAGCACGCACACGGTCGCACTCTTATCGGCCCAGCACTTCCATTTGAACTGACCTCTTAATCCTCTGCCTTCATATTCACGGACCTCCCTTCCTCAAGTACGCTCTGTGGTCAGTCAATTAATGGTATCAGCACTTCTTATCCCTTGCACAGTGCTATGGTGCTAAATTACCCCCCCTCCCCCCTCCCCGACACACACACGCACACACACCACCATCACACTCTGTTCATGCAGCCTATATATTCCCCGTTCCATCTGTAGTTGGCACTCTTGTATCACATTTGCTCGGCTTACTCCTTTCCGATTGATCTCTTCCTCTTTGCTATTTTTTTTCTTTTCTCCTCTTATCTTTTCATTGTGAGCCTGATTCTGTTTCATTCTCAAATAAACTCTTATTGTTTCACACGTGTGCTATGTTTTGCAGCCCAAATATCTCTGTCGATGTTTCAACTTTTTGCTTCTCTCTACAAACTGTGGGGGTCTCAGTTTCTATGCCTCCTTGTCTTCCCCTCCCAGGCTCTGTGAGCTGTTGATAAGTAGGTGCATTTCGCTGTGCTTCCTCTTTCAAATGGCTTCATGATTGCTAATGAAGCACTCAGACAACAACAACAAATTGCTGTTTGATATGAAGGAGCATTTGAAAGCAGTGACTAACTGTTTCAACATGCAAAAAGTAGCACCATCTGTTAATTTAAATTTCACAAACCATGTCCATTCAGGTACAACATACTGCCACCTATTTGTTTGAGCATTCTTTCACGCTTGATACACCGGGACAAAATGAAAAACCACTGCCTGGCTATGTGATCAAAACAATTGCAGGTAAAGAGGAGTGGGAGACAAGGGCATACTGGTGGGGCTGTGAATCAGCTACAAATGGTCAGTACAGGATGAAATGATCATCCTTTGTAGTCTTTCTTTTTCCCCCTCATGATTGTCTTTAACAGAAAGCTTCTGGTAGAGAAAACACACGTGTCCACATTTAAAATGAAACCTCCAGAGTGACTTGAAATGGGCATGTTCAATGTGACCCTCACAATTTTCTTCCTTATAATCTGCCCCCTATACTTTCCGTGCACTCTGCAGCACTTATTGGATTCTATCCAGCTTGTGGATGTATCCCAAAATGAGCCAGATTTTGTGCCGTATATGAACGTGACACCAAATACAGATAGATTTTAATGTCTTTCCTGTCCACCCTATTTTTTTAAACTACAGATAATGTTTTAAACACAAGATGAGTCAAAACAGTTAAGAGAAGGAGATGATGGTGAGAGCTGCAGTGGATTTAATTATATCTGATTTTTACCAGTGACCAGCTGCAACAACACTGCTAGACTGCAGTAAGTTGTTTTACCTTAATTCAATAACAGTTTGTAAAGGATGATAAAATTCTCCCTTTAGTATAATGACAAGACACTGAAGTAGTCATGACCATTTGGAATGACCTTCATTGTCTTGATATGCCAGACGTCCTTGTCCCTAAAAACATCCAGTCAACTAAGACACCTCTAAATTAAATCAAATAAATGTTCTCTGTGACTTCATGTTAACAGTGCCCCCTGTTATATCATATATTGCTATATCTAAAAATAACTTGTATCAAGTTCAGTTCATGCTTACGAATCACACTCTATTTTGTAGGTTATCTTCATTATTAGACAATGAACTGTGAGGCTACAGTTTGACTGACTGTGGTGATATTGTCACAGATAAAAGAAAAAACAAGAAAAAAATCAGTAATCAATGAGACCCTGATTATATTTGTTACCATAAAAAGCCCCATCCTGATTGATGAAGGCACAACAGCTGGCAATGCAATTAAAAGTGAAATGAAGATCTATATTTTTTGACAATGTGCAGAACAGTTTTAATATTCAAACAATATTTCACCTAAATAAATCACCTTTTTGGAAACATAATAATACCTGCTTGTATAATAGTAAACGCGCAAGGAAACACAATTTACTGGCACCATAAAAAAAAAACAATATGCAATAAGAATTTCAGTTGGCCTTTGTGTTATACTCCTTTAGCATAACTACAGTTCTCTGTGGACATCATTGAATTTCTGTATACAAGTTAAGAATTCAGATTATATAGTTTATGATTTTAAAAAGTCACACCTTGATGAAGCAACATGATACTTATATTATTAATAAAATAAAATAACTCATATTTAGTAATAACCGTAGCATTCGCAGGTGTTGAGAAATGTAAAAAAAAAAAAGCACCGTCCACTTCTGCAACATTCGGCACATTTAGGGTTAAAGTATAACTGCAGCGTCTTACTGCAGTGTCTGATGCATTTGCCTGATCCTTACAGTAGACGCCAGTAGAAGAAGGAAAAGGGAAAAACATCTCTCTCTAATACTTACTTTTTTCTTCCAAAAATCCTTTTATTGCATTTTATAACATTTGGCACAGTACAAATTCTTGGTGCTTTTACAAGATAAACCTGTAAAGATCAACACTGATCTTTTTTGTTTTTTTGTTAAAGAAAGTCTTCTCAGTATAAATATGTTTTTTCTTATCACTGCATTCTCTGTAGCATGGTGAAAAAAATCACACAGAATGCCCCTTTTTAAACAAGACTACCCTCATTTGTCAAAGTCAAGACAGCATCTTAAACAACTCATCTTTTAAATAGAAGATACAAGTTAGAAAATAGTTTCAATTTCTTTTTAATATATGTTTCTCTATCACCAGCCCAGTTAGAGTTTTTATATATATTATACAACAAGAAATCACCAGTCTCTTTAAGTTTGCACTCTGTACAAAAGTAGTTCCTGTCCTTTTTTTTTTTTTTTTTTTTGTGCATTCTATTGCAAGATTTTATGAGGAAAATATGAAGGACTTGGGGTGGGGGTGGGTGGGAAACGGGTCTACGGAAAGTACTGGGGGCCTTCTGTGGGTCCTTTTTTAAATTTGAGTCTCCTGTACCTTCTCCTTGGTATGAGTTTTTATGACAAAGGGCTCAGCCATCGCTGTGATGGTGCTGGGTAAGGTTCGAGGCAAAGAGTTCCCAACATTGTTTTCTGTCCATTTAGCCCCGTGTCCAGTAGGTTTGTAGGTGTTGTATTTGGGCTTTAGAGTGCTGTACTCCACCTTGTGGGTGCTGTAGTCCATTTTGTGTGGACTATAATCAAGTTTAGGTCTCTGAGTGTGAGGACTAAAATCAGATTTGAAGCCACTGTAATCTGCTTTATGGGGGCTGAAGTTAGTTGGCGTCTTATGGGGGTATGGATCCTTGGGTTGGTAGGCAATGTCACTTGTAGTTCTATGAACATTGTAGTCAGGTTTTGGTCTTGGATGAGTACCAAATTCAGGTTTGAATGGACTGTATTCAGTTTTCTGTTTATGTTGCGAATGGTATTCTGATTTTAATGGGCTATAGTCATGTTTAGGTTTTGGTTGGGTACTGTAATCTCGTTTGAATGGACTGAAGTCTGCTTTCTGCCTTGGATGAGTGCCAAACTCAGGTTTGAATGGACTATATTCCGCTTTAGGTTTGTGGGTACTAAAGTCCTGTCTAAATGGGCTATAGTCAGGCTTTGGTCTATGAAGGCTAAAATCTGGTGTAGATTTGTGAGTGCTGTAATCTGGGAAGAATTTGTGGCTAGTGAAGTCCATATTTGGCTTATATGTGGTATACTCAGCCTTTGGCTTATGAAGGGTGAATTCAGACTGGGGTTTATATTGAGCCTTGGGTTTGTGAAAGCCATAGTCAGTCTTGTGACTGATAAAGTCCAGTTTATGTATGTTGTTATGGTCCCGAATTTCAGGCAATGTGAGCGATGTCTCTTGAGCTGCAGAAGCAGGAGGTGGAAGGTCCTCCTCATCCACCTGGATAATTTCCACAGTGCGGGCAGCTGCCACTGTGCTCCTCTGCTGGTGGCGCTTTCTCAGTTTGTAGAAGGCAATGAGCATGACAGCAGCCAGAAGTGTAACTGCCACAAAGCAACCTATTATGATCTTAGTGGTCTTCATCACCTCATCAAGGCTAGGTCCAGACTTGCCTGGCTTTCCAGTTGCCCCTTTGGGTCCAGGTGCCACAGATGTCTTAGCTGTGCCTAATGGACTATCAGTGCTTTGCAACAGCACTGTTGGTGTGGAGATGAAGACTGGCTGAAAGACGGAAGGAGATACAGTTGTAGTTGTTGTCCCTTGGCCAATTCCTCCTCCAGCTACCCCAGCCCCAGCAGGAGCAGTGGTTGTGGTGGTTTTAGATTTAGGCATTTCAGTGGTTGGCCCCAAGACCTCCACAGTCACTGTGGTAAAGTAACTTAAGTTGGATGTATTAAGCTCAGCTGCGCTCACATTGAGGTAGGCAGAGGCATTGGAGTTTCCAGCTGCATTGGACACCATGCAGGTGTAAATGCCAGTGTCTGCTGCCAATACATTTGAGAAATTAAGGGTTCCATCATTGAGCACTGATATTCTCAGGTTACTGGATGCATGTGTCAGGATAGTCCCATTGGGTAGGAGCCAGCGTACTGAGGACATTTGGGCTGTGCGGCACCGAAGCTCAGCCACTCGACCTGCTGAAATGTTTAAGTCCCTTGGTGCATCAGCAATAAATGGTGCAGAACACTGGACTGCTGCACCCTCACCTCGGTCTACATCAACCAACTGTCGTCCTTTCATGCTAACAGGTGAGTGACAGCGTCCACAGCAAGTTGAATTAGTTGGGATGTATTCCCTTAGCCACTGTGCTAACCATACAGCCTCACAGCCACAGTTCCATGGGTTATGGTGGAGATGTAACTCCATCAGGTACCTGAGCGGGGAGAACAGATCATGTGGCACAGCGCTCAGATTATTATGGGCAAGATTAAGTTCTACCAGTGAAGACAGGTCATCAAAAGCATTGCGTTCTATGACTGTGATTTGTGAATTCATAATCCATAGCTTTTTCAGTGAGCTTAAGCCTTTAAAGGAGCCTGGCTTTATCTCTCTGAAATTATTTTCAGAGATCTCAAGGTCTTCCAGGCCTTTGAGGGGACTCAGGTTTGGTAGCTCTCCCTTTATGTTGCACATGCCCAAGTTGAGGTACTTGAGATTTTGCAGGCCTTCAAAAGCTCCTTCTGAGATATACTCCAGTTTCCGTAACTCTCCTAGGTCTAGTCGCATGAGGGAAGGAACCCTGTTGAAGGCGTAGGAGGGGATACTTTCAATGGGGTTGTTCCTCAGCCACAGTTCTCTTAGTTTAGACAGGTACTCAAAGGCGCCACTGGGCACCACCGTCAGCCGGTTGTCAAACAGTTCCAGTGTGTTGAGACTGGTTAGTCCATTAAACGCGCCCACTTCAATCTGCCTAATGGCATTTCGCCCAAGTTGGAGCACCTCAAGGTGGTGCAGGTGGCGGAAGGAGTCAGCCTGCACCGCCTCAATAGCGTTTTCCATTAGATTGAGATGTCGCGTGTTGGCTGGGATACCCGGGGGCACACGGGTGAGGCCACGTCGGGTGCACACCACCTTCCCCTGCTGATTACTGCAGGAACACTGCGGTGGACAACCCTGAGGTCCCTGAGACCCCACCGCCCCCGCCAAGGCCAGGGAGGCGCTGCTCCACGCTTGCACCATCAGGAAGACTACACAGAGCAGGGCGGCTTTCCTGGCACGATGCACAGCTACCCGCCCCAGGAGACTCATGATGTGGCACATTCATAATTCAGCATCATCTGGGGGGAGGTTGGGGGTTAGGGGTGGTGTTTGCGGACAGGAAAAAGTAGTTGACTTGCTGGTAGCAGTGTTAAAGGGACAAAAGTAAAGATGTGAAGGAAACTGAATAGGACAAAGGGGGAGGGTTTGGATATTTTGGGGTTGCTGGCTGTTTCCTTCAAGGTAAGGAAGTTTTAATATTTCCTCAATTAAGCAACACCTTTATTTTCATGAAGGAAAAGAGAAGGGACAATAGTCAGGGCAGCCTTTTCTGAAAAATGTGTATGGTAAGGACATGATGGCAAATTAAGCAACCAAAAATTGTATTAAAAGACAGAAGGGAGGGAGGGTGTTACAAATCGATCCGAAGAGGGATTGAAACGCTAGACACCTACCTCCAGTTATTTTAACAGGTCCTTGAACTCAGATATATAGACTCCCTCTTGTTTGCAATCAGAAAGAGCTGTGGTATTCACATCAGATGCATTTATATCCCAAAGAGCAGCAATGAGTATTTGCTTTGTCAAACAGGAATTAATGCCAAAGAGCTTAACAAGCTATTTTGTAAATCCACACATCCAAAGAAAACGGTTCGAAGGGCCTTTGTCGATGTGTCTTTCTCCCTTTCCTTGTTGATTTGGGGTGAAAAAAGAAAGATAAAAGATTGAAGATATGAATCCAGTCAGGCTTCCAAAGCAGCAACGCTTCCTTGCTTGCTTCTTGCTATCGGCTCCTCTTCTCTTGCTTGTCCTTGGAATCCGACAGTTGATGCCCCTGCCAGACACCTTACCCGAGTCTCCATAGCACAGGCAACCATACAAACGGATATACACAGTTTTTGTGCAAAAAAAGCCAATATCAAGATGACAAAAAAGATAGGAGGTGGGGGTCTGTCCGGAGAAGGTTGAATCAAAATTCCAGAGTCCTCTCCAGCGTTCTTTGCCTTTTCTTTGCAATGATTAGAAGAGGAGGTTTATAGTCCAAGAAAGAAAAAAAATACCCCTCCTCTCTGTATTCCTCTTTTCACTTTTTAGTTGTAAATCATCCAGTCGGTTTGTCAGTCTGACAGCCCTTCTCCTTTTCTTACTCTCTTCCCTTTGCTTCCCGTCTCGGCGTGTCGTCGTGTCCGCTTGAGTTTTCTTTTCTCTCCTTTTCTTCATTCATCTAGGAATGCTCGGTGAGGACCAAAATGCTGACCGACGGTAACTGCCATCATTTGCGTCTTCCTTTTCTTAACTGGCCACACGCTCCAGCCTCAGCAGCCGTGGTGGCAGCAGCGATTGCAAACGCACACGCACCATTCCCACGGAGCATGCAGCAGCAGCAGCAGTAGTGAGCATACACAGCAGCAGCTGCAGCCTGCCTCTCTTGCACTTCCCAATAATCCGTCAATTTCTTCAGAGAGCGAGTGGGGTGGGGGATGGAAAAGGGGTGCTGTGAGGAGTGGGGGTGTTAGCAGGGTTGATCGAGGTGGGTTGGAGGGAGGAGGGGGTGGTGCGCAGTTTCTCCTTCCTCTCTTCAGCTTGTTTTTTCTCTTTTTCCAGTTTTCTTCCTTTCACCCCTTTCTTCTTATGCAGCGTCTGATTGGGAAGAAGAGCAAAACAAGGGAGGCGAGCGCAGGCTGAGCACAGCTTACAGGCGTGATGTTAAGAGCAGCATTGATGTGGAAAGTATCCGTTGTAGCAGCAAAAGAGAGAGTGTGCGCTGGCTTAGATTTCTCTCTCTCTCTCTCTCTCTCTCTCTCTCTCGCTCCCTGCCTCCCTCCTCTCTCTGCAGTGTCCTAAGGTAGCTCAAAGCACTCAGACCTTTTTTAGATATGTATCTCTTCAAAAACCAGTTTGCTCCTGCCGTATTCCACTCTCTTATTTCAATGTTCACTGTCTCTTGTTCTATGGCTTTCTGTGGTTTAGGGGAATAGACATGCTGTCTGAGCAAACGGGTGAGATGGACAGTGGCATCCTCGCAGCAACCAGATTTTAACTCCTTCCTCCCTTCTTTTAGCAATAATCTAGCCTTGCTTTCTCTCCACCTGGTCTCCTGGACACACAACACATCAACCTTTCTCCTCATCATGTCCACCAGCTCTCTAGCTGATGCACCCGTTTTCCTCCTCATCTTCTCTATCTTCGACCTACTGTAATCCAATTTCCAGCAGCGTCCCGTGGGTTAACAACGCTGCTGGCGGTCGTTGTTAACCCCGGGACTCGACCGATCTGGTATGACTTTCTTATTGACATTTGCATGTTCAATTTGGCACATTTTTAGAATGGATGCCATTTCTGATGCAGCCCTCTGCATTTATCCGGGCATAGGACCGGCTCAAGGGAGAAACTGTCAATGCTACGTTACTACCCATGCTACCCATGAGGCTACATTACATGAGTAGAGAACCAACTTTTATATTACACACACACACTCGCTCCCTCCTTGTCTTTGCTGCAGTTGAATATGAATGGGCCTCGATGAAGCACATGTAACCGTAACGGTGCAGCCACATAAGTATCAGGGGGGGTTGTCCTCTGTTAAGAAATGCACTATTCCCCTTTCTTTCCACAGGGATTTCCTAGCACTGTGGCCACATGGAGGATGATAACAAAGATGTGCAGTGCTACTTCATCCTCCGCACTGCATGTTTCAAGCAAGTGAAGATATGATAACACAGGCATGTAGTCTAACAAGTTTAAAAAGCAGGCTATAATACAAATGCAGGACATACGGCAAATGTGCTGCTCAAAATGGCATCAACATTTTATTGATCAATTGCCAGTTAAATTAGCCACTACTTAAGGCTTGGGCTGCTCAGTACAATTATTGATGGGAATCTCATTTGTAGTACAGTGTGCTCCTTGGCAATATTTGCTTTTTTCGTCTATCCGAAGGTGTCTGTCTGTGTGGTATGCCACCATTTGATGGACAAGTGTCCTAGAATGCGATCAAGTTTTTCTTCCCCAGCCGGCACAGAACATTCAAAACTACTAGCAAACCAAAATCATCTATCTACCCATAACATGAAAAATGTAGCTCAGAGAGTTCCCTTATTTTCACGCTCACCTCCTATTCATTTTTCTTTACACTCTTATGCTTTTTATTCTTCTGTCTGAGTGGGTGGTGGTTTGTCACTGAGCCCAGCTCATGGCCTGCCAAACTCTGTATACTCCACTGACTTATCTGGTCAACCCGCCACATCATAGTTTGATCCTGGCACGGCATGTCCAGCATTGCTTGATGGTCAGCCAAACTCTGTTCACTGCAAGGTTTTCTCAAAGTCCAACATGGGTTTGTGCATTTCTCACATGGCATCCCTGACCTTGGCAAAGAGGTGAAGCACACAGCGTGTTTCTTTTTGTTTTAGGTGTGTGCCTCAAGTATGATTTTGTGATTCAAGGCAATGTTGACTTTTAAAACCATTGAAACAGTTTCATTTGGTGTGCATTTCAAGGTTTTGGTTAGGCCACTGACGTATTCCCATGCACCATGACATCCTCTTGACAAGAAAAACTTTCAGGCCTTACCTCCAGGATGTGCTCACCAATGATGGCTGATGTGCTATCAGACTTGTGGGGCCTTGATGCAGGCATGCCAGCCCCATCCCATTTGCTCTCTGACCCCTGCCCTCCTTGCTTCACCAAATTCTTTACACAGACACTCTTTGCCCCAGGCTAGGGTGGCATTGGGTATAGTTTGGGGGTCCCACATGACCTACTTTGGTCCAGCATGCCTGCCATTATGTTCAATGGATATATGTAAACATTACAGGATTCATCCCCTGAGAAGAATACTAGCAAATCTGGGCTATGGCCAGTCAGATTTAGGTCACCAGCCTGTCTATGGGTGAATGGCCTGCAGTATGTTCAAGCAGTAATGATAATCAGAGCTGTGAAGTGTACAATGGAATGGTAGATCGAATAATGATATTATTGTCTCTACCACTGCCAGGATTAATGATTAACTGTTTAGGTCTTAGGGCAATCCACATCTAGTTTTTTGTCATGTGTTGTCTTTTTTTATTGTTTGTGTGTGCATAACAGATGGACAAATTGTGTGCATTTATTTGTTTTTGCAAATGTGTGAGCAAGCTTGTCCTCTAAATTTCCAGTGATGTCCTAGTGACAGACTGCATGCCCAGCTTGGCTCAACGTTATCCAAGTTCCAACATATAGTCACCGCAAAGTCAACGACGCTGACCTTGCGGTAACGGACATGCTGTCAGACACTACTTTTCTATTTTAATTTCATTTTCCAGGAATTAATTCTGCAGGAGATTATGTACATTGCACACACTTGCACACTTGCACACACACACAGACAGACACGCACACTGCTATCAGTGTCAGAGTAAGGGCTTAAACTACTTGGTAGGGATTTTTTCTGTTTCAGAATTTTTCATCACTCACATGCATACTCAGAGATAGGCCAACATCTAAAGGGATTATAATTTGCAATTGGATATATTAGTGGCTTTTGGACGGCTGTGGCTCATTGGGTCGTCCAGTGATCGGTAAGTCAGTGGCTCGAATCCCAGCTCTGAGTGTCTACATGTTGAAGTGCACTTGGGCAAGGCACTGAACCCGAAATTGCTCCCAGTGGGCCTGGCAGGACCTTGCATGGCAGCAGTTGTCCAATGGTGTGTTACACTGCAGGACTTGTTAGCCCGTCGGCTCATAAGGGCCGTTTGACGCCGCTTGCATCTTGAATTCCCTTTGTTATGCTTAAATCAAATGCTTAATCAAACTCTAAATTGACACAGAATTCCTCCACGCTACTATTTATGGATCTACTATTTATAGGCCAATCCAAAGTTAATTATGTTTGCTCTTTCAGCATATTTTCATGTTACAGTGTGCATTTCAAAATTAATGCCATATTAAGTCATGGCAATTGAAAGCACACAGTAATGGATGAGTGTTTATTCTCGTTTTATACTTTCATCCTGCGTAATTCTGTGTTTTAGCTTCGCTAGCAGCCGTTGTCTCAATAGTAATAGCTTTCATTATGTTGAGCTGTGTTCGTACTGGCTGCCAGAGCAAGGATTAGCTCTTAGCGCCAAGTTAGCTGTAAGCAGAAGAAAGATACAAGTAGGTTAGTACTGTTAACCCAATCAGGATGAGCCACCCTAACTTGATATGAGGCAAAGCTTCATTCACATTAAGAAATACAAATTTTGATCTCTCAAATGTCCAACATTAAAAAAAAATTCTAAAAGCTGTATATTATAAAGTTGAGCATGTATTATCAGGTTGTATGCATTTCCTCCTTATATTTTGCTCACATATACTAATACTTCCCATGTCTTACCTGACCATGTTATTGGTCATCTAGCCTCATCAGGATTCCTGAAGCATCCCTCTATGTGCGTTCATCACAATGTTGCCTTGCCAACTGCCAGGCTTTAGGAAATGGATGTCTCACTGTCAGAGCAATGTGAAGATAAAAACATAGTAATTCACTCAGAAAAAAACAACTAAATCTTGGAGACATTCTGTTCTTTTGGAGTTGAGATGCCCTCTTTATTCAAATCCACCTCTCCCTGTCCCTCATCTGCTCTAACACCCTTGACTTGATCAAAACAAAATTTGTATTTCAAGTTGTTTCCAAAGTCTGCAACATTTACCATTGACGCTTGTGAGGCACATGTCACTCTTTATTTTTTAAACATGAATACAGGGGAATTCCTTTCCATTTCCACAAAGCTATATTTTTTACCACTATCATGTTGCTTTGTGTTGTTTGTTGCTCTGTCATTATTTGCTCGTAGATATGTTGTAGCTGTGTGCTGCTACTGCCTACTAGTCAATGTGCTGGTGCACGCTCTCTATTCTGTGTCAGTTTACTCACTAATGGCTTCAGTCTAGGTTGCATACATGCTAGTTGTGTGTATTGTTGTGGCCCGACTATGATATCCTCCTATGATATGTTGCTGTCCAGAAAAATGTAAATACACTAAATAGTGAGTATTTATTTAGAACCTCTGTGTGGTGCATCACATTTGTGGGTGAATAAAGAGCATAATAAAGTGACTGATAATAATGGAGGGAGAACTCAGTTATTACTCTACATGATTCAAATATAAATACAAGAATAAATACTGTACGTTTTCATCATTAGCCAACCAATAGGCCATACCATTGTTATCATAGACAGTCCATATTTTGCTCCACTTTTCATTTTCATGTTATTTGACTCAGAAATGCTACAAGTTCACTCTGATATCTTTTTTTTTTTTTTTTACTAAACACAGTCCAAACTAAAAGACTTTGGAGTGTCTGTGAATTATTTTTAATATGCATGATTTTTCTAGAGATGGCTTTGCTGACTTAACAGACTACACCCTCTTCTTCAAGGGCTGCCATTTGTTTTAGCTTGTCGCCTTTCACTGTTTCCCCATCCATCTGTGAATAGCTCAGCTGTGCACAGCAATAACATACTGAAAAATAATAACCACTGGGACTAAAACATTTGAATTATCTTTTTGGACGTCTTTAAGCGCCCCACGTATTCAGACGCAACATCCTGCAATCAAAGATTACCCCATTGGGTGTTCAGGTATTAAGTCTGTGTGACGGGGGTATTTAATAATTAATGTGATATAAATCTATAGAATATTCCTGAAGTGTCTGCAAAAAAAAAAAAGTTATTTAATTTGCAGTCGTAATTCTGAAGTCTTACAATTTGAATGACAGTTTGATATAATTTCTGGACATGCAGTCTAATTGTACTGCATGATGATAGCTAAATGACTTTTCACCATTTTTGTTTGTCACCAATCTTCCATCCCTTCCTCTGCTGATTCTCTAGTCGGAGCTTGTCCTCTCAGAGGTAGGCGATGATTAGCAGCATCTGTGTTTCTGTTTTCTCGAGGGGCAGAAGAGGAGAAAATGGGGATGGGGAAACAAATATTTTTGCCTTTGCCACGCTTTCATCTTTTATGGCCTCTTCTACATTTGCTCCGTTGTCCTCCATCCATCCCTTGCTTTTGTGCACTTCTCTCCCACACTTGGTCTAAATCTCATTTCACAAATGTTGGCCCCATTTCTCTCCCTTGTCTCCTCATTATGGATGTGTTTTGAGGCTGTCTTGTTTTTCAGCCCGATTTAATTTTTTTTCTGTGTTCTTCCCGAATGGCAGGAGGGAAACAGATGCAATGATGATCAGAACAAAGTCACAAGAGAAAAGTGGTGACAGATTCAGAGTGTTGCATTTCAAGTCGCAGAGGATTGGAGGTTCATTTCAAATGTTGGCAATTAAGAAAAATACTTTTAACCACACAAAATGTTGACCAAGTTGTCGGTCAAGGTTTTTTTTTTTTTTTTAAAGCCGAAAACTTTAAGCGACGGGGTCTTCGGAATTGGAATGCTTTATTGATCCCTAGTCATTAAGTGAGGCCCACCTGTAAGTTTAAGTTGATATAGTCAAACTGTCTTTCTCTGTTCTGATTCCTGGTAGTCTACAATTGCAACTCTTAACTGTACCTGCTACTTTATATCGACGTGGAATACCTCTTCAGAGCTCATCTGCAGCACTTTTCCAACACTCAAACTTCAACCCATGCCTAACAACTCTCCAACCACCATAGGCAACTGGGCGCCGCCTCTCGCTTTGACAAGTGCACAGAAATTGACAAAAAGCCATGTTGAAAAATGTCTCTGTTGGCTCTTTTCCTCCCGTTTTTTTCTCTTCAATCATTCCCTCAGTCTGTCTGCAGAGGCAGGCCCTGGGAGGACAGAAATGGCTTTTTGAGTGACACAGGCTGGCTGTGCCATTCACCGTGTCAGCCAGTGAAAGAGAATAGAAAAGGAGGTAGAGACAAATGATGATGGCCCGGCCATGATTGTTCCATGCCCCGTCTCATTTTCACACACCATCTTCCCTCCTTGGGGTCATTGAAGTCCAAATAATATGGCCACAATGCAGTCGGTGTATAAATGTTTTTCATAGCGTTATGGATGATGGAGTTAATAGAAATTCAAGTAGAAACTCTGCTTTTTTCTCCACTACAGAAATATTTCTTTGAAAATACATGTACATATACATATCTTCAACCAAACTTAAACAAGTCCAATTGATTCTTTGTTTTTTTTGCTCTCAATGATTGATGATAGGGTTGAGAATTTTTTCCCCTATCTGGTGTACAAGCTTACCCGGTTTGATTTCATGCCAACAGGCCGACATTACTCAGTTGCAGGTGGGTGGAGAGAGTTAGCAGCATGTGGCTGGTTAGCAGGAGCCACGGGATAGCTGATTAGCTTGCATAAACAGATTGGCGATTCTCTGTGTTAAACTCTCAAGCAAGCTGATGGTTCACTTCTTATCTACTTAAAGCCCGAAAAAAAGCAAAACGTTTCGTCTGTTCAATCACTATTGTTGAGTCCTGCCATGCTGAAGTGGTTAAAAGAACTTCCCCACATTTTATTGATCTTAACTATTGATGAATGATTAGCTTTCCTTCTCCTTTATCATCTATTCAATAGAAGTGGTGGTCTCAGGTCGCAGTAAAACATTTTGTTGCTTCTTTCTCCTTGTTTGTCCGACTGCTGGTATTGTTCAGTGATTTCAATTGCTTAGGCCAAGTTACATCTGAAAATGGATCTACAGGAAAGCAAGGCTGTCATGTTGAGCGGTAATGGGGCTTAATGCCCTCTCCAATCATTCTGACCCACCCCTACATGTGCTCAATGTGGCTTGACTTCTCCTACGAAGCATTTACTGCTTCAGGCAGTGATCTGAACATTTGGATTCTTACCTCTCATTGCTTTCCAAAAACACTGGGGCCTCAAGGAGCTGTGTGTCTAAGCCCCAGAACACAATGTACCTCTGGGAGTCAAGTGAAAATGTTTAAAAATCTAATTATAGTGTCTATTCCAAACTGCAATAAATTTCGAGCACTTCAGTTGCCATTGGGATCTGATGTTGCAAGTTTATGTCGACAAAAATAGAAACTTGCAAAGTAATAACTTGAACGGAGCTGTGTGACAACCATTCAATAACTGTTATCCCAGTTCAATATGTGTTTCCCCACCTGCACCTTCACACTACACAGTTAAAGGGAATTATATATTTGTAATATTACAAATGTAGCTCAATATTCTTCGACCTGCCATGTCGCCCCTTTCTTTCAAATGAGATGGATTGTAGTTATTGCTGTTATTGATCTTAATAACCAGTCTGTTAAGCCCCGATGAAAGGTTTTGCTCTTGCTCAGCGACCTCTGGTGCCATGTGAGGGCTGAGCTTTCTATCATCTGGATTTCAAAAGATCTATAAACTAATTTAACTACAGGTTTGGCCTGATTGGGTTTGCTGACACATGCAGGCTTTCTTTTATGTCATATATGCAATCGATTTTATGATGTCCTTGGAACCCCTTTTCTCACGAAACTTTACTAATCATGGATAAGTCTTTCAGTCGTGTTGATTTATTCGAGGACCACGGGACTATTGGTGTAATGGGTTCAAAATGGACATCTTATCAATGCACAGTTTCTTTTAGTTGAAGGCTCACGCTTCCTCACAATCATATTGATATCTTGGTGTTATATATATACATACATCAGAGAAGATGTATGTAGAAAGACTGACTGATGTTGAATCTTGTTGGTCATTACATTGCCATGGGTCTTGCGTTACGCAATGTCACTGACCCTGTGCTTTGTTGGGGCTTGGTAAAACCCCCCCATGGCGTGGAGTTGTTCTACATGCTGTGGCTTTAGGATCGAAATGACAGAAAAGTAATATGAAGGTCAGCGAGCATTACAAAAGCCTGCAGGTTCCAGCTATTGCAAAATCCTTTTATATGAATCAACATGACCTTGCCCACGTGTTCTTTTTAATGGGCTGCAACTGTGTCTGATCAATGTCAAAAATACGTTACACAGCATTCTCTGAATATGATCGTTAGATGCACAAGCTCGTTGACTTTAATGGTTACGTTTACCTTGTAGCAAACAGGTAATAAGAGTTGGTTTATTTTCCGTCTGAGAATTATCTTAAATAATCCTCATGCAAAATCATCCAGTTGTTTCAGATTGTATGTCATGAGAGAGGGGGGGGGTGTATTTGTTTTGACATTACGCCATTGGAAAAGCTCTGCACTCGCTTGAACCCTTCCAGCATATCACTGCATATCTATTGTATGTCTGATAGTGTGCTGTAAGCTATTTGTAGAGGACAACACCAGCTTCTCCTGTGATCGACTTAGTATTGATCTTTTTTGTATTTTCTGTGAATGCTTCCAACATGGTCCACTTCTTCAGTGCGAGGAGAGACACAATACGCACCAATGATTTCAGATTGGCTGTTTGGCTATTTTAGGTGTCATGTTAAATAATCCCAATTTGACAATTCAAAATCCTGTATAGTCTGGGCTCGAATACAGACTGTTTGTTTGCATTACAATTGGAATCTATAGTAGATGTGACAAAGGTAAAGGGGGTAACGTACACTTTCCACTAAATCTGTGCCAAATTTGAAAAATATAATATTTCTGTCATTTTTTTCATAGCTATTAATAAAACATAGTAATAACAATAAGCCAACCAACAAACATCAGTGAAGTTTCATTATTATTTTCTGCTGTTGCTGTTTTTGTTTTTTCAATCCTGCATGATACATGAAACATAATAATTTGATTTACACTTGAAAAATAGCTGATGTCAGAATACAATTATACATATATAAGAAATGCCAAAACATTTTGTCTCCTATATACCGTACATTAATTGAAAGGGTATCCCGCTTATTCAGTCTCCCTTTTCCCACATCTCTTGCCACGAAATTCCCTTTATTCCCTTTTTTTTCCTGTGCAGCGATGCAGCACAAACATCAATTATCTATTGATAATAGAAAACCTCATTAATGGGCATCAGGCAGGTTTAATGGTGGGGATCATGCTTGTTTGCCTGACTATTAATGACCCTAGCCATTAGAGAATCTGTTTGACTTTTCCTCACACTGCCAAAGACAGACAGCAGCCTGCCGCTGACAGTGATGCATGGGACCCCTTAGTCACATTGATCACACTGGGATAATACGTGCACACATAGTTACCCACACAACACATCCATTTCCAGTCTGCGTGGCATTGTTAGATAGCTAGCAATACTTTGTTAGTCGTGTCCCTGTAGGTGGGAAGGGCTTGAGTCTTTCTTTCTTTTACTTTATTTTCTTCTACGTTTGACTTCATTTCTCTCGATCTATCTTCAGTCTTATTGTCTTCTCTGAGCCAGGATAATGAGGAAGGTAAGCAAGTGCCATAAGCGAAATGCAGAGAGAAGGATCATAGTAGCCTAATTCCAGATGTGCCAGAACCTCTCCACCTTTCTCTGTTTAGCTTTGTCATTCTTTCTGTGCACCCCTTTCTATCTCTCTCTCTTCTGTGTACCGGTCGTCTGAGGCATTAAGGCCTAAAAGTTTATGACCACAACTAGTAATTCAACTGATGCAAACCTAAATCTGTGATGAATGCGATCTGAGTAATTGAAATAACAGTCTGATTTAAAATAGCAGCAGCGTTATCGTCAGCAGTGATTGAAAGCCGTGACTGGCACGTTCATTTCCTCCGTGCTGTTTCTTATTTATGTACCCTGCATCCTGTCCAGATGAGAGAATGTGTGCATTAAGCGATGCTTGGACTGAGCTTCTAACCCATCTGCCAAATGATACCTCATTGGTTGAGCACATATTGAACACATTGTGGCCTGTATCATTTGGACTTATATTAATTTGTTTTTTCCACTTCAGGTGTTCAATATTTATCTGGTATTGATGTGGTGATAAAAATAAATCCCGCCCCTTGCCAGTTTTTAAATTGCCGGCCCCTTGTGTTTGATCAGTACTTTTATTTCCTTTAAGGATTTGGTTCTGACATGCCGGGTCACATTGCAGTTCATTCGTTTGGGCTTTCTTTCTTCCTTTCCTTTCTTCTTTTCCATTCTTTCCTTCCTTCCTTTCCTTTTTTCATTGTCCTTCTTTCTGACAACTAAGTGAATTAAATCTAATACAATTCTAGAGCCCACCCTTGGGCCAGGTTTCACTTCAGTGGTACCAAATGGCTTTGTCTTTTGTACTTGTGAACGGCTGCATGTGTGTAGGTGCTTGCACGTACCCATGCACGGCTTTGGGTGTATGTGTGTTTTGCCTTTTTCTCTTTTCTGTCCACTTTGTAAACACAATCCCAGCGTTTATGAGATTACCAGAGCCCCTTTGTGTTCCAGCGGGAGCCATCTTGGCTCAGAGGAAACCTCCACTGGGGAACCATCTGGGCTCCACTCGAAGCAGTTTCCACTCCGCTTTCCCTGTCCTCTCCACGTTGTGACCGAAGCTATTTACTTTAAACCGACAAGAAATTCAAATTTTCTTTTGTGTGTGTGTATTTGTAAAACCCATAAATTCAGTTTTCTGAGGCCTAAACTCCAAGGTGGGCACTGCTCTTTCATAAAGAGTGGGGAAATGAAGAAGGAAATGATGCTGGCACAGTTCCTCCTACACTGCAATAATCCATAAGGACTATTTTCATTTTCATAGATTTACAGATTAAACTATATTATATACGGTGTTTTGAAGTCAGGGGCAATAGCTTGACTGGACTGGACAATTACATTTAAACTACTAAAGAATAATATATTAACAGAATGCTTGATTATAGGTATATATATATATCAGCATTTGACCCCTCCATTAGCCTTTTTCATCTCTTCACGGCTGCCAGATGAAAAGTAAATTTCCTTTTATCTAATGGTGCTTTCAAGGTCTTGCTCACCCAAGGTTTGTGATTGTAATATCTTTTTTTATTTCAGCCAGGGTGTTGCACTCGTCCATGAAAATTAATATGACAACAGATACCATTAAGCTTCTGAATCTGAATGCTTCCATCTATATTGGAAAAAGTGGACAGATGACCTTGATTTATGTGTTTTAATATAATATTATATAACTATCACACAAAAAAGGTTGCCATTTACGTGTCTTGCCTGTGAGATTGTATTTTTGGAAACATGAATTTCGTGGCCTCATTTTTGCATGCATTCTGTAGCAGTACATTCTTGCTACTCTTCAGTTTTAGGTGGCAGACTAATTTTCTTTGCATATGTTTGGTAGGTAATGATACACAAAGTTTCATTAGGCTCAAACGAGTTGTAAAACCCATGTCTGTGAAGCCATAAATTTCAGCTTTAATAACACCCTCCCTTTTAGCATGTCTCAACCTCCTTCTCTTGTCATCTCTGATTGGTTTATATTCACCCTCATAAAAGAATGATTGATCTGCTTTGTCCGGCCCGGCCGTGTGATTTCTCCACATGGTTGTCACATTTAGCTGGTTGTTGTTCTATAGGAAACAAGGAATAACACAACATAAGGTGTCCACAAATGTGTGTATATTGAGGTAGACAGATGGGATCATTTGTACTTGACCTAAAACTAATTTTCTGTACACAGACCGGAAATCATTTTTACAGATTTCATGTCTTGTTCTACAATATTGTTCAGCAATCAATGATGGTTTGACCTCTGTTGCTTAGCAATAGGATGATCGGGACAGTATCATCTACCAATTAGTTCAAGTTCTCCTGTAGTCACAGATTTGTTTTTGATGCTTTTTTTTGTTTCTTTATTTCCTTCCCCCTTCCTTCCTTTGTTTGTTTTCATTTCTTCTTTCCTTTCTTTCCCTCTCCTTCACACGTTTATCATAGATCCTCTAGTAGGTAGCTTTTGGAATGGATTTAGTCCAGAAGTTGAGTTTTCAATTTTTGCAGCAAATTCTTCCCCCCCAGCTTAGACTGCAGTTTTTAGATGTCAGTGTTGCTTTGCTTTTGTTTTGCAGCTACCGCCTTAGTAGTAGTTGTGACAGTTAAGTTGGTACTATCCATTCCAGGCTTTTGCCCTGCACTCGCCCACTTCCCCATTTGACATTTAACTCTCTGACCAGTGGTGCTCTAATAGCCTAGTTACATAACTGTTTGTGCTTTTAAGACAAAGAGGGACAAAACTGGGTGAGTATCTGATATAGCAGAGAAAGAAAAACTAGATGAGGTTTTGGTGAACTTAGATTTACCTTTCCAGCACCTGAGAAACAAATGTCTTATCTCAGCGCTCTTACAGTACGTTTTACACGTTAGAGATTTGTACTATAATTTATTTCAAGGTCATTTTCAATTGGAAAAAGAAAA